>NC_092742.1:145160251-145462294 GCF_047496795.1 Chiloscyllium punctatum
GGGCTGAAACAGAGGGCGAAAAACAGAGGGGCTGAATCAGAGGGGCTGAATCAGAGTGGCTGAAACAGAGGGGCTAAAACAGAGGGCGAGAAACAGAGGGGCTGAAACAGAGGGTGAGTAACAGAGGGCGAGAAACAGAGGGGCTGAAACAGAGGGGCTGAAACAGAGGGGCGGAAAAAGAGGGGCTGATAAAGAGGGCGAGAAACAGAGGGGCTGAATCAGAGGGGCTGAAACAGAGGATGAGAAATAGAGGGGCTGAAACAGAGGGCGAGAAACAGAGTGGCTGAAACAGACGGGCTGAAACAGAGGGGCTGGAAAAGAGGGCGAAAAACAGAGGGGCTGAAACAGAGGCCGAGAAACAGAGGGGCTGAAACAGAGGGGCTGAATGAGTGGGGCTGAATCAGAGGGGCTGAATCAGAGGGGCTGAAACAGGGTGGCTGAAACAGAGGGGCCGAAACAGAGGGGCTGGAACAGAGGGGGAGAAACAGAGGGGTTGAAACAGAGGGGCTGAAACAGAGGGGCTGAAACAGAGGTGCTGAAACTGAGGGCGAGAAACAGAGAGTCTGAAACGGAGGGCGAGAAACAGAGGGGCTGAAACTGAGGGGCTGAAACAGAGGGGCTGAAACAGAGGGCGAGAAACAGAGGGGCTGAAACAGAGCGCGAGAAACAGAGGGGCTGAAACAGAGGGCGAGAAACAGAGGGCGAGAAACAGAGGGACTGAAACAGAGGGGCTGAAACACAGGGGCTGAAACAGAGGGTGAGAAACAGAGGGGCTGAAACAGAGGGCGAGAAACCGAGGGGCTGAAACAGAGGGCGAGAAACAGAGGGGCTGAAACAGAGGGGCTGAAACAGAGGGGCTGAAACAGAGGAGCTGAATCAGAGGGGCTGATTCAGAGGGGTTGAAACAGAGGGGCTGAATCAGAGGGGCTGTAACAGAGTGCGAGAAACAGAGGGGCTGAAACAGAGGGCGAGAAACAGAGGGGCAGAAACAGAGGGCGAGAAACAGAGTGGCTGAAACAGAGGGGCTGAAACAGAGGGCGAGAAACCGAGGGGCTGAAAAAGAGGGCGAGAAACAGAGTGGCTGAAACAGAGGGGCTGAAACAGAGTGGCTGAAACAGAGGAGCTGAATCAGTGGGGCTGATTCAGAGGGGCTGAAACAGAGGGGCTGAATCAGAGGGGCTGAAACAGAGGGCGAGAAACAGAGGGGCTGAAACAGAGGGCGAGAAACAGAGGGGCAGAGACAGAGGGTGAGAAACAGAGTGGCTGAAACAGAGGGGCTGAAACAGAGAGCGCGAAACAGAGGGGCTGAAACAGAGGGCGAGAAACAGAGGCGCTGAAAAAGAGGGGCTGAAACAGAGGGGCTAAATCAGCGGCACAGAAACAGAGGGCGATAAACAGAGGGGCTGAAACAGAGGGCGAGAAACAGAGGGGCTGAAACAGAGGGGCTGAAACAGAGGGGCTGAAACAGAGGGGCTGAAACAGAGGGCGAGAAACAGAGGGGCTGAAACAGAGGGGCTGAAACAGAAGGGCTGAAACAGAGGGGCTGAAACAGAGGGCTAAAAACAGAGGGGCTGAATCAGAGGCGCTGAATCAGAGTGGCTGAAACAGAGGGGCTGAAACAGAGGGCGAGAAACAGAGGGGCTGAAACAGAGGGCGAGTAACAGAGGGCGAGAAACAGAGGGGCTGAAACAGAGGGGCTGAAACAGAGAGGCGGAAAAAGAGGGGCTGATACAGAGGGCGAGAAACAGAGGCGCTGAATCAGAGGGGCTGAAACAGAGGGTGAGAAACAGAGGGGCTGAAACAGAGGGCGAGAAACAGAGTGGCCGAAACAGACGGGCTGAAACAGAGGGGCTGAAAAAGAGGGCGAAAAACAGAGGGGCTGAAACAGAGGCCGAGAAACAGAGGGGCTGAAACAGAGGGGCTGAAACAGAGGGGCTGAATGAGTGGGGCTGAATCAGAGGGGCTGAATCAGAGGGGCTGAAACAGAGGGGCTGAAACTGAGGGCGAGAAACAGAGAGGCTGAAACGGAGGGCGAGAAACAGAGGGGCTGAAACAGAGCGGCTGAAACAGAGGGCGAGAAACAGTGGGGGTGAAACAGAGGGCGAGAAACAATGGGGCTGAAACAGAGGGCGAGAAACAGAGTGGCTGAAACCGAGGGCGAGAAACAGAGGCGAGAAACAGAGGGACTGAAACAGAGGGGCTGAAACAGAGGGGCTGAAACAGAGGGCAAGAAACAGAGGGGCTGAAACAGAAGGGCTGAATGAGTGGGGCTGAATCAGAGGGGCTGAATCAGTGGGGCTGAAACAGAGGGTGAGAAACAGAGGGGCAGAAACAGAGGGGCTGAAACAGAGGGGCTGAAACAGAGGGCGAAAAACATTGGGGCTGAAACAGAGGGCGACAATCAGAGGGTGAGAAACAGAGGGCGAGAAACAGAGGGGCTGAAACAGAGGGGCTGAATCAGAGGGGCTGAAACAGAGGGGCTGAAACAGAGGGCGAGAAACAGAGAGGCTGAAACTGAGGGCGAGAAACAGAGGGGCTGAAAAAGAGGGCGAGAAACAGAGGGGCTGAAACAGAGGGGCTGAAACAGAGGGCGAGAAACAGAGGGGCTGAAACAGAGGGCGAGAAACAGAGGGCGAGAAACAGAGGGGCTGAATCAGAGTGGCTGAAACAGAGGGCGAGAAACAGAGGGGCTGAAACAGAGGGCGAGAAACAGAGGGGCTGAAACAGAGGGCGAGAAAGAGAGGGGCTGAAACAGAGGGGCTGAAACAGAGGGGGTGAAACAGAGGGGCTGAAAAAGAGGGCGAGAAACAGAGAGGCAGAAACGGAGGGCGAGAAACAGAGGGGCTGAAACAGAGGGCGAGAAACAGAGGGGCTGAAAGAGAGGGCGAGAAACAGAGGGGCTGAAACAGAGGGGCTGAAACAGAGGGGCTGAAACAGAGGGCGAGAAACAGAGGGGCTGAAACAGAGGGCGAGAATCAGAGGGGCTGAAACAGAGTGCGAGAAACAGAGGGCGTTAAACAGAGGGACTGAAGCAGAGGGGCTGAAACAGAGGGCGAGAAACCGAGGGGCTGAAAAAGAGTGCGAGAAACAGAGTGGCTGAAACAGAGGGGCTGAAACAGAGGGGCTGAAACAGAGTGCTGAATCAGTGGGGCTGATTCAGAGGGGCTGAAACAGAGGGGCTGAATCAGAGGGGCTGAAACAGAGGGCGAGAAACAGAGGGGCTGAAACAGAGGGCGAGAAACAGAGGTGCTGAAACAGAGGGGCTGAAACAGAGGGGCTGAAACAGAGGGCGAGAAAAAGAGGGGCTGAAACAGAGGGGCTGAAACAGAAGGGCTGAAACAGAGGGGCTGAAACAGAGGGCGAAAAACAGAGGGGCTGAATCAGAGGGGCTGAATCAGAGTGGCTGAAACAGAGGGGATAAAACAGAGGGCGAGAAACAGAGGGGCTGAAAGAGAGGGGCTGAAACAGAGGGGCGGAAAAAGAGGGGCTGATAAAGAGGGCGAGAAACAGAGGGGCTGAATCAGAGGGCGAGAAACAGAGTGGCTGAAACAGACGGGCTGAAACAGAGGGGCTGAAAAAGAGGGCGAAAAACAGAGGGGCTGAAACAGAGGCCGAGAAACAGAGGGGCTGAAACAGAGGGGCTGAAACAGAGGGGCTGAATGAGTGGGGCTGAATCAGAGGGGCTGAATCAGAGGGGCTGGAACAAAGGGGGAGAAACAGAGGGGTTGAAACAGAGGGCGAGAAACAGAGGGGCTGAAACAGAGGGCGAGAAACAGAGGGGCTGAAACAGAGGGGCTGAAACAGAGGGACTGAAACAGAGGGGCTGAAACTGAGGGCGCGAAACAGAGAGGCTGAAACAGAGGGCGAGAAACAGAGGGGCTGAAACAGAGGGCGAGAAACAGAGGGGCTGAAACAGAGGGCGAGAAACAGAGGGGCTGAAACAGAGGGGCTGAAACAGAGGGCGAGAAACAGAGGGGCTGAAACAGAGGGCGAGAAACAGAGGGGCTGAAACAGAGCGCGAGAAACAGAGGGCGAGAAACAGAGGGACTGAAACAGAGGGGCTGAAACAGAGGGGCTGAAACAGAGGGGCTGAAACAGAGGAGCTGAATCAGAGGGGCTGATTCAGAGGGGCTGAAACAGAGGGGCTGAATCAGAGGGGCTGAAACAGAGGGCGAGAAACAGAGGGGCTGAAACAGAGGGCGAGAAACAGAGGTGCTGAAACAGAGGGCGAGAAACAGAGGGGCTGAAACAGAGGGCGAGAAACAGAGGGGCTGAAACAGAGGGCGAGAAACAGAGGGGCTGAAACAGAGCGCGAGAAACAGAGGGCGAGAAACAGAGGGACTGAAACAGAGGGGCTGAAACAGAGGGGCTGAAACAGAGGGGCTGAAACAGAGGAGCTGAATCAGAGGGGCTGATTCAGAGGGGCTGAAACAGAGGGGCTGAATCAGAGGGGCTGTAACAGAGTGCGAGAAACAGAGGGGCTGAAACAGAGGGCGAGAAACAGAGGGGCAGAAACAGAGGGCGAGAAACAGAGTGGCTGAAACAGAGGGGCTGAAACAGAGGGCGAGAAACCGAGGGGCTGAAAAAGAGGGTGAGAAACAGAGTGGCTGAAACAGAGGGGCTGAAACAGAGGGGCTGAAAGAGAGGAGCTGAATCAGTGGGGCTGATTCAGAGGGGCTGAAACAGAGGGGCTGAATCAGAGGGGCTGAAACAGAGGGGCTGAAACAGAGGGCGAGAAACAGAGGGGCAGAGACAGAGGGTGAGAAACAGAGTGGCTGAAACAGAGGGGCTGAAACAGAGAGCGCGAAACAGAGTGGCGGAAACAGAGGGCGAGAAACAGAGGGGCTGATAAAGAGGGGCTGAAACAGAGGGGCTAAATCAGCGGCACAGAAACAGAGGGCGATAAACAGAGGGGCTGAAACAGAGGGCGAGAAACAGAGGGGTTGAAACAGAGGGGCTGAAACAGAGGGGCTGAAACAGAGGGGCTGAAACAGAGGGGCTGAAACAGAGGGGCTGAATGAGTGGGGCTGAATCAGAGGGGCTGAATCAGAGGGGCTGAAACAGGGTGGCTGAAACAGAGGGGCCGAAACAGAGGGGCTGGAACAGAGGGGTAGAAACAGAGGGGTTGAAACAGAGGGCGAGAAACAGAGGGGCTGAAACAGAGGGCGAGAAACAGAGGGGCTGAAACAGAGGGGCTGAAACAGAGGGGCTGAAACAGAGGGGCTGAAACTGAGGGCGAGAAACAGAGAGGCTGAAACGGAGGGCGAGAAACAGAGGGGCTGAAACAGAGGGCGAGAAACAGAGGGGCTGAAACAGAGGGCGAGAAACAGAGGGGCTGAAACAGAGGGCGAGAAACAGAAGGCGAGAAACAGAGGGACTGAAACAGAGGGGCTGAAACACAGGGGCTGAAACAGAGGGGCTGAAACAGAGGGCGAGAAACAGAGGGGCTGAAACAGAAGGCGAGAAACCGAGGGGCTGAAACAGAGGGCGAGAAACAGAGGGGCTGAAACACAGGAGCTGAAACAGAGGGTGAGAAACAGAGGGGCTGAAACAGAGGGCGAGAAACCGAGGGGCTGAAACAGACGGCGAGAAACAGAGGGGCTGAAACAGAGGGGCTGAAACAGAGGGGCTGAAACAGAGGAGCTGAATCAGAGGGGCTGAATCAGAGGGGCTGAAACAGAGGGGCTGAAACTGAGGGCGAGAAACAGAGAGGCTGAAACAGAGGGCGAGAAACCGAGGGGCTGAAACAGAGGGCGAGAAACAGAGGGGCTGAAACAGAGGGGCTGAAACAGAGGGGCTGAATGAGTGGGGCTGAATCAGAGGGGCTGAATCAGAGGGGCTGAAACAGAGGGGCTTAAACTGAGGGCGAGAAACAGAGAGGCTGAAACGGAGGGCGAGAAACAGAGGGGCTGAAACAGAGGGCGAGAAACAGAGGGGCTGAAACAGAGGGCGAGAAACAGAGGGGCTGAAACAGAGGGGCTGAAACAGTGGGGCTGAAACAGAGGGCGAGAAACAGAGGGGCTGAAACAGAGGGCGCGAAACAGAGGGGCTGAAACAGAGGGCGAGAAACAGAGGGCGAGAAACAGAGGGACTGAAACAGAGGGGCTGAAACACAGGGGCTGAAACAGAGGGTGAGAAACAGAGGGGCTGAAACAGAGGGCGAGAAACAGAGGGGCTGAAACAGAGGGCGAGAAACAGAGGGGCTGAAACAGAGGGGCTGAACCAGAGGGGCTAAATCAGAGGGACAGAAACAGAGGGCGATAAACAGAGGGGCTGAAACAGAGGGCGAGAAACAGAGGGTCTGAAACAGAGGGGCTGAAAGAGAGTGGCTGAAACAGAGGGGCTGAAACAGAGGGCGAGAAACAGAGGGGCTGAAACAGAGGGCGAGAAACTGAGGGGCTGAAACAGAGGGGCTGAAACAGGAGGGCTGAAACAGAGGGGCTGAAACAGAGGGCGAGAAACAGAGGGGCTGAATCAGAGGGGCTGAATCAGAGGTGCTGTAACAGAGGGGCTGAAACAGAGGGCGAGAAACAGTGAGGCTGAAACAGAGGGCGAGTAACAGAGGGCGAGAAACAGAGGGGCTGAAACAGAGGGTCTGAAACAGAGGGGCTGAAACAGAGGGGCTGAAACAGAGGGCAAGAAACAGAGAGGCTGAAACAGACGGGCTGAAACAGAGGGGCTGAAAAAGAGGGCGAAAAACAGAGGGGCTGAAACAGAGGCCGAGAAACAGAGGGGCTGAAACAGAGGGGCTGAAACAGAGGGGCTGAATGAGTGGGGCTGAATCAGAGGGGATGAATCAGAGGGGCTGGAACAGAGGGGGAGAAACAGAGGATCTGAAACAGAGGGGCTGAATCAGAGGGGCTGAAACAGAGGGCGAGAAACAGAGGGGCTGAAACAGAGGGCGAGAAACAGAGGGGCAGAAACAGAGGGCGAGAAACTGAGGGGCTGAAACAGAGGGGCTGAAACAGAGGGCGAAAAACAGAGGGGCTGAAACAGAGGGCTAGAAACAGAGGGTGAGAAACAGAGGGCGAGAAACAGAGGGGATGAAACAGAGGGGCTTAAAGAGAGGGGCTGAAACAGAGGGGCTGAAACAGAGGGGCTGAATGAGAGGGGCTGAAACAGAGGGGCTGAATCAGATCGGCTGAAACAGAAGGCGAGAAACAGAGGGGCTGAAATAGAGGGCGAGAAACAGAGGGGCTGAAACAGAGGGTGAGAAACAGAGGGGCTGAAACAGAGGGGCTGAAACAGAAGGGCTGAAACAGAGGGCGAGAAATAGAGGGGCTGAAACAGAGGGCGAGAAACAGAGGGGCTGAAACAGAGGGGCTGAAACAGAGGGGCTGAAACAGAGGGCGAGAAACAGAGGGGCTGAAACAGAGGGCGAGAAACAGTGGGGCTGATTCAGAGGGCGAGAAACAGAGGGGCTGAAACAGAGGGGCTGAAACAGAGGACGAAAAACAGAGGGGCTGAATCAGAGGCGCTGAATCAGAGGGGCTGAAACAGAGGGGCTGAATAAGAAGGCGAGAAACAAACGGGCTGAAACAGCGGGCGAGAAACAGAGGGCGAGAAACAGAGGGGCTGAAACAGAGGGGCTGAAACAGACGGGCTGAAACAGAGAGCCTGAAACAGAGGGCGAGAAACAGAGGGGCTGAAACAGAGGGCGAGAAACAGAGGGGCTGAAACAGAGGGGCTGAAACAGAGGGGCTGAAACAGAGGGGCTGAAACAGAGGGTGAGAAACAGAGAGGCTGAAACAGAGGGCGAGAAACAGAGGGGCTGAAACAGTGGGCGAGAAACAGAGGGGCTGAAACAGAGGGCGAGAAACAGAGGGGCTGAAACAGAGGGGCTGAAACAGAGGGCGAGAAACAGAGGGGCTGAAAGAGAGGGCGAGAAACAGAGGGGATGAAACAGAGGGCGAGAAACAGAGTGCGAGAAACAGAGGGACTGAAACAGAGGGGCTGAAACACAGGGGCTGAAACAGAGGGCGAGAAACAGAGGGTCTGAAACAGAGGGCGAGAAACAGAGAGGTTGAAACAGAGGGCGAGAAACAGAGGGGCTGAAACAGAGGGGCTGAAACAGAGGGGCTGAAACAGAGGGGCTGAAACAGAGGGCGAGAAATAGAGGGGCTGAAACAGAGGGCGAGAAACAGAGGGGCTGAATCAGAGGGGCTGAAACAGAGGGCGAGAAACAGAGGGGCTGAAACAGAGGGCGAGAAACAGAGGGGCTGAAACACAGGGCGAGAAACAGAGGGGCTGAAACAGAGGGGCTGAAACAGAGGGGCTGAAACAGAGGGAAAGAAACAGAGGGACTGAAACAGAGGGCGAGAAACAGAGGGGCTGAATCAGAGGGGCTGAAACAGAGGGCGAGAAACAGAGGGGCTGAAACAGAGGGCGAGAAACAGAGGGGCTGAAACAGAGGGGCTGAAACAGAGGGGCTGAATCATAGGGGCTGATTCAGAGGGGCTGAAACAGAGGGGCTGAATCAGAGGGGCTGAAACAGAGGGCGAGAAACAGAGGGGCTTAAACAGAGGCGAGAAACAGAGGGGCTGAAACAGAGGGGCTGAAACAGAGAGCACGAAACAGAGGGGCTGAAACAGAGGGCGAGAAACAGAGGGGCTGAAACAGAGGGGCTGAAACAGAGGGGCTAAATCAGAGGGGCTGAAACAGAGGGTTAGAAACAGAGGGGCTGAAACAGTGGTCGAGAAACAGAGGGGCTGAAACTGAGGGGCTGAAACAGAGGGGCTGAAACAGAGGGCGAGAAACAGAGGGGCTGAAACAGAGGGCGAGAAACAGAGGGGCTGAAACAGAGGGGCTGAAACAGTGGGGCAGATACCAAAGGACTGAAACAGAGGGGCTGAAACAGAGGGCGAGAAACAGAGGGGCTGAATCAGAGGGGCTGAATCAGAGGGGCTGAAACAGAGGGGCTGAATAAGAGGGGCTGAAACAGAGGGGCTGAAACAGAGGGCGAGAAATAGAGGGCGAGAAACAGAGGGGCTGAAACAGAGGGGCTGAAACCGAGGGGCTGAAACAGAGGGGCTGATACAGAGGGCGAGAAACAGAGGGGCTGAAACAGAGGGCGAGAAACACAGGGGCTGAAACAGAGGGCGAGAAACACAGGGGCTGAAACTGAGAGGCTGAAACAGAGGGGCTGAAACAGAGGGGCTGAAACAGAGGGCGAGAAACAGAGGGGCTGAAACAGAGGGCGAGAAACAGAGGGGCTGAAACACAGGGCGAGAAACAGAGCGGCTGAAACAGAGGGGCTGAAACAGAAGGGCTGAAACTGAGGGGCTGAAACAGAGGGCGAGAAACAGAGGGGTTGAATCAGAGGGGCTGAATCAGAGGGGCTGAAACAGAGGGGCTGAAACAGAGGGCGAGAAACAGAGGGGCTGAAACAGAGGGCGAGAAACAGAGGGCGCGAAACAGAGGGGCTGAAACAGAGGGGCTGAAACAGAGGGACTGAAACAGAGGGGCTGATACAGAGGGCGAGAAACAGAGGGGCTGAAACAGTGGGCGAGAAACAGAGGGGCTGAAACAGAGGGCGAGAAACAGAGCGGCTGAAACAGAGGGGCTGAATCAGAGGGGCTGAAACAGAGAGCGAGAAACAGAGAGGCTGAAACCGAGGGCGAGAAACAGAGGGGCTGAAACAGAGGGCGAGAAACAGAGGGGCTGAAACAGAGCGGCTGTAACAGAGGGGCTGAAACAGAGGGGCTGAAACAGAGGGCGAGAAACAGTGGGGCTGAAACAGAGGGCGAGAAACAGAGTGGCTGAAACCGAGGGCGAGAAACAGAGGGCGAGAAACAGAGGGACAGAAACAGAGGGGCTGAAACAGAGGGGCTGAAACAGAGGGCGAGAAACAGAGGGGCTGAAACAGAGGGCGAGAAACAGAGGGGCTGAAACAGAAGGGCTGAATGAGTGGGGATGAATCAGAGGGGCTGAATCAGAGGGGCTGAAACAGAGGGTGAGAAACAGAGGGGCTGAAACAGAGGGGCTGAAACAGAGGGGCTGAAAAAGAGGGCGAAAATCATTGGGGCTGAAACAGAGGGCGAGAATCAGAGGGTGAGAAACAGAGGGCGAGAAACAGAGGGGATGAAACAGAGGGGCTGAAACAGAGGGGCTGAAACAGTGGGGCTGAAACAGAGGGGCTGAAACAGAGGGCGAGAAACAGAGAGGCTGAAAAAGAGGGTGAGAAACAGATCGGCTGAAACAGAGAGGCTGAAACAGAGGGCGAGAAACAGAGGGGCTGAAACAGAGGGCGAGAAACAGAGGGGCTGAATCAGAGGGGCTGTAACAGAGGGCGAGAAACAGAGGGGCTGAAACAGAGGGCGAGAAAGAGAGGGGCTGAAACAGAGGGCGAGAAAGAGAGGGGCTGAAACAGAGGGGCTGAAACAGAGGGGCTGAAAAAGAGGGCGAGAAACAGAGAGGCAGAAACGGAGGGCGAGAAACAGAGTGGCTGAAACAGAGGGGCTGAAACACAGGAGCTGAATCAGTGGGGCTGATTCAGAGGGGCAGAAACAGAGGGGCTGAATCAGAGGGGCTGAAACAGAGGGCGAGAAACAGAGGGGCTGAAACAGAGGGCGAGAAACAGAGGGGCAGAAACAGAGGGTGAGAAACAGAGTCGCTGAAACAGAGGGGCTGAAACAGAGAGCGCGAAACAGAGGGGCTGAAACAGAGGGCGAGAAACAGAGGAGCTGAAAAAGAGGGGCTGAAACAGAGGGGCTAAATTAGCGGCACAGAAACAGAGGGCGATAAACAGAGGGGCTGAATCAGAGGGCGAGAAACAGAGGGGCTGAAACAGAGGTGCTGAAACAGAGGGGCTGAAACAGAGGGCGAGAAACAGAGGGGCTGAATTAGAGGGGCTGAATCAGAGTGGCTGAAACAGAGGGGCTGAAACAGAGGGCGAGAAACAGAGGGGCTGAAACAGAGGGGCTGAAACAGAGGGGCGGAAACAGAGGGGCTGATACAGAGGGCGAGAAACAGAGGGGCTGAATCAGAGGGGCTGAAACAGAGGGTGAGAAACAGAGGGGCTGAAACAGAGGGCGAGAAACAGAGTGGCTGAAACAGAGGGGCTGAATCAGAGGGGCTGAAACAGAGAGCGAGAAACAGAGAGGCTGAAACCGAGGGCGAGAAACAGAGGGGCTGAAACAGAGGGCGAGAAACAGAGGGGCTGAAACAGAGCGGCTGTAACAGAGGGGCTGAAACAGAGGGGCTGAAACAGAGGGCGAGAAACAGTGGGGCTGAAACAGAGGGCGAGAAACAGAGTGGCTGAAACCGAGGGCGAGAAACAGAGGGCGAGAAACAGAGGGACAGAAACAGAGGGGCTGAAACAGAGGGGCTGAAACAGAGGGCGAGAAACAGAGGGGCTGAAACAGAGGGCGAGAAACAGAGGGGCTGAAACAGAAGGGCTGAATGAGTGGGGATGAATCAGAGGGGCTGAATCAGAGGGGCTGAAACAGAGGGTGAGAAACAGAGGGGCTGAAACAGAGGGGCTGAAACAGAGGGGCTGAAAAAGAGGGCGAAAATCATTGGGGCTGAAACAGAGGGCGAGAATCAGAGGGTGAGAAACAGAGGGCGAGAAACAGAGGGGATGAAACAGAGGGGCTGAAACAGAGGGGCTGAAACAGTGGGGCTGAAACAGAGGGGCTGAAACAGAGGGTGAGAAACAGAGAGGCTGAAAAAGAGGGTGAGAAACAGATCGGCTGAAACAGAGAGGCTGAAACAGAGGGCGAGAAACAGAGGGGCTGAAACAGAGGGCGAGAAACAGAGGGCGAGAAACAGAGGGGCTGAATCAGAGGGGCTGTAACAGAGGGCGAGAAACAGAGGGGCTGAAACAGAGGGCGAGAAAGAGAGGGGCTGAAACAGAGGGCGAGAAAGAGAGGGGCTGAAACAGAGGGGCTGAAACAGAGGGGCTGAAAAAGAGGGCGAGAAACAGAGAGGCAGAAACGGAGGGCGAGAAACAGAGGGGCTGAAACAGAGGGCGAGAAACAGAGGGGCTGAAGCAGAGGGGCTGAAACAGAGGGGATGAAACAGAGGGGCTGAAACAGAGGGCGAGAAACAGATGGGCTGAAAAAGAGGGCGAGAAACAGAGTGGCTGAAACAGAGGGGCTGAAACAGAGGAGCTGAATCAGTGGGGCTGATTCAGAGGGGCAGAAACAGAGGGGCTGAATCAGAGGGGCTGAAATAGAGGGCGAGAAACAGAGGGGCTGAAACAGAGGGCGAGAAACAGAGGGGCAGAAACAGAGGGTGAGAAACAGAGTCGCTGAAACAGAGGGGCTGAAACAGAGAGCGCGAAACAGAGGGGCTGAAACAGAGGGCGAGAAACAGAGGGGCTGAAAAAGAGGGGCTGAAACAGAGGGGCTAAATTAGCGGCACAGAAACAGAGGGCGATAAACAGAGGGGCTGAAACAGAGGCGAGAAACAGAGGGGCTGAAACAGAGGTGCTGAAACAGAGGGGCTGAAACAGAGGGCGAGAAACAGAGGGGCTGAATTAGAGGGGCTGAATCAGAGTGGCTGAAACAGAGGGGCTGAAACAGAGGGCGAGAAACAGAGGGGCTGAAACAGAGGGGCTGAAACAGAGGGGCGGAAACAGAGGGGCTGATACAGAGGGCGAGAAACAGAGGGGCTGAATCAGAGGGGCTGAAACAGAGGGTGAGAAACAGAGGGGCTGAAACAGAGGGCGAGAAACAGAGTGGCTGAAACAGACGGGCTGAAACAGAGGAGCTGAAAATGAGGGCGAAAAACAGAGGGGCTGAAACAGAGGCCGAGAAAGAGAGGGGTTGAAACAGAGGGGCTGAAACAGAGGGGCTGAATGAGTGGGGCTGAATCAGAGGGGCTGAATCAGAGGGGCTGAAACAGGGTGGATGAAACAGAGGGGCTGAAACAGAGGGGCTGGAACAGAGTGGGAGAAACAGAGGTGTTGAAACAGAGGGCGAGAAACAGAGGGGCTGAAACAGAGGGCGAGAAACAGAGGGGCTGAAACAAAGTGGCTGAAACAGAGGGGCTGAAACAGAGGGGCTGAAACTGAGGGCGAGAAACAGAGAGGCTGAAACGGAGGGCGAGAAACAGAGGGGCTGAAACAGAGGGCGAGAAACAGAGGGGCTGAAACCGAGGGCGAGAAACAGAGGGGCTGAAACAGAGGGGCTGAAACAGAGGGGCTGAAACAGAGGGCGAGAAACAGAGGGGCTGAAACAGAGGGCGAGAAACAGAGGGGCTGAAACAGAGGGCGAGAAACAGAGGGCGAGAAACAGAGGGACTGAAACAGAGGGGCTGAAACACAGGGGCTGAAACAGAGGGTGAGAAACAGAGGGGCTGAAACAGAGGGCGTGAAACCGAGGGGCTGAAACAGAGGGCGAGAAACAGAGGGGCTGAAACAGAGGGGCTGAAACAGAGGGGCTGAAACAGAGGAGCTGAATCAGAGGAGCTGATTCAGAGGGGCTGAAACAGAGGAGCTGAATCAGAGGGGCTGATTCAGAGGGGCTGAAACAGAGGGCGAGAAACAGAGGGGCTGAAAAAGAGGGGCTGAAACAGAGGGGCTAAATTATGGGCACAGAAACAGAGGGCGATAAACAGAGGGGCTGAAACAGAGGGCGAGAAACAGAGGGGCTGAAACAGAGGGGCTGAAACAGAGGGGCTGAAACAGAGGGCGAGAAACAGAGGGGCTGAAACAGAGGGGCTGAAACAGAAGGGCTGAAACAGAGGGGCTGAATTAGAGGGGCTGAATCAGAGTGGCTGAAACAGAGGGGCTGAAACAGAGGGCGAGAAACAGAGGGGCTGAAACAGAGGGCGAGAAACAGAGGGGCAGAAACAGAGGGCGAGAAACAGAGTGGCTGAAACAGAGGGGCTGAAACAGAGGGCGTGAAACCGAGGGGCTGAAAAAGAGGGCGAGAAACAGAGTGGCTGAAACAGAGGGGCTGAAACAGAGGGGCTGAAACAGAGGAGCTGAATCAGTGGGGCTGATTCAGAGGGGCTGAAACAGAGGGGCTGAATCAGAGGGGCTGAAACAGAGGGCGAGAAACAGAGGGGCTGAAACAGAGGGCGAGAAACAGAGGGGCAGAAACAGAGGGAGAGAAACAGAGTGGCTGAAACAGAGGGGCTGAAACAGAGAGCGCGAAACAGAGTGGCGGAAACAGAGGGCGAGAAACAGAGGGGCAGAAAAAGAGGGGCTGAAACAGAGGGGCTGAAACAGAGGGCGAGAAACAGAGGCGCTGAAAAAGAGGGCGAGAAACAGAGGGGCTGAAACAGAGGGGCTGAAACAGAGGGGCTGAATCAGAGGGGCTGAAACAGTGGGCGAGAAACAGTGGGGCTGAAACAGAGGGCGAGAAACAGAGTGTCTGAAACAGGCGGGCTGAAACAGAGGGGCTGAAAAAGAGGGCGAAAAACAGAGGGGCTGAAACAGAGGCCGAGAAACAGAGGGGCTGAAACATAGGGACTGAAAAAGAGGGGCTGAATGAGTGGGGCTGAATCAGAGGGGCTGAATCAGAGGGGCTGAAACAGAGTGGCTGAAAGAGAGGGGCAGAAACAGAGGGGCTGGAACAGAGGGGGAGAAACAGAGGGGCTGAAACAGAGGGGCTGAATCAGAGGGGCTGAAACAGAGGACGAGAAACAGAGGGGCTGAAAACGAGGGCGAGAAACAGAGGGGCTGAAATAGAGGGGCTGAAACAGAGGGGCTGAATCAGAGGGGATGAAACAGAGGGGCTGAAACAGAGGGGCTGAAACAGAGGGCGAGAAACAGAGGGGCTGAAACAGGGGGCGAGAAACAGAGGGACTGAAACAGAGGGCGAGAAACAGAGGGGCTGAAACAGAGCGGCTGAAACAGAGGGGCTGAAACAGAGGGCGAGAAACAGAGGGGCTGAAAAAGAGGGCGAGAAACAGAGGGGCTGAAACAGAGGGGCTGAAACAGAGGGGCTGAATCAGAGGGGCTGATTCAGAGGGGCTGAAACAGAGGGGCTGAATCAGAGGGGTTGAAACAGAGGGTGAGAAACAGAGGGGCTGAAACAGAGTGCGAGAAACAGAGTGGCTGAAACAGACGGGCTGAAACAGAGGGGCTGAAAAAGAGGGCGAAAAACAGAGGGGCTGAAACAGAGGCCGAGAAACAGAGGGGCTGAAACATAGGGACTGAAAAAGAGGGGCTGAATGAGTGGGGCTGAATCAGAGGGGCTGAATCAGAGGGGCTGAAACAGAGTGGCTGAAAGAGAGGGGCAGAAACAGAGGGGCTGGAACAGAGGGGGAGAAACAGAGGGGCTGAAACAGAGGGGCTGAATCAGAGGGGCTGAAACAGAGGACGAGAAACAGAGGGGCTGAAAACGAGGGCGAGAAACAGAGGGGCTGAAATAGAGGGGCTGAAACAGAGGGGCTGAATCAGAGGGGATGAAACAGAGGGGCTGAAACAGAGGGGCTGAAACAGAGGGCGAGAAACAGAGGGGCTGAAACAGGGGGCGAGAAACAGAGGGACTGAAACAGAGGGCGAGAAACAGAGGGGCTGAAACAGAGCGGCTGAAACAGAGGGGCTGAAACAGAGGGCGAGAAACAGAGGGGCTGAAAAAGAGGGCGAGAAACAGAGGGGCTGAAACAGAGGGGCTGAAACAGAGGGGCTGAATCAGAGGGGCTGATTCAGAGGGGCTGAAACAGAGGGGCTGAATCAGAGGGGTTGAAACAGAGGGTGAGAAACAGAGGGGCTGAAACAGAGTGCGAGAAACAGAGTGGCTGAAACAGACGGGCTGAAACAGAGGGGCTGAAAAAGAGGGCGAAAAACAGAGGGGCTGAAACAGAGGCCGAGAAACAGAGGGGCTGAAACAGAGGGGCTGATACAGAGGGGCTGAATGAGTGGGGCTGAATCAGAGGGGCTGAATCAGAGGGGCTGAAACAGAGTGGCTGGAACAGAGGGGGAGAAACAGAGGGGCTGAAACAGAGGGGCTGAATCAGAGGGGCTGAAACAGAGGCCGAGAAACAGAGGGGCTGAAACAGAGGGCGAGAAACAGAGGGGCAGAAACAGAGGGCGAGAAACAGAGGGGCTAAAACAGAGGGTCTGAAACAGGGGGCGAAAAACAGAGGGGCTGAATCTGAGTGGCTGAAACAGAGGGCGAGAAACAGAGGGCGAGAAACAGAGGGGATGAAACAGAGGGGCTGAAACAGAGGGGCTGAAACAGAGGGGCTGAATCAGAGGGGCTGAAACAGAGGGCGCGAAACAGAGGGGCTGAAACAGAAGGCGAGAAACAGAGGGGCTGAAACAGAGGGCGAGAAACAGTGGGGCTGAAACAGAGGGGCTGAAACAGAGGGAGAGAAACAAAGGGGCTGAAACAGAGGGCGAGAAACAGAGGGGCTGAAACAGAGGGCGAGAAACAGAGGAGCTGAAACAGAGGGGCTGAAACAGAGGGGCTGAAACATAGGGCGAGAAACAGAGGGGCTGAAACAGAGGCCGAGAAACAGTGGGGCTGAAACAGAGGGCGAGAAACAGAGGGGCTGAAACAGAGGGGCTGAAACAGAGGGGCTGAAACAGAGGACGAGAAACAGAGGGACTGAATTAGAGGGGCTGAATCAGAGGGGCTGAAACAGAGGGCCTGAAACAGAGAGCGAGAAACAGAGGGCGAGAAACAGAGGGGCTGAAACAGAGGAGCTGAAACAGATGGGCTGAAACAGAGAGCCTGAAACAGAGGGAGAGAAACAGTGGGGCTGAACCAGAGGGCGAGAAACAGACGGGCTGAAACAGAGGGGCTGAAACAGAGGGGCTGAAACAGAGGGGCTGAAACAGAGGGGCTGAATCAGAGGGGCTGAAAGAGAGGGGCTGAATCAGAGGGGCTGAAACAGAGGGCGAGAAACAGAGGGGCTGAAACAGAGGGTGAGAAACAGAGGGGCTGAAACAGAGGGGCTGAAACAGAGGGCGAGAAACAGAGAGGCTGAAACAGAGTCGAGAAACAGATGGGCTGAAACAGAGGGCGAGAAACAGAGGGGCTGAAACAGAGGGCGAGAAAGAGACGGGCTGAAACAGAGGGGCTGAAACAGAGGGGCTGAAACAGAGGGGCTGAAACAGAGGGCGAGAAACAGAGGGGCTGAAACCGAGGGCGAGAACCAGAGGGGCTGAAACAGAGGGCGAGAAACAGAGGGGCTGAAACAGAGGGGCTGAAACAGACGGGCTGAAACAGAGAGCCTGAAACAGAGGGCGAGAAACAGAGGGGCTGAAACAGAGGGCGGGAAACAGACGGTCTGAAACAGAGGGGCTGAAACAGAGAGGCTGAAACAGAGGGGCTGAATCAGAGGGGCTGAAAGAGAGGGGCTGAATCAGAGGGGCTGAAACAGAGGGCGAGAAACAGAGGTGCTGAAACAGAGGGCGAGAAACAGGGGGGCTGAAACAGAGGGGCTGAAACAGAGGGCGAGAAACAGAGAGGCTGAAACAGAGGGCGAGAAACAGATGGGCTGAAACAGATGGCGAGAAACAGAGGGGCTGAAACAGAGCGGCTGAAACAGAGGGGCTGAAACAGAGGGCGAGAAACAGAGGCGCTGTTAAAGAGGGGCTGAAACAGAGGGGCTGAGTCAGAGGGGCTGATTCAGAGGGGCTGAAACAGAGGGGCTGAATCAGAGGGGCTGAAACAGAGAGCGAGAAACAGAGGGGCTGAAACAGAGGGCGAGAAACAGAGTGGCTGAAACAGATGGGCTGAAACAGAGGGGCTGAAAAAGAGGGCGAAAAACAGAGGGGCTGAGACAGAGGACGAGGAACAGAGGGGCTGAAACAGAGGGGCTGAATGAGTGGGGCTGAATCAGAGGGGCTGAATCAGAGGGGCTGAAACAGAGTGGCTGAAAGAGAGGGGCAGAAACAGAGGGGCTGGAACAGAGGGGGAGAAACAGAGGGGCTGAAACACAGGGGCTGAATCAGAGGGGCTGAAACAGAGGGCGAGAAACAGAGGGGCTGAAACAGAGGGCGAGAAACAGAGGGGCTGAAAAAGAGGGCGAGAAACAGGGGGGGTGACACAGAGGGGCTGAAACAGAGGGGCTGAATCAGAGGGGCTGATTCAGAGGGGCTGAAACAGAGGGGCTGAATCAGAGGGGCTGAAACAGAGGGGCTGAAACAGAGGGGCTGAAATAGAGGGGCTGAAACAGAGGGGAAGAAACAGAGGGGCTGAAACAGAGAGCGAGAAACAGAGAGGCAGAAACAGAGGGCGAGAAACAGAGGGGCTGAAACAGAGGGTGAGAAACAGAGGGGCTGAAACAGAGGGCGAGAAACAGAGGGGCTGAAACAGAGCGGCTGAAACAGAGGGGCTGAAACAGAGGGCGAGAAACAGAGGGGCTGAAAAAGAGGCGAGAAACAGAGGGGCTGAAACAGAGGGGCTGAAACAGAGGGGCTGAATCAGAGGGGCTGAAACAGAGAGTGAGAAACAGAGGGGCTGAAACAGAGGGCGAGAAACAGAGTGTCTGAAACAGAGGCAGAGAAACAGAGGGGCTGAAACAGAGGGGCTGAAACAGAGGGGCTGAATGAGTGGGGCTGAATCAGAGGGGCGGAAACAGAGGGGCTGATACAGAGGGCGAGAAACAGAGGGGCTGAATCAGAGGGGCTGAAACAGAGGGTGAGAAACAGAGGGGCTGAAACAGAGGGCGAGAAACAGAGGGGCTGAAACAGACGGGCTGAAACAGAGGAGCTGAAAAAGAGGGCGAAAAACAGAGGGGCTGAAACAGAGGCCGAGAAAGAGAGGGGCTGAAACAGAGGGGCTGAAACAGAGGGGCTGAATGAGTGGGGCTGAATCAGAGGGGCTGAATCAGAGGGGCTGAAACAGGGTGGATGAAACAGAGGGGCTGAAACAGAGGGGCTGGAACAGAGTGGGAGAAACAGAGGGGTTGAAACAGAGGGCGAGAAACAGAGGGGCTGAAAGAGAGGGCGAGAAACAGAGGGGCTGAAACAAAGTGGCTGAAACAGAGGGGCTGAAACAGAGGGGCTGAAACTGAGGGCGAGAAACAGAGAGGCTGAAACGGAGGGCGAGAAACAGAGGGGCTGAAACAGAGGGCGAGAAACAGAGGGGCTGAAACCGAGGGCGAGAAACAGAGGGGCTGAAACAGAGGGGCTGAAACAGAGGGGCTGAAACAGAGGGCGAGAAACAGAGGGGCTGAAACAGAGGGCGAGAAACAGAGGGGCTGAAACAGTGGGCGAGAAACAGAGGGCGAGAAACAGAGGGACTGAAACAGAGGGGCTGAAACACAGGGGCTGAAACAGAGGGTGAGAAACAGAGGGGCTGAAACAGAGGGCGAGAAACCGAGGGGCTGAAACAGAGGGCGAGAAACAGAGGGGCTGAAACAGAGGGGCTGAAACAGAGGGGCTGAAACAGAGGAGCTGAATCAGAGGAGCTGATTCAGAGGGGCTGAAACAGAGGAGCTGAATCAGAGGGGCTGATTCAGAGGGGCTGAAACAGAGGGCGAGAAACAGAGGGGCTGAAAAAGAGGGGCTGAAACAGAGGGGCTAAATTAGCGGCACAGAAACAGAGGGCGATAAACAGAGGGGCTGAAACAGAGGGCGAGAAACAGAGGGGCTGAAACAGAGGGGCTGAAACAGAGGGGCTGAAACAGAGGGCGAGAAACAGAGGGGCTGAAACAGAGGGGCTGAAACAGAAGGGCTGAAACAGAGGGGCTGAATTAGAGGGGCTGAATCAGAGTGGCTGAAACAGAGGGGCTGAAACAGAGGGCGAGAAACAGAGGGGCTGAAACAGAGGGCGAGAAACAGAGGGGCAGAAACAGAGGGCGAGAAACAGAGTGGCTGAAACAGAGGGGCTGAAACAGAGGGCGTGAAACCGAGGGGCTGAAAAAGAGGGCGAGAAACAGAGTGGCTGAAACAGAGGGGCTGAAACAGAGGGGCTGAAACAGAGGAGCTGAATCAGTGGGGCTTATTCAGAGGGGCTGAAACAGAGGGGCTGAATCAGAGGGGCTGAAACAGAGGGCGAGAAACAGAGGGGCTGAAACAGAGGGCGAGAAACAGAGGGGCAGAAACAGAGGGAGAGAAACAGAGTGGCTGAAACAGAGGGGCTGAAACAGAGAGCGCGAAACAGAGTGGCGGAAACAGAGGGCGAGAAACAGAGGGGCAGAAAAAGAGGGGCTGAAACAGAGGGGCTGAAACAGAGGGCGAGAAACAGAGGCGCTGAAAAAGAGGGCGAGAAACAGAGGGGCTGAAACAGAGGGGCTGAAACAGAGGGGCTGAAACAGAGGGGCTGAATCAGAGGGGCTGAAACAGTGGGCGAGAAACAGTGGGGCTGAAACAGAGGGCGAGAAACAGAGTGTCTGAAACAGGCGGGCTGAAACAGAGGGGCTGAAAAAGAGGGCGAAAAACAGAGGGGCTGAAACAGAGGCCGAGAAACAGAGGGGCTGAAACATAGGGACTGAAAAAGAGGGGCTGAATGAGTGGGGCTGAATCAGAGGGGCTGAATCAGAGGGGCTGAAACAGAGTGGCTGAAAGAGAGGGGCAGAAACAGAGGGGCTGGAACAGAGGGGGAGAAACAGAGGGGCTGAAACAGAGGGGCTGAATCAGAGGGGCTGAAACAGAGGACGAGAAACAGAGGGGCTGAAAACGAGGGCGAGAAACAGAGGGGCTGAAATAGAGGGGCTGAAACAGAGGGGCTGAATCAGAGGGGATGAAACAGAGGGGCTGAAACAGAGGGGCTGAAACAGAGGGCGAGAAACAGAGGGGCTGAAACAGGGGGCGAGAAACAGAGGGACTGAAACAGAGGGCGAGAAACAGAGGGGCTGAAACAGAGCGGCTGAAACAGAGGGGCTGAAACAGAGGGCGAGAAACAGAGGGGCTGAAAAAGAGGGCGAGAAACAGAGGGGCTGAAACAGAGGGGCTGAAACAGAGGGGCTGAATCAGAGGGGCTGATTCAGAGGGGCTGAAACAGAGGGGCTGAATCAGAGGGGTTGAAACAGAGGGTGAGAAACAGAGGGGCTGAAACAGAGTGCGAGAAACAGAGTGGCTGAAACAGACGGGCTGAAACAGAGGGGCTGAAAAAGAGGGCGAAAAACAGAGGGGCTGAAACAGAGGCCGAGAAACAGAGGGGCTGAAACAGAGGGGCTGATACAGAGGGGCTGAATGAGTGGGGCTGAATCAGAGGGGCTGAATCAGAGGGGCTGAAACAGAGTGGCTGGAACAGAGGGGGAGAAACAGAGGGGCTGAAACAGAGGGGCTGAATCAGAGGGGCTGAAACAGAGGCCGAGAAACAGAGGGGCTGAAACAGAGGGCGAGAAACAGAGGGGCAGAAACAGAGGGCGAGAAACAGAGGGGCTAAAACAGAGGGTCTGAAACAGGGGGCGAAAAACAGAGGGGCTGAAACTGAGTGGCTGAAACAGAGGGCGAGAAACAGAGGGCGAGAAACAGAGGGGATGAAACAGAGGGGCTGAAACAGAGGGGCTGAAACAGAGGGGCTGAATCAGAGGGGCTGAAACAGAGGGCACGAAACAGAGGGGCTGAAACAGAGGGCGAGAAACAGAGGGGCTGAAACAGAGGGCGAGAAACAGTGGGGCTGAAACAGAGGGGCTGAAACAGAGGGAGAGAAACAAAGGGGCTGAAACAGAGGGCGAGAAACAGAGGGGCTGAAACAGAGGGCGAGAAACAGAGGAGCTGAAACAGAGGGGCTGAAACAGAGGGGCTGAAACATAGGGCGAGAAACAGAGGGGCTGAAACAGAGGCCGAGAAACAGTGGGGCTGAAACAGAGGGCGAGAAACAGAGGGGCTGAAACAGAGGGGCTGAAACAGAGGGGCTGAAACAGAGGACGAGAAACAGAGGGACTGAATTAGAGGGGCTGAATCAGAGGGGCTGAAACAGAGGGCCTGAAACAGAGAGCGAGAAACAGAGGGCGAGAAACAGAGGGGCTGAAACAGAGGAGCTGAAACAGACGGGCTGAAACAGAGAGCCTGAAACAGAGGGAGAGAAACAGTGGGGCTGAACCAGAGGGCGAGAAACAGACGGGCTGAAACAGAGGGGCTGAAACAGAGGGGCTGAAACAGAGGGGCTGAAACAGAGGGGCTGAATCAGAGGGGCTGAAAGAGAGGGGCTGAATCAGAGGGGCTGAAACAGAGGGCGAGAAACAGAGGGGCTGAAACAGAGGGTGAGAAACAGAGGGGCTGAAACAGAGGGGCTGAAACAGAGGGCGAGAAACAGAGAGGCTGAAACAGAGTCGAGAAACAGATGGGCTGAAACAGAGGGCGAGAAACAGAGGGGCTGAAACAGAGGGCGAGAAAGTGACGGGCTGAAACAGAGGGGCTGAAACAGAGGGGCTGAAACAGAGGGGCTGAAACAGAGGGCGAGAAACAGAGGGGCTGAAACCGAGGGCGAGAACCAGAGGGGCTGAAACAGAGGGCGAGAAACAGAGGGGCTGAAACAGAGGGGCTGAAACAGACGGGCTGAAACAGAGAGCCTGAAACAGAGGGCGAGAAACAGAGGGGCTGAAACAGAGGGCGGGAAACAGACGGTCTGAAACAGAGGGGCTGAAACAGAGAGGCAGAAACAGAGGGGCTGAATCAGAGGGGCTGAAAGAGAGGGGCTGAATCAGAGGGGCTGAAACAGAGGGCGAGAAACAGAGGTGCTGAAACAGAGGGCGAGAAACAGGGGGGCTGAAACAGAGGGGCTGAAACAGAGGGCGAGAAACAGAGAGGCTGAAACAGAGGGCGAGAAACAGATGGGCTGAAACAGATGGCGAGAAACAGAGGGGCTGAAACAGAGCGGCTGAAACAGAGGGGCTGAAACAGAGGGCGAGAAACAGAGGCGCTGTTAAAGAGGGGCTGAAACAGAGGGGCTGAGTCAGAGGGGCTGATTCAGAGGGGCTGAAACAGAGGGGCTGAATCAGAGGGGCTGAAACAGAGAGCGAGAAACAGAGGGGCTGAAACAGAGGGCGAGAAACAGAGTGGCTGAAACAGATGGGCTGAAACAGAGGGGCTGAAAAAGAGGGCGAAAAACAGAGGGGCTGAGACAGAGGACGAGGAACAGAGGGGCTGAAACAGAGGGGCTGAATGAGTGGGGCTGAATCAGAGGGGCTGAATCAGAGGGGCTGAAACAGAGTGGCTGAAAGAGAGGGGCAGAAACAGAGGGGCTGGAACAGAGGGGGAGAAACAGAGGGGCTGAAACACAGGGGCTGAATCAGAGGGGCTGAAACAGAGGGCGAGAAACAGAGGGGCTGAAACAGAGGGCGAGAAACAGAGGGGCTGAAAAAGAGGGCGAGAAACAGGGGGGGTGACACAGAGGGGCTGAAACAGAGGGGCTGAATCAGAGGGGCTGATTCAGAGGGGCTGAAACAGAGGGGCTGAATCAGAGGGGCTGAAACAGAGGGGCTGAAACAGAGGGGCTGAAATAGAGGGGCTGAAACAGAGGGGAAGAAACAGAGGGGCTGAAACAGAGAGCGAGAAACAGAGAGGCAGAAAAAGAGGGCGAGAAACAGAGGGGCTGAAACAGAGGGTGAGAAACAGAGGGGCTGAAACAGAGGGCGAGAAACAGAGGGGCTGAAACAGAGCGGCTGAAACAGAGGGGCTGAAACAGAGGGCGAGAAACAGAGGGGCTGAAAAAGAGGCGAGAAACAGAGGGGCTGAAACAGAGGGGCTGAAACAGAGGGGCTGAATCAGAGGGGCTGAAACAGAGAGTGAGAAACAGAGGGGCTGAAACAGAGGGCGAGAAACAGAGTGTCTGAAACAGAGGCAGAGAAACAGAGGGGCTGAAACAGAGGGGCTGAAACAGAGGGGCTGAATGAGTGGGGCTGAATCAGAGGGGCGGAAACAGAGGGGCTGATACAGAGGGCGAGAAACAGAGGGGCTGAATCAGAGGGGCTGAAACAGAGGGTGAGAAACAGAGGGGCTGAAACAGAGGGCGAGAAACAGAGGGGCTGAAACAGACGGGCTGAAACAGAGGAGCTGAAAAAGAGGGCGAAAAACAGAGGGGCTGAAACAGAGGCCGAGAAAGAGAGGGGCTGAAACAGAGGGGCTGAAACAGAGGGGCTGAATGAGTGGGGCTGAATCAGAGGGGCTGAATCAGAGGGGCTGAAACAGGGTGGATGAAACAGAGGGGCTGAAACAGAGGGGCTGGAACAGAGTGGGAGAAACAGAGGGGTTGAAACAGAGGGCGAGAAACAGAGGGGCTGAAAGAGAGGGCGAGAAACAGAGGGGCTGAAACAAAGTGGCTGAAACAGAGGGGCTGAAACAGAGGGGCTGAAACTGAGGGCGAGAAACAGAGAGGCTGAAACGGAGGGCGAGAAACAGAGGGGCTGAAACAGAGGGCGAGAAACAGAGGGGCTGAAACCGAGGGCGAGAAACAGAGGGGCTGAAACAGAGGGGCTGAAACAGAGGGGCTGAAACAGAGGGCGAGAAACAGAGGGGCTGAAACAGAGGGCGAGAAACAGAGGGGCTGAAACAGTGGGCGAGAAACAGAGGGCGAGAAACAGAGGGACTGAAACAGAGGGGCTGAAACACAGGGGCTGAAACAGAGGGTGAGAAACAGAGGGGCTGAAACAGAGGGCGAGAAACCGAGGGGCTGAAACAGAGGGCGAGAAACAGAGGGGCTGAAACAGAGGGGCTGAAACAGAGGGGCTGAAACAGAGGAGCTGAATCAGAGGAGCTGATTCAGAGGGGCTGAAACAGAGGAGCTGAATCAGAGGGGCTGATTCAGAGGGGCTGAAACAGAGGGCGAGAAACAGAGGGGCTGAAAAAGAGGGGCTGAAACAGAGGGGCTAAATTAGCGGCACAGAAACAGAGGGCGATAAACAGAGGGGCTGAAACAGAGGGCGAGAAACAGAGGGGCTGAAACAGAGGGGCTGAAACAGAGGGGCTGAAACAGAGGGCGAGAAACAGAGGGGCTGAAACAGAGGGGCTGAAACAGAAGGGCTGAAACAGAGGGGCTGAATTAGAGGGGCTGAATCAGAGTGGCTGAAACAGAGGGGCTGAAACAGAGGGCGAGAAACAGAGGGGCTGAAACAGAGGGCGAGAAACAGAGGGGCAGAAACAGAGGGCGAGAAACAGAGTGGCTGAAACAGAGGGGCTGAAACAGAGGGCGTGAAACCGAGGGGCTGAAAAAGAGGGCGAGAAACAGAGTGGCTGAAACAGAGGGGCTGAAACAGAGGGGCTGAAACAGAGGAGCTGAATCAGTGGGGCTTATTCAGAGGGGCTGAAACAGAGGGGCTGAATCAGAGGGGCTGAAACAGAGGGCGAGAAACAGAGGGGCTGAAACAGAGGGCGAGAAACAGAGGGGCAGAAACAGAGGGAGAGAAACAGAGTGGCTGAAACAGAGGGGCTGAAACAGAGAGCGCGAAACAGAGTGGCGGAAACAGAGGGCGAGAAACAGAGGGGCAGAAAAAGAGGGGCTGAAACAGAGGGGCTGAAACAGAGGGCGAGAAACAGAGGCGCTGAAAAAGAGGGCGAGAAACAGAGGGGCTGAAACAGAGGGGCTGAAACAGAGGGGCTGAAACAGAGGGGCTGAATCAGAGGGGCTGAAACAGTGGGCGAGAAACAGTGGGGCTGAAACAGAGGGCGAGAAACAGAGTGTCTGAAACAGGCGGGCTGAAACAGAGGGGCTGAAAAAGAGGGCGAAAAACAGAGGGGCTGAAACAGAGGCCGAGAAACAGAGGGGCTGAAACATAGGGACTGAAAAAGAGGGGCTGAATGAGTGGGGCTGAATCAGAGGGGCTGAATCAGAGGGGCTGAAACAGAGTGGCTGAAAGAGAGGGGCAGAAACAGAGGGGCTGGAACAGAGGGGGAGAAACAGAGGGGCTGAAACAGAGGGGCTGAATCAGAGGGGCTGAAACAGAGGACGAGAAACAGAGGGGCTGAAAACGAGGGCGAGAAACAGAGGGGCTGAAATAGAGGGGCTGAAACAGAGGGGCTGAATCAGAGGGGATGAAACAGAGGGGCTGAAACAGAGGGGCTGAAACAGAGGGCGAGAAACAGAGGGGCTGAAACAGGGGGCGAGAAACAGAGGGACTGAAACAGAGGGCGAGAAACAGAGGGGCTGAAACAGAGCGGCTGAAACAGAGGGGCTGAAACAGAGGGCGAGAAACAGAGGGGCTGAAAAAGAGGGCGAGAAACAGAGGGGCTGAAACAGAGGGGCTGAAACAGAGGGGCTGAATCAGAGGGGCTGATTCAGAGGGGCTGAAACAGAGGGGCTGAATCAGAGGGGTTGAAACAGAGGGTGAGAAACAGAGGGGCTGAAACAGAGTGCGAGAAACAGAGTGGCTGAAACAGACGGGCTGAAACAGAGGGGCTGAAAAAGAGGGCGAAAAACAGAGGGGCTGAAACAGAGGCCGAGAAACAGAGGGGCTGAAACAGAGGGGCTGATACAGAGGGGCTGAATGAGTGGGGCTGAATCAGAGGGGCTGAATCAGAGGGGCTGAAACAGAGTGGCTGGAACAGAGGGGGAGAAACAGAGGGGCTGAAACAGAGGGGCTGAATCAGAGGGGCTGAAACAGAGGCCGAGAAACAGAGGGGCTGAAACAGAGGGCGAGAAACAGAGGGGCAGAAACAGAGGGCGAGAAACAGAGGGGCTAAAACAGAGGGTCTGAAACAGGGGGCGAAAAACAGAGGGGCTGAAACTGAGTGGCTGAAACAGAGGGCGAGAAACAGAGGGCGAGAAACAGAGGGGATGAAACAGAGGGGCTGAAACAGAGGGGCTGAAACAGAGGGGCTGAATCAGAGGGGCTGAAACAGAGGGCACGAAACAGAGGGGCTGAAACAGAGGGCGAGAAACAGAGGGGCTGAAACAGAGGGCGAGAAACAGTGGGGCTGAAACAGAGGGGCTGAAACAGAGGGAGAGAAACAAAGGGGCTGAAACAGAGGGCGAGAAACAGAGGGGCTGAAACAGAGGGCGAGAAACAGAGGAGCTGAAACAGAGGGGCTGAAACAGAGGGGCTGAAACATAGGGCGAGAAACAGAGGGGCTGAAACAGAGGCCGAGAAACAGTGGGGCTGAAACAGAGGGCGAGAAACAGAGGGGCTGAAACAGAGGGGCTGAAACAGAGGGGCTGAAACAGAGGACGAGAAACAGAGGGACTGAATTAGAGGGGCTGAATCAGAGGGGCTGAAACAGAGGGCCTGAAACAGAGAGCGAGAAACAGAGGGCGAGAAACAGAGGGGCTGAAACAGAGGAGCTGAAACAGACGGGCTGAAACAGAGAGCCTGAAACAGAGGGAGAGAAACAGTGGGGCTGAACCAGAGGGCGAGAAACAGACGGGCTGAAACAGAGGGGCTGAAACAGAGGGGCTGAAACAGAGGGGCTGAAACAGAGGGGCTGAATCAGAGGGGCTGAAAGAGAGGGGCTGAATCAGAGGGGCTGAAACAGAGGGCGAGAAACAGAGGGGCTGAAACAGAGGGTGAGAAACAGAGGGGCTGAAACAGAGGGGCTGAAACAGAGGGCGAGAAACAGAGAGGCTGAAACAGAGTCGAGAAACAGATGGGCTGAAACAGAGGGCGAGAAACAGAGGGGCTGAAACAGAGGGCGAGAAAGTGACGGGCTGAAACAGAGAGGCTGAAACAGAGGGGCTGAAACAGAGGGGCTGAAACAGAGGGCGAGAAACAGAGGGGCTGAAACCGAGGGCGAGAACCAGAGGGGCTGAAACAGAGGGCGAGAAACAGAGGGGCTGAAACAGAGGGGCTGAAACAGACGGGCTGAAACAGAGAGCCTGAAACAGAGGGCGAGAAACAGAGGGGCTGAAACAGAGGGCGGGAAACAGACGGTCTGAAACAGAGGGGCTGAAACAGAGAGGCAGAAACAGAGGGGCTGAATCAGAGGGGCTGAAAGAGAGGGGCTGAATCAGAGGGGCTGAAACAGAGGGCGAGAAACAGAGGTGCTGAAACAGAGGGCGAGAAACAGGGGGGCTGAAACAGAGGGGCTGAAACAGAGGGCGAGAAACAGAGAGGCTGAAACAGAGGGCGAGAAACAGATGGGCTGAAACAGATGGCGAGAAACAGAGGGGCTGAAACAGAGCGGCTGAAACAGAGGGGCTGAAACAGAGGGCGAGAAACAGAGGCGCTGTTAAAGAGGGGCTGAAACAGAGGGGCTGAGTCAGAGGGGCTGATTCAGAGGGGCTGAAACAGAGGGGCTGAATCAGAGGGGCTGAAACAGAGAGCGAGAAACAGAGGGGCTGAAACAGAGGGCGAGAAACAGAGTGGCTGAAACAGATGGGCTGAAACAGAGGGGCTGAAAAAGAGGGCGAAAAACAGAGGGGCTGAGACAGAGGACGAGGAACAGAGGGGCTGAAACAGAGGGGCTGAAACAGAGGGGCTGAATGAGTGGGGCTGAATCAGAGGGGCTGAATCAGAGGGGCTGAAACAGAGTGGCTGAAAGAGAGGGGCAGAAACAGAGGGGCTGGAACAGAGGGGGAGAAACAGAGGGGCTGAAACACAGGGGCTGAATCAGAGGGGCTGAAACAGAGGGCGAGAAACAGAGGGGCTGAAACAGAGGCCGAGAAACAGAGGGGCTGAAACATAGGGACTGAAAAAGAGGGGCTGAATGAGTGGGGCTGAATCAGAGGGGCTGAATCAGAGGGGCTGAAACAGAGTGGCTGAAAGAGAGGGGCAGAAACAGAGGGGCTGGAACAGAGGGGGAGAAACAGAGGGGCTGAAACAGAGGGGCTGAATCAGAGGGGCTGAAACAGAGGACGAGAAACAGAGGGGCTGAAAACGAGGGCGAGAAACAGAGGGGCTGAAATAGAGGGGCTGAAACAGAGGGGCTGAATCAGAGGGGATGAAACAGAGGGGCTGAAACAGAGGGGCTGAAACAGAGGGCGAGAAACAGAGGGGCTGAAACAGGGGGCGAGAAACAGAGGGACTGAAACAGAGGGCGAGAAACAGAGGGGCTGAAACAGAGCGGCTGAAACAGAGGGGCTGAAACAGAGGGCGAGAAACAGAGGGGCTGAAAAAGAGGGCGAGAAACAGAGGGGCTGAAACAGAGGGGCTGAAACAGAGGGGCTGAATCAGAGGGGCTGATTCAGAGGGGCTGAAACAGAGGGGCTGAATCAGAGGGGTTGAAACAGAGGGTGAGAAACAGAGGGGCTGAAACAGAGTGCGAGAAACAGAGTGGCTGAAACAGACGGGCTGAAACAGAGGGGCTGAAAAAGAGGGCGAAAAACAGAGGGGCTGAAACAGAGGCCGAGAAACAGAGGGGCTGAAACAGAGGGGCTGATACAGAGGGGCTGAATGAGTGGGGCTGAATCAGAGGGGCTGAATCAGAGGGGCTGAAACAGAGTGGCTGGAACAGAGGGGGAGAAACAGAGGGGCTGAAACAGAGGGGCTGAATCAGAGGGGCTGAAACAGAGGCCGAGAAACAGAGGGGCTGAAACAGAGGGCGAGAAACAGAGGGGCAGAAACAGAGGGCGAGAAACAGAGGGGCTAAAACAGAGGGTCTGAAACAGGGGGCGAAAAACAGAGGGGCTGAAACTGAGTGGCTGAAACAGAGGGCGAGAAACAGAGGGCGAGAAACAGAGGGGCTGAAACAGAGGGGCTGAATCAGAGGGGCTGAAACAGAGGGCACGAAACAGAGGGGCTGAAACAGAGGGCGAGAAACAGAGGGGCTGAAACAGAGGGCGAGAAACAGTGGGGCTGAAACAGAGGGGCTGAAACAGAGGGAGAGAAACAAAGGGGCTGAAACAGAGGGCGAGAAACAGAGGGGCTGAAACAGAGGGCGAGAAACAGAGGAGCTGAAACAGAGGGGCTGAAACAGAGGGGCTGAAACATAGGGCGAGAAACAGAGGGGCTGAAACAGAGGCCGAGAAACAGTGGGGCTGAAACAGAGGGCGAGAAACAGAGGGGCTGAAACAGAGGGGCTGAAACAGAGGGGCTGAAACAGAGGACGAGAAACAGAGGGACTGAATTAGAGGGGCTGAATCAGAGGGGCTGAAACAGAGGGCCTGAAACAGAGAGCGAGAAACAGAGGGCGAGAAACAGAGGGGCTGAAACAGAGGAGCTGAAACAGACGGGCTGAAACAGAGAGCCTGAAACAGAGGGAGAGAAACAGTGGGGCTGAACCAGAGGGCGAGAAACAGACGGGCTGAAACAGAGGGGCTGAAACAGAGGGGCTGAAACAGAGGGGCTGAAACAGAGGGGCTGAATCAGAGGGGCTGAAAGAGAGGGGCTGAATCAGAGGGGCTGAAACAGAGGGCGAGAAACAGAGGGGCTGAAACAGAGGGTGAGAAACAGAGGGGCTGAAACAGAGGGGCTGAAACAGAGGGCGAGAAACAGAGAGGCTGAAACAGAGTCGAGAAACAGATGGGCTGAAACAGAGGGCGAGAAACAGAGGGGCTGAAACAGAGGGCGAGAAAGTGACGGGCTGAAACAGAGGGGCTGAAACAGAGGGTCTGAAACAGAGGGGCTGAAACAGAGGGCGAGAAACAGAGGGGCTGAAACCGAGGGCGAGAACCAGAGGGGCTGAAACAGAGGGCGAGAAACAGAGGGGCTGAAACAGAGGGGCTGAAACAGACGGGCTGAAACAGAGAGCCTGAAACAGAGGGCGAGAAACAGAGGGGCTGAAACAGAGGGCGGGAAACAGACGGTCTGAAACAGAGGGGCTGAAACAGAGAGGCAGAAACAGAGGGGCTGAATCAGAGGGGCTGAAAGAGAGGGGCTGAATCAGAGGGGCTGAAACAGAGGGCGAGAAACAGAGGTGCTGAAACAGAGGGCGAGAAACAGGGGGGCTGAAACAGAGGGGCTGAAACAGAGGGCGAGAAACAGAGAGGCTGAAACAGAGGGCGAGAAACAGATGGGCTGAAACAGATGGCGAGAAACAGAGGGGCTGAAACAGAGCAGCTGAAACAGAGGGGCTGAAACAGAGGGCGAGAAACAGAGGCGCTGTTAAAGAGGGGCTGAAACAGAGGGGCTGAGTCAGAGGGGCTGATTCAGAGGGGCTGAAACAGAGGGGCTGAATCAGAGGGGCTGAAACAGAGAGCGAGAAACAGATGGGCTGAAACAGAGGGCGAGAAACAGAGTGGCTGAAACAGATGGGCTGAAACAGAGGGGCTGAAAAAGAGGGCGAAAAACAGAGGGGCTGAGACAGAGGACGAGGAACAGAGGGGCTGAAACAGAGGGGCTGAAACAGAGGGGCTGAATGAGTGGGGCTGAATCAGAGGGGCTGAATCAGAGGGGCTGAAACAGAGTGGCTGAAAGAGAGGGGCAGAAACAGAGGGGCTGGAACAGAGGGGGAGAAACAGAGGGGCTGAAACACAGGGGCTGAATCAGAGGGGCTGAAACAGAGGGCGAGAAACAGAGGGGCTGAAACAGAGGGCGAGAAACAGAGGGGCTGAAAAAGAGGGCGAGAAACAGGGGGGGTGACACAGAGGGGCTGAAACAGAGGGGCTGAATCAGAGGGGCTGATTCAGAGGGGCTGAAACAGAGAGCCTGAAACAGAGGGCGAGAAACAGAGGGGCTGAAACAGAGGGCGAGAAACAGAGGGGCTGAAACAGAGGGGCTGAAACAGAGGGGCTGAAACAGAGGGGCTAAAACAGAGGGCGAGAAACAGAGAGGCTGAAACAGAGGGCGAGAAACAGAGGGGCTGAAACAGTGGGCGAGAAACAGAGCGGCTGAAACAGAGGGCGAGAAACAGAGGGGCTGAAACAGAGGGGCTGAAACCGAGGGGCTGAAACAGAGGGCGAGAAACAGAGGGGCTGAAACAGAGTGGCTGAAACAGAGGACGAGAAACAGAGGGGCTGAATCAGAGGGGCTGAATCAGAGGGGCTGAAACAGAGGGGCTGAAACAGAGGGCGAGAAACAGAGGGGCTGAAACAGAGGGTGAGAAACAGAGGGGCTGAAACAGAGGGCGAGAATCAGAGGGGCTGAAACAGAGTGCGAGAAACAGAGGGCGAAAAACAGAGGGGCTGATACAGAGGGCGAGAAACAGTGGGGCTGAAACAGAGGGGCTGAAACAGACGGGCTGAAACAGAGAGCCTGAAACAGAGGGCGAGAAACAGAGGGGCTAAAACAGAGAGCGAGAAACAGAGAGGCTGAAACAGACGGCGAGAAACAGAGGGGCTGAAACAGAGGGCGAGAAACAGAGGGGCTGAAACAGAGGGCGAGAAACAGAGGGGCTGAAACAGAGGGGCTGAAACAGAGGGGCTGAAACAGAGGGCGAGAAACAGAGGGGCTGAAACAGAGGGTGAGAAACAGAGGGGATGAAACAGAGGGCGAGAAACAGAGGGCGAGAAACAGAGGGACTGAAACAGAGGGGCTGAAACACAGGGGCTGAAACAGAGGGCGAGAAACAGAGGGGCTGAAACAGAGGGCGAGAAACAGAGGGGCTGAAACAGAGGGCGAGAAACAGAGGGGCTGAAACAGAGGGGCTGAAACAGAGGGGCTGAAACAGAGGGCGAGAAATAGAGGGGCTGAAACAGAGGGCGAGAAACAGAGGGGCTGAAACAGAGGGCGAGAAACAGAGGGGCTGAAACAGAGGGGCTGAAACAGAGGGGCTGAAACAGAGGGCGTGAAACAGAGGGGCTGAAACAGAGGGCGAGAAACAGAGGGGCTAAATCAGAGGGGCAGAAACAGAGGGCGAGAAACAGAGGTGCTGAAACAGAGGGCGAGAAACAGAGGGGCTGAAACAGAGGGGCTGAAACAGAGGGGCTGAAACAGAGGGCGAGAAACAGAGGGGCTGAAACAGAGGGCGAGAAACAGAGGGGCTGAAACAGAGGGCGAGAAACAGAGGGGCTGAAACAGAGGGGCTGAAACAGAGGGGCTAAAACACAGGGCGTGAAACAGAGGGGCTGAAACAGAGGGCGAGAAACAGAGGGGCTGAAATAGAGGGCGAGAAACAGATGGGCTGAAACAGAGGGGCTGAAACAGAGGGGCTGAAACAGAGGGGCTGAAACAGAGGGCGAGAAACAGAGGGGCTGAAACAGAGGGCGAGAAACAGAGAGGCTGAAACAGAGGGCAAGAAACAGAGGGGCTGAAACAGAGGGGCTGAATCTGAGGGGCTAAAACACAGGGCGTGAAGCAGAGGGGCTGAAACAGAGGGCGAGAAACAGAGGGGCTGAATCAGAGGGGCAGAAACAGAGGGCGAGAAGCAGAGGGGCTGAAACAGAGGGCGAGAAACAGAGGGGCTGAAACAGAGGGGCTGAAACAGAGGGGCTGAAACAGAGGGCGAGAAACAGAGGGGCTGAAACAGAGGGCGAGAAACAGAGGGGCTGAAACAGAGGGCGAGAAACAGAGGGGCTGAAACAGAGGGGCTGAAACAGAGGGGCTAAAACACAGGGCGTGAAACAGAGGGGCTGAAACAGAGGGCGAGAAACAGAGGGGCTGAATCAGAGGGGATGAAACAGAGGGCGAGAAACAGAGGGCGAGAAACAGAGGGCGAGAAACAGAGGGGCTGAAACAGAGGGGCTGAAACAGAGGGGCTGAAACAGAGCGGCTGAAACAGAGGGCGAGAAACAGAGAGGCAGAAACGGACGGCGAGAAACAGAGGGGCTGAAACAGAGGGCGAGAAACAGAGAAGCTGAAAGAGAGGGCGAGAAACAGAGGGGCTGAAACAGAGGGGCTGAAACAGAGGGGCTGAAACAGAGGGGCTGAAACAGAGGGCGAGAAACAGAGGGGCTGAAACAGAGGGGCTGAAACAGAGGGGCTGAAACAGAGGACGACAAACAGAGGGGCTGAATCAGAGGGGCTGAATCAGATGGGCTGGAACAGAGGGGCTGAATAAGAGGGCGAGAAACAAACGGGCTGAAACAGCGGGCAAGAAACAGAGGGCGAGAAACAGAGGGGCTGAAACAGAGGGGCTGAAACAGACGGGCTGAAACAGAGAGCCTGAAACAGAGGCCGAGAAACAGCGGGGCTGAAACAGAGGGCGAGAAACAGAGGGGCTGAAACAGAGGGGCTGAAACTGAGGGGCTGAAACAGAGGGGCTAAAACAGAGGGCGAGAAACAGAGAGGCTGAAACAGAGGGCGAGAAACAGAGGGGCTGAAACAGAGGGCGAGAAACAGAGGGGCTGAAACAGAGGGCGATAAACAGAGGGGCTGAAACAGAGGGGCTGAAACAGAGGGTCTGAAACAGAGGGCGAGAAACAGAGGGGTTGAAACAGAGGGGCTGAAACAGAGGACGAGAAACAGAGGGGCTGAATCAGAGGGGCTGAATCAGAGGGGCTTAAACAGAGGGGCTGAAACAGAGGGGCTCAATCAGAGGGTCTGAAAGAGAGGGGCTGAATCAGAGGGGCTGAAACAGAGGGCGAGAAACAGAGGGGCTGAAACAGAGGGCGAGAAACAAAGGGGCTGATACAGAGGGGCAGAAACAGAGGGGCTGAAACAGAGGGACTGAAACAGAGGGCGAGAAACAGAGAGGCTGAAACAGAGGGCGAGAAACAGAGGGGCTGAAACAGAGGGCGAGTAACAGAAGGGCTGAAACAGAGGGCGAGAAACAGAGGGGCTGAAACAGAGGGGCTGAAACAGAGGGGCTGAAACAGAGGGGCTGAAACAGAGGGCGAGAAACAGAGGGGCTGAAACAGAGGGCGAGAAACAGAGGGCGAGAAACAGAGGGACTGAAACAGAGGGGATGAAACACAGGGGCTGAAACAGAGGGCGAGAAACAGAGGGGCTGAAACAGAGAGCGAGAAACAGAGGGGCTGAAACAGTGGGGCTGAAACAGAGGGGCTGAAACAGAGGGGCTGAAACAGAGGGCGAGAAACAGAGGGGCTGAAACAGAGGGCGAGAAACAGAGGGGCTGAAACAGAGGGCGAGAAACAGAGGGGCTGAAACAGAGGGGCTAAATCAGAGAGGCAGAAACAGAGGGCGAGAAACAGAGGGGCTGAAACAGAGGGCGAGAAACAGAGGGGCTGAAACAGAGGGGCTGAAACAGAGGGCGAGAAACAGAGGGGCTGAAACAGAGGGCGAAAAACAGAGGGGCTGAATCAGAGGTTCTGAAACAGAGGGGCTGAAACAGAGGGGCTGAAACAGAGGGCGAGAAACAGAGGGGCTGAAACAGAGGGCGAGAAACAGAGGGGCTGAAACAGAGGGGCTGAAACAGAAGGGCTGAAACAGAGGGGCAGAAACAGAGGGGCTGGAACAGAGGGGCTAAATCAGAGGGGCTGAAACAGAGGGCGAGAAACAGAGGGGCTGAAACAGAGGGGCTGAAACAGAGGGCGAGAAACAGAGGGGCTGAAACAGAGGGCGAGAAACAGAGGGGCTGAATCAGAGGGGCTGAAACAGAAGGGCTGAAACAGAAGAGCTGAAACAGAGGGGCTGAAACAGAGGACGAGAAACAGAGGGGCAGAAACAGAGGACGAGAAGCAGAGTGGCTAAAACAGAGGGGCTGAAACAGAGAGCGTGAAACAGAGGGGCTGAAACAGAGAGCGCTAAACAGAGGGGCTGAAACAGAGGGCGAGAAACAGAGGGGCTGAAACAGAGGGGCTGGAACAGATGGGCTAAATCAGAGGGGCAGAAACAGAGGGCGAGAAACAGAGGGGCTGAAACAGAGGGCGAGAAACAGAGGGGCTGAAACAGAGGGGCTGAAACAGAGGGGCTGAAACAGAGGGCGAGAAACAGAGGGGCTGAAACAGAGGGCGAGAAACAGAGGGGCTGAAACAGAGGGGCTGAAACAGAAGGGCTGAAACAGAGGGGCTGAAACAGAGGGGCTGAATCAGAGGGGCAGAATCACAGGGGCTGAAACAGAGGGCGAGAAACAGAGGCGCTGAATCAGAGGGGCTGAATCACAGGGGCTGAAACAGAGGGGCTGAAACAGAGGGCGAGAAACAGTGGGGCTGAAACAGAGGGCGAGTAAAATAGGGCGAGAAACAGAGGGGCTGAAACAGAGGGGCTGAAACAGAGGGGCTGAAACAGAGTAGCTGATACAGAGGGCGAGAGACAGAGGGGCTGAATCAGAGGGGCTGAAACGGAGGGTGAGCAACGGAGGGGCTGAAACAGAGGGCGAGAAAAAGAGTGGCTGAAACAGACGGGCTGAAACAGAGGGGCTGAAAAAGAGGGCGAAAAACAGAGGGGCTGAAACAGAGGCCGAGAAACAGAGGGGCTGAAACAGAGGGGCTGAAACAGAGGGGCTGAATGAGTGGGGCTGAATCAGAGGGGCTGAATCAGAGGGGCTGAAACAGAGTGGCTGAAACAGAGGGGATGAAACAGAGGGGCTGAAACAGAGGGCGAGAAACAGAGGGGCTGAAACAGAGGGCGAGAAACAGAGGGGCAGAAACAGAGGGCGAGAAACAGAGGGGCTGAAACAGAGGGGCTGAAACAGAGGGCGAAAAACAGAGGGGCTGAAACAGAGGGCGAGAAACAGAGGGGATGAAACAGAGGGGCTGAAACAGAGGGGCTGAAACAGAGGGGCTGAAACAGAGGGGCTGAATCAGAGGGGCTGAAACAGAGGGGCTGAATTAGAGGGGCTGAAACAGTGGGCGAGAAACAGAGGGGCTGAAACAGAGGGCGTGAAACAGAGGGCTGAAACAGAGGGGCTGAAACAGAGGGGCTGAAACACAGGGCGAGAAACAGAGGGGCTGAAACAGAGGGCGAGAAACAGAGGAGCTGAAACAGAGGGGCTGAAACAGAGGGGCTGAAACAGAGGGCGAGAAACAGAGGGGCTGAACCAGAGGGCGTGAAACAGTGGGGCTGAAACTGAGGGCGAGAAACAGAGGGGCTGAAACAGAGGGGCTGAAACAGAGGGGCTGAAACAGAGGACGAGAAACAGAGGGGCTGAATCAGAGGGGCTGAATCAGAGGGGCTGAAACAGAGGGGCTGAAACAGAGGGCGAAAAACAAACGGGATGAAACAGCAGGCGAGAAACAGAGGGGCTGAAACAGAGGGGCTGAAACAGAGGGGCTAAAACAGAGGGCGAGAAACAGAGAGGCTGAAACAGAGGGCGAGAAACAGAGGGGCTGAAACAGAGGGCGAGAAACAGAGGGGCTGAAACAGAGGGGCTGAAACAGAGGGGCTGAAACAGAGGGCGAGAAACAGAGGGGCTGAAACAGAGGGGCTGAAACAGAGGACGAGAAACAGAGGGGCTGAATCAGAGGGGCTGAATCAGAGGGCGAGAAACAAACGGGCTGAAACAGCAGGCGAGAAACAGAGGGCGAGAAACAGAGGGGCTGAAACAGAGGGGCTGAAACAAACGGGCTGAAACAGAGAGCCTGAAACAGAGGGCGAGAAACAGAGGGGCTGAAACAGAGGGGCTGAAACAGAGGGGCTAAAACACAGGGCGTGAAACGGAGGGTCTGAAACAGAGGGCGAGAAACAGAGGGGCTGAAACAGAGAGCCTGAAACAGAGGGCGAGAAACAGAGGGGCTGAAACAGAGGTCGAGAAACAGAGGTGCTTAATCAGAGGGGCTGAAACAGAGGGGCTGAAACAGAGGGGCTGAATCAGAGGGTCTGAAAGAGAGGGGCTGAATCAGAGGGGCTGAAACAGAGGGCGAGAAACAGAGGGGCTGAAACAGAGGGCGTGAAACAAAGGGGCTGAAACAGAGGGGCAGAAACAGAGGGGCTGAAACAGAGGGACTGAAACAGAGGGCGAGAAACAGAGAGGCTGAAACAGAGGGCGAGAAACAGAGGGGCTGAAACAGAGGGGCTGAAACAGAGGGGCTGAAACAGAGGCGCTGAAACAGAGGGCGAGAAACAGAGGGGCTGAAACAGAGGGCGAGAAACAGAGGGGCTGAAACAGAGGGCGAGAAACAGAGGGCGAGAAACAGAGGGACTGAAACAGAGGGGATGAAACACAGGGGCTGAAACAGAGGGCGAGAAACAGAGGGGATGAAACAGAGGGCGAGAAACAGAGGAGCTGAAACAGAGGGGCTGAAACAGAGGGGCTGAAACAGAGGGCGAGAAACAGAGGGGCTGAAACAGAGGGCGAGAAACAGAGGGGCTGAAACAGAGGGCGAGAAACAGAGGGGCTGAAACAGAGGGGCTGAAACAGAGGGGCTAAAACACAGGGCGTGAAACAGAGGGGCTGAAACAGAGGGGCTGAAACAGACGGGCTGAAACAGAGAGCCTGAAACAGAGGGCGAGAAACAGAGGGGCTGAAACAGAGGGCGAGAAACAGTGGGGCTGAAACAGAGGGGCTGAAACAGAGGGGCTGAAACAGAGGACGAGAAACAGAGGGGCTGAATCAGAGGGGCTGAATCAGAGGGGCTGAAACAGAGGGGCTGAAACAGAGGGCGAGAAACAAACGGGATGAAACAGCAGGCGAGAAACAGAGGGGCTGAAACAGAGGGGCTGAAACAGAGGGGCTAAAACAGAGGGCGAGAAACAGAGAGGCTGAAACAGAGGGCGAGAAACAGTGGGGCTGAAACAGAGGGCGAGAAACAGAGGGGCTGAAACAGAGGGGCTGAAACAGAGGGGCTGAAACAGAGGGCGAGAAACAGAGGGGCTGAAACAGAGGGGCTGAAACAGAGGACGAGAAACAGAGGGGCTGAATCAGAGGGGCTGAATCAGAGGGCGAGAAACAAACGGGCTGAAACAGCAGGCGAGAAACAGAGGGCGAGAAACAGAGGGGCTGAAACAGAGGGGCTGAAACAAACGGGCTGAAACAGAGAGCCTGAAACAGAGGGCGAGAAACAGAGGGGCTGAAACAGAGGGGCTGAAACAGAGGGGCTAAAACACAGGGCGTGAAACGGAGGGGCTGAAACAGAGGGCGAGAAACAGAGGGGCTGAAACAGAGAGCCTGAAACAGAGGGCGAGAAACAGAGGGGCTGAAACAGAGGTCGAGAAACAGAGGTGCTTAAACAGAGGGGCTGAAACAGAGGGGCTGAAACAGAGGGGCTGAATCAGAGGGTCTGAAAGAGAGGGGCTGAATCAGAGGGGCTGAAACAGAGGGCGAGAAACAGAGGGGCTGAAACAGAGGGCGAGAAACAAAGGGGCTGAAACAGAGGGGCAGAAACAGAGGGGCTGAAACAGAGGGACTGAAACAGAGGGCGAGAAACAGAGAGGCTGAAACAGAGGGCGAGAAACAGAGGGGCTGAAACAGAGGGGCTGAAACAGAGGGGCTGAAACAGAGGCGCTGAAACAGAGGGCGAGAAACAGAGGGGCTGAAACAGAGGGCGAGAAACAGAGGGGCTGAAACAGAGGGCGAGAAACAGAGGGCGAGAAACAGAGGGACTGAAACAGAGGGGATGAAACACAGGGGCTGAAACAGAGGGCGAGAAACAGAGGGGATGAAACAGAGGGCGAGAAACAGAGGGGCTGAAACAGAGGGCGAGAAACAGAGGGCGAGAAACAGAGGGACTGAAACAGAGGGGATGAAACACAGGGGCTGAAACAGAGGGCGAGAAACAGAGGGGATGAAACAGAGGGCGAGAAACAGAGGGGCTGAAACAGAGGGGCTGAAACAGAGGGGCTAAAACACAGGGCGTGAAACGGAGGGGCTGAAACAGAGGGCGAGAAACAGAGGGGCTGAAACAGAGAGCCTGAAACAGAGGGCGAGAAACAGAGGGGCTGAAACAGAGGTCGAGAAACAGAGGTGCTTAAACAGAGGGGCTGAAACAGAGGGGCTGAAACAGAGGGGCTGAATCAGAGGGTCTGAAAGAGAGGGGCTGAATCAGAGGGGCTGAAACAGAGGGCGAGAAACAGAGGGGCTGAAACAGAGGGCGAGAAACAAAGGGGCTGAAACAGAGGGGCAGAAACAGAGGGGCTGAAACAGAGGGACTGAAACAGAGGGCGAGAAACAGAGAGGCTGAAACAGAGGGCGAGAAACAGAGGGGCTGAAACAGAGGGGCTGAAACAGAGGGGCTGAAACAGAGGCGCTGAAACAGAGGGCGAGAAACAGAGGGGCTGAAACAGAGGGCGAGAAACAGAGGGGCTGAAACAGAGGGCGAGAAACAGAGGGCGAGAAACAGAGGGACTGAAACAGAGGGGATGAAACACAGGGGCTGAAACAGAGGGCGAGAAACAGAGGGGATGAAACAGAGGGCGAGAAACAGAGGGGCTGAAACAGAGGGCGAGAAACAGAGGGCGAGAAACAGAGGGACTGAAACAGAGGGGATGAAACACAGGGGCTGAAACAGAGGGCGAGAAACAGAGGGGATGAAACAGAGGGCGAGAAACAGAGGGGCTGAAACAGAGGGGCTGAAACAGAGGGGCTGAAACAGAGGGCGAGAAACAGAGGGGCTGAAACAGAGGGCGAGAAACAGAGGGGCTGAAACAGAGGGCGAGAAACAGAGGGGCTGAAACAGAGGGGCTGAAACAGAGGGGCTAAAACACAGGGCGTGAAACAGAGGGGCTGAAACAGAGGGGCTGAAACAGACGGGCTGAAACAGAGAGCCTGAAACAGAGGGCGAGAAACAGAGGGGCTGAAACAGAGGGCGAGAAACAGAGGGGCTGAAACAGAGGGGCTGAAACAGAGGGGCTGAAACAGAGGGGCTAAAATAGAGGGCGAGAAACAGAGAGGCTGAAACAGAGGGCGAGAAACAGAGGGGCTGAAACAGAGGGCGAGAAACAGAGGGGCTGAAACAGAGGGGCTGAAACAGAGGGGCTGAAACAGAGGGCGAGAAACAGAGGGGCTGAAACAGAGGGGCTGAAACAGAGGACGAGAAACAGAGGGGCTGAATCAGAGGGGCTGAATCAGAGGGGCTGAAACAGAGAGGCTGAAACAGAGGGCGAGAAACAAACGGGCTGAAACAGCAGGTGAGAAACAGAGGGCGAGAACAGAGGGGCTGAAACAGAGGGGCTGAAACAGACGGGCTGAAACAGAGAGCCTGAAACAGAGGGCGAGAAACAGAGGGGCTGAAACAGAGGGGCTGAAACAGAGGGGCTAAAACACAGGGCGTGAAACAGAGGGGCTGAAACAGAGGGCGAGAAACAGAGGGGCTGAAACAGAGGGCGAGAAACAGAGGGGCTGAAACAGAGGGGCAGAAACAGAGGGGCTGAAACTGAGGGGCTAAAACACAGGGCGTGAAACAGAGGGGCTGAAACAGAGGGGCTGAAACAGAGGGGCTGAAACAGAGGGGCTGAAACAGAGGGCGAGAAACAGAGGGGCTGAAACAGAGGGCGAGAAACAGAGGGGCTGAAACAGAGGGCGAGAAACAGAGGGGCTGAAACAGAGGGGCTGAAACAGAGGGGCTAAAACACAGGGCGTGAAACAGAGGGGCTGAAACAGAGGGCGAGAAACAGAGGGGCTGAATCAGAGGGGCTGAAACAGAGGGCGAGAAACAGAGGGCGAGAAACAGAGGGCGAGAAACAGAGGGGCTGAAACAGAGGGGCTGAAACAGAGGGGCTGAAACAGAGGGGCTGAAACAGAGGGCGAGAAACAGAGAGGCAGAAACGGAGGGCGAGAAACAGAGGGGCTGAAACAGATGGCGAGAAACAGAGGGGCTGAAAGAGAGGGCGAGAAACAGAGGGGCTGAAACAGAGGGGCTGAAACAGAGGGGCTGAAACAGAGGGGCTGAAACAGAGGGGCTGAAACAGAGGACGAGAAACAGAGGGGCTGAATCAGAGGGGCTGAATCAGATGGGCTGGAACAGAGGGGCTGAATAAGAGGGCTAGAAACAAACGGGCTGAAACAGCGGGCGAGAAACAGAGGGCGAGAAACAGAGGGGCTGAAACAGAGGGGCTGAAACAGACGGGCTGAAACAGAGAGCCTGAAACAGAGGGCGAGAAACAGAGGGGCTGAAACAGAGGGCGAGAAACAGAGGGGCTGAAACAGAGGGGCTGAAACAGAGGGGCTGAAACAGAGGGGCTAAAACAGAGGGCGAGAAACAGAGAGGCTGAAACAGAGGGCGAGAAACAGAGGGGCTGAAACAGAGGGCGAGAAACAGAGGGGCTGAAACAGAGGGCGAGAAACAGAGGGGCTGAAACAGAGGGGCTGAAACAGAGGGGCTGAAACAGAGGGCGAGAAACAGAGGGGTTGAAACAGAGGGGCTGAAACAGAGGACGAGAAACAGAGGTGCTGAATCAGAGGGGCTGAATCAGAGGGGCTGAAACAGAGGGGCTGAAACAGAGGGCGAGAAACAAACGGGCTGAAACAGCAGGCGAGAAACAGAGGGCGAGAAACAGAGGTGCTGAAACAGAGGGGCTGAAACAGACGGGCTGAAACAGAGAGCCTGAAACAGAGGACGAGAAACAGAGGGGCTGAAACAGAGGGGCTGAAACAGAGGGGCTAAAACACAGGGCGTGAAACAGAGGGGCTGAAACAGAGGGCGAGAAACAGAGGGGCTGAAACAGAGGGCGAGAAACAGAGGGGCTGAAACAGAGGGGCTGAAACAGAGGGGCTGAAACAGAGGGGCTGAAACAGAGGGCGAGAAACAGAGGGCGAGAAACAGAGGGCGAGAAACAGAGGGGCTGAAACAGAGGGGCTGAAACAGAGGGGCTGAAACAGAGGGGCTGAAACAGAGGGCGAGAAACAGAGAGGCAGAAACGGAGGGCGAGAAACAGAGGGGCTGAAACAGATGGCGAGAAACAGAGGGGCTGAAAGAGAGGGCGAGAAACAGAGGGGCTGAAACAGAGGGGCTGAAACAGAGGGGCTGAAACAGAGGGGCTGAAACAGAGGGGCTGAAACAGAGGACGAGAAACAGAGGGGCTGAATCAGAGGGGCTGAATCAGATGGGCTGGAACAGAGGGGCTGAATAAGAGGGCTAGAAACAAACGGGCTGAAACAGCGGGCGAGAAACAGAGGGCGAGAAACAGAGGGGCTGAAACAGAGGGGCTGAAACAGACGGGCTGAAACAGAGAGCCTGAAACAGAGGGCGAGAAACAGAGGGGCTGAAACAGAGGGCGAGAAACAGAGGGGCTGAAACAGAGGGGCTGAAACAGAGGGGCTGAAACAGAGGGGCTAAAACAGAGGGCGAGAAACAGAGAGGCTGAAACAGAGGGCGAGAAACAGAGGGGCTGAAACAGAGGGCGAGAAACAGAGGGGCTGAAACAGAGGGCGAGAAACAGAGGGGCTGAAACAGAGGGGCTGAAACAGAGGGGCTGAAACAGAGGGCGAGAAACAGAGGGGTTGAAACAGAGGGGCTGAAACAGAGGACGAGAAACAGAGGTGCTGAATCAGAGGGGCTGAATCAGAGGGGCTGAAACAGAGGGGCTGAAACAGAGGGCGAGAAACAAACGGGCTGAAACAGCAGGCGAGAAACAGAGGGCGAGAAACAGAGGTGCTGAAACAGAGGGGCTGAAACAGACGGGCTGAAACAGAGAGCCTGAAACAGAGGACGAGAAACAGAGGGGCTGAAACAGAGGGGCTGAAACAGAGGGGCTAAAACACAGGGCGTGAAACAGAGGGGCTGAAACAGAGGGCGAGAAACAGAGGGGCTGAAACAGAGGGCGAGAAACAGAGGGGCTGAAACAGAGGGGCTGAAACAGAGGGGCTGAAACAGAGGGGCTGAAACAGAGGGCGAGAAACAGAGGGGCTGAAACAGAGGGCGAGAAACAGAGGGGCTGAAACAGAGGGCGAGAAACAGAGGGGCTGAAACAGAGGGGCTGAAACAGAGGGGCTAAAACACAGGGCGTGAAACAGAGGGGCTGAAACAGAGGGCGAGAAACAGAGGGGCTGAATCAGAGGGGCTGAAACAGAGGGCGAGAAACAGAGGGGCTGAAACAGAGGGCGAGAAACAGAGGGGCTGAAACAGAGGGGCTGAAACAGAGGGGCTGAAACAGAGGGGCAGAAACGGAGGGCGAGAAACAGAGGGGCTGAAACAGAGGGCGAGAAACAGAGGGGCTGAAAGAGAGGGCGAGAAACAGAGGGGCTGAAACAGAGGGGCTGACACAGAGGGGCTGAAACAGAGGGCGAGAAACAGAGGTGCTGAAACAGAGGGCGAGAATCAGAGGGGCTGAAACAGAGGGGCTGAAACAGAGGGGCTGAAACAGAGGACGAGAAACAGAGGGGCTGAATCAGAGGGGCTGAATCAGAGGGCGAGAAACAAACGGGCTGAAACAGCGGGCGAGAAACAGAGGGCGAGAAACAGAGGGGCTGAAACAGAGGGGCTGAAACAGACGGGCTGAAACAGAGAGCCTGAAACAGAGGGCGAGAAACAGAGGGTCTGAAACAGAGGGCGAGAAACAGAGGGGCTGAAACAGAGGGGCTGAAACAGAGGGGCTGAAACAGAGGGGCTAAAACAGAGGGCGAGAAACAGAGAGGCTGAAACAGAGGGCGAGAAACAGAGGGGCTGAAACAGTGGGCGAGAAACAGAGCGGCTGAAACAGAGGGCGAGAAACAGAGGGGCTGAAACAGAGGGGCTGAAACAGAGGGGCTGAAACAGAGGGCGAGAAACAGAGGTCGAGAAACAGAGGGGCTGAAACAGAGTGGCTGAAACAGACGGGCTGAAACAGAGAGCGGCTGAAACAGAGGGCGAGAAACAGAGGGGCTGAAACAGAGGGGCTGAAACAGAGGGGCTGAAACAGCGGGCGAGAAACAGAGGGCGAGAAACAGAGGGGCTGAAACAGAGGGGCTGAAACAGACGGGCTGAAACAGAGAGCCTGAAACAGAGGGCGAGAAACAGAGGGGCTGAAACAGAGGGCGAGAAACAGAGGGGCTGAAACAGAGGGGCTGAAACAGAGGGGCTGAAACAGAGGGGCTAAAACAGAGGGCGAGAAACAGAGAGGCTGAAACAGAGGGCGAGAAACAGAGGGGCTGAAACAGTGGGCGAGAAACAGAGCGGCTGAAACAGAGGGCGAGAAACAGAGGGGCTGAAACAGAGGGGCTGAAACAGAGGGGCTGAAACAGAGGGCGAGAAACAGAGGGGCTGAAACAGAGTGGCTGAAACAGAGGTCGAGAAACAGAGGGGCTGAATCAGAGGGGCTGAATCAGAGGGGCTGAAACAGAGGGGCTGAAACAGAGGGCGAGAAACAGAGGGGCTGAAACAGAGGGTGAGAAACAGAGGGGCTGAAACAGAGGGCGAGAATCAGAGGGGCTGAAACAGAGTGCGAGAAACAGAGGGCGAAAAACAGAGGGGCTGATACAGAGGGCGAGAAACAGTGGGGCTGAAACAGAGGGGCTGAAACAGACGGGCTGAAACAGAGAGCCTGAAACAGAGGGCGAGAAACAGAGGGGCTAAAACAGAGAGCGAGAAACAGAGAGGCTGAAACAGAGGGCGAGAAACAGAGGGGCTGAAACAGAGGGCGAGAAACAGAGGGGCTGAAACAGAGGGCGAGAAACAGAGGGGCTGAAACAGAGGGGCTGAAACAGAGGGGCTGAAACAGAGGGCGAGAAACAGAGGGGCTGAAACAGAGGGTGAGAAACAGAGGGGATGAAACAGAGGGCGAGAAACAGAGGGCGAGAAACAGAGGGACTGAAACAGAGGGGCTGAAACACAGGGGCTGAAACAGAGGGCGAGAAACAGAGGGGTTGAAACAGAGGGCGAGAAACAGAGGGGCTGAAACAGAGGGCGAGAAACAGAGGGGCTGAAACAGAGGGGCTGAAACAGAGGGGCTGAAACAGAGGGGCTGAAACAGAGGGCGAGAAATAGAGGGGCTGAAACAGAGGGCGAGAAACAGAGGGGCTGAAACAGAGGGCGAGAAACAGAGGGGCTGAAACAGAGGGGCTGAAACAGAGGGGCTGAAACAGAGGGCGTGAACCAGAGGGGCTGAAACAGAGGGCGAGAAACAGAGGGGCTAAATCAGAGGGGCAGAAACAGAGGGCGAGAAACAGAGGTGCTGAAACAGAGGGCGAGAAACAGAGGGGCTGAAACAGAGGGGCTGAAACAGAGGGGCTGAAACAGAGGGCGAGAAACAGAGGGGCTGAAACAGAGGGCGAGAAACAGAGGGGCTGAAACAGAGGGCGAGAAACAGAGGGGCTGAAACAGAGGGGCTGAAACAGATGGTCTAAAACACAGGGCGTGAAACAGAGGGGCTGAAACAGAGGGCGAGAAACAGAGGGGCTGAAACAGAGGGCGAGAAACAGAGGGGCTGAAACAGAGGGGCTGAAACAGAGGGGCTGAAACAGAGGGCGAGAAACAGAGGGGCTGAAACAGAGGGCGAGAAACAGAGAGGCTGAAACAGAGGGCAAGAAACAGAGGGGCTGAAACAGAGGGGCTGAAACTGAGGGGCTAAAACACAGGGCGTGAAGCAGAGGGGCTGAAACAGAGGGCGAGAAACAGAGGGGCTGAATCAGAGGGGCTGAAACAGAGGGCGAGAAGCAGAGGGGCTGAAACAGAGGGCGAGAAACAGAGGGGCTGAAACAGAGGGGCTGAAACAGAGGGGCTGAAAGAGAGGGGCTGAAACAGAGGGCGAGAAACAGAGGGGCTGAAACAGAGGGCGAGAAACAGAGGGGCTGAAACAGAGGGCGAGAAACAGAGGGGCTGAAACAGAGGGGCTAAAACACAGGGCGTGAAACAGAGGGGCTGAAACAGAGGGCGAGAAACAGAGGGGCTGAATCAGAGGGGCTGAAACAGAGGGCGAGAAACAGAGGGCGAGAAACAGAGGGCGAGAAACAGAGGGGCTGAAACAGAGGGGCTGAAACAGAGGGGCTGAAACAGAGCAGCTGAAACAGAGGGCGAGAAACAGAGAGGCAGAAACGGACGGCGAGAAACAGAGGGGCTGAAACAGAGGGCGAGAAAAAGAGAAGCTGAAAGAGAGGGCGAGAAACAGAGGGGCTGAAACAGAGGGGCTGAAACAGAGGGGCTGAAACAGAGGGGCTGAAACAGAGGGCGAGAAACAGAGGGGCTGAAACAGAGGGGCTGAAACAGAGGGGCTGAAACAGAGGACGACAAACAGAGGGGCTGAATCAGAGGGGCTGAATCAGATGGGCTGGAACAGAGGGGCTGAATAAGAGGGCGAGAAACAAACGGGCTGAAACAGCGGGCAAGAAACAGAGGGCGAGAAACAGAGGGGCTGAAACAGAGGGGCTGAAACAGACGGGCTGAAACAGAGAGCCTGAAACAGAGGCCGAGAAACAGAGGGGCTGAAACAGAGGGCGAGAAACAGAGGGGCTGAAACAGAGGGGCTGAAACTGAGGGGCTGAAACAGAGGGGCTAAAACAGAGGGCGAGAAACAGAGAGGCTGAAACAGAGGGCGAGAAACAGAGGGGCTGAAACAGAGGGCGAGAAACAGAGGGGCTGAAACAGAGGGCGAGAAACAGAGGGGCTGAAACAGAGGGGCTGAATCAGAGGGGCTGAAACAGAGGGCGAGAAACAGAGGGGTTGAAACAGAGGGGCTGAAACAGAGGACGAGAAACAGAGGGGCTGAATCAGAGGGGCTGAATCAGAGGGGCTGAAACAGAGGGGCTGAAACAGAGGGCGAGAAACAAACGGTATGAAACAGCAGGCGAGAAACAGAGGGCGAGAAACAGAGGTGCTGAAACAGAGGGGCTGAAACAGACGGGCTGAAACAGAGAGCCTGAAACAGAGGACGAGAAACAGAGGGGCTGAAACAGAGGGGCTGAAACAGAGGGGCTAAAACACAGGGCGTGAAACAGAGAGCCTGAAACAGAGGGCGAGAAACAGAGGGGCTGAAACAGAGGGCGAGAAACAGAGGGGCTGAAACAGAGGGGCTGAAACAGAGGGGCTGAAACAGAGGGCGAGAAACAGAGGGGCTGAAACAGAGGGCGAGAAACAGAGGGGCTGAAACAGAGGGCGAGAAACAGAGGGGCTGAAACAGAGGGGCTGAAACAGAGGGGCTAAAACACAGGGCGTGAAACAGAGGGGCTGAAACAGAGGGCGAGAAACAGAGGGGCTGAATCAGAGGGGCTGAAACAGAGGGCGAGAAACAGAGGGGCTGAAACAGAGGGGCTGAAAGAGAGGGTGAGAAACAGAGGGGCTGAAACAGAGGGGCTGAAACAGAGGGGCTGAAACAGAGGGCGAGAAACAGAGAGGCAGAAACAGAAGGCGAGAAACAGAGGGGCTGAAACAGAGGGCGAGAAACAGAGGGGCTGAAAGAGAGGGCGAGAAACAGAGGGGCTGAAACAGAGGGGCTGAAACAAAGGGGCTGAAACAGAGGGCGAGAAACAGAGGGGCTGAAACAGAGGGCGAGAATCAGACGGGCTGAAACAGAGGGGCTGAAACAGAGGGGCTGAAACAGAGGACGAGAAAGAGAGGGGCTGAATCAGAGGGGCTGAATCAGAGGGGCTGGAACAGAGGGGCTGAATAAGAGGGCGAGAAACAAACGGGCTGAAACAGCGGGCGAGAAACAGAGGGCGAGAAACAGAGGGGCTGAAACAGAGGGGCTGAAACAGACGGGCTGAAACAGAGAGCCTGAAACAGAGGGCGAGAAACAGAGGGGCTGAAACAGAGGGCGAGAAACAGAGGGGCTGAAACAGAGGGGCTGAAACAGAGGGGCTGAAACAGAGGGGATAAAACAGAGGGCGAGAAACAGAGAGGCTGAAACAGAGGGCGAGAAACAGAGGGGCTGAAACAGTGGGCGAGAAACAGAGCGGCTGAAACAGAGGGCGAGAAACAGAGGGGCTGAAACAGAGGGGCTGAAACAGAGGGGCTGAAACAGAGGGCGAGAAACAGAGGGGCTGAAACAGAGGGGCTGAAACAGAGGACGAGAAACAGAGGGGCTGAATCAGAGGGGCTGAATCAGAGGGGCTGAAACAGAGGGGCTGAAACAGAGGGCGAGAAACAGAGGGGCTGAAACAGAGGGTGAGAAACAGAGGGGCTGAAACAGAGGGCGAGAATCAGAGGGGCTGAAACAGAGTGCGAGAAACAGAGGGCGAAAAACAGAGGGGCTGATACAGAGGGCGAGAAACAGTGGGGCTGAAACAGAGGGGCTGAAACAGACGGGCTGAAACAGAGAGCCTGAAACAGAGGGCGAGAAACAGAGGGGCTAAAACAGAGGGCGAGAAACAGAGAGGCTGAAACAGAGGGCGAGAAACAGAGGGGCTGAAACAGAGGGGCTGAAACAGAGTGGCTGAAACAGAGGGCGAGAAACAGAGGGGCTGAAACAGAGGGGCTGAAACAGAGGGGCTGAAACAGAGGGCGAGAAACAGAGGGGCTGAAACAGAGGGTGAGAAACAGAGGGGATGAAACAGAGGGCGAGAAACAGAGGGCGAGAAACAGAGGGACTGAAACAGAGGGGCTGAAACACAGGGGCTGAAACAGAGGGCGAGAAACAGAGGGGCTGAAACAGAGGGCGAGAAACAGAGGGGCTGAAACAGAGGGCGAGAAACAGAGGGGCTGAAACAGAGGGGCTGAAACAGAGGGGCTGAAACAGAGGGGCTGAAACAGAGGGCGAGACATAGAGGGGCTGAAACAGAGGGCGAGAAACAGAGGGGCTGAAACAGAGGGCGAGAAACAGAGGGGCTGAAACAGAGGGGCTGAAACAGAGGGGCTGAAACAGAGGGCGTGAAACAGAGGGGCTGAAACAGAGGGCGAGAAACAGAGGGGCTAAATCAGAGGGGCAGAAACAGAGGGCGAGAAACAGAGGTGCTGAAACAGAGGGCGAGAAACAGAGGGGCTGAAACAGAGGGGCTGAAACAGAGGGGCTGAAACAGAGGGCGAGAAACAGAGGGGCTGAAACAGAGGGGCTGAAAGAGAGGGTGAGAAACAGAGGGGCTGAAACATAGGGGCTGAAACAGAGGGCGAGAAACAGAGAGGCTGAAACAGAGGGCGAGAAACAGAGGGGCCCAAACAGAGGGGCTGAAACAGAGGGACTGAAACAGAGGGCGAGAAACAGAGAGGCTGAAACAGAGGGCGAGAAACAGAGGGGCTGATACAGAGGGCGAGAAACAGAAGGGCTGAAACAGCAGGCGAGAAACAGAGGGCGAGAAACAGAGGGGCTGAAACAGAGGGGCTGAAACAGAGGGGCTGAAACAGAGGGCGTGAAACAGAGGGGCTGAAACAGAGAGCCTGAAACAGAGGACGAGAAACAGAGGGGCTGAAACAGAGGGGCTAAAACACAGGGCGTGAAACAGAGAGCCTGAAACAGAGGGCGAGAAACAGAGGGGCTGAAACAGAGGGCGAGAAACAGAGGGGCTGAAACAGAGGGGCTGAAACAGAGGGGCTGAAACAGAGGGCGAGAAACAGAGGGGCTGAAACAGAGGGCGAGAAACAGAGGGGCTGAAACAGAGGGCGAGAAACAGAGGGGCTGAAACAGAGGGGCTGAAACAGAGGGGCTAAAACACAGGGCGTGAAACAGAGGGGCTGAAACAGAGGGCGAGAAACAGAGGGGCTGAATCAGAGGGGCTGAAACAGAGGGCGAGAAACAGAGGGGCTGAAACAGAGGGGCTGAAAGAGAGGGTGAGAAACAGAGGGGCTGAAACAGAGGGGCTGAAACAGAGGGGCTGAAACAGAGGGCGAGAAACAGAGAGGCAGAAACAGAAGGCGAGAAACAGAGGGGCTGAAACAGAGGGCGAGAAACAGAGGGGCTGAAAGAGAGGGCGAGAAACAGAGGGGCTGAAACAGAGGGGCTGAAACAAAGGGGCTGAAACAGAGGGCGAGAAACAGAGGGGCTGAAACAGAGGGCGAGAATCAGAGGGGCTGAAACAGAGGGGCTGAAACAGAGGGGCTGAAACAGAGGACGAGAAAGAGAGGGGCTGAATCAGAGGGGCTGAATCAGAGGGGCTGGAACAGAGGGGCTGAATAAGAGGGCGAGAAACAAACGGGCTGAAACAGCGGGCGAGAAACAGAGGGCGAGAAACAGAGGGGCTGAAACAGAGGGGCTGAAACAGACGGGCTGAAACAGAGAGCCTGAAACAGAGGGCGAGAAACCGAGGGGCTGAAACAGAGGGCGAGAAACAGAGGGGCTGAAACAGAGGGGCTGAAACAGAGGGGCTGAAACAGAGGGGATAAAACAGAGGGCGAGAAACAGAGAGGCTGAAACAGAGGGCGAGAAACAGAGGGGCTGAAACAGTGGGCGAGAAACAGAGCGGCTGAAACAGAGGGCGAGAAACAGAGGGGCTGAAACAGAGGGGCTGAAACAGAGGGGCTGAAACAGAGGGCGAGAAACAGAGGGGCTGAAACAGAGGGGCTGAAACAGAGGACGAGAAACAGAGGGGCTGAATCAGAGGGGCTGAATCAGAGGGGCTGAAACAGAGGGGCTGAAACAGAGGGCGAGAAACAGAGGGGCTGAAACAGAGGGTGAGAAACAGAGGGGCTGAAACAGAGGGCGAGAATCAGAGGGGCTGAAACAGAGTGCGAGAAACAGAGGGCGAAAAACAGAGGGGCTGATACAGAGGGCGAGAAACAGTGGGGCTGAAACAGAGGGGCTGAAACAGACGGGCTGAAACAGAGAGCCTGAAACAGAGGGCGAGAAACAGAGGGGCTAAAACAGAGGGCGAGAAACAGAGAGGCTGAAACAGAGGGCGAGAAACAGAGGGGCTGAAACAGAGGGGCTGAAACAGAGTGGCTGAAACAGAGGGCGAGAAACAGAGGGGCTGAAACAGAGGGGCTGAAACAGAGGGGCTGAAACAGAGGGCGAGAAACAGAGGGGCTGAAACAGAGGGTGAGAAACAGAGGGGATGAAACAGAGGGCGAGAAACAGAGGGCGAGAAACAGAGGGACTGAAACAGAGGGGCTGAAACACAGGGGCTGAAACAGAGGGCGAGAAACAGAGGGGCTGAAACAGAGGGCGAGAAACAGAGGGGCTGAAACAGAGGGCGAGAAACAGAGGGGCTGAAACAGAGGGGCTGAAACAGAGGGGCTGAAACAGAGGGGCTGAAACAGAGGGCGAGACATAGAGGGGCTGAAACAGAGGGCGAGAAACAGAGGGGCTGAAACAGAGGGCGAGAAACAGAGGGGCTGAAACAGAGGGGCTGAAACAGAGGGGCTGAAACAGAGGGCGTGAAACAGAGGGGCTGAAACAGAGGGCGAGAAACAGAGGGGCTAAATCAGAGGGGCAGAAACAGAGGGCGAGAAACAGAGGTGCTGAAACAGAGGGCGAGAAAAAGAGGGGCTGAAACAGAGGGGCTGAAACAGAGGGGCTGAAACAGAGGGCGAGAAACAGAGGGGCTGAAACAGAGGGGCTGAAAGAGAGGGTGAGAAACAGAGGGGCTGAAACATAGGGGCTGAAACAGAGGGCGAGAAACAGAGAGGCTGAAACAGAGGGCGAGAAACAGAGGGGCCCAAACAGAGGGGCTGAAACAGAGGGACTGAAACAGAGGGCGAGAAACAGAGAGGCTGAAACAGAGGGCGAGAAACAGAGGGGCTGATACAGAGGGCGAGAAACAGAAGGGCTGAAACAGCAGGCGAGAAACAGAGGGCGAGAAACAGAGGGGCTGAAACAGAGGGGCTGAAATAGAGGGGCTGAAACAGAGGGCGAGAAACAGAGGGGCTGAAACAGAGGGCGAGAAACAGAGGGCGAGAAACAGAGGGACTGAAACAGAGGGGATGAAACACGGGGGCTGAAACAGAGGGCGAGAAACAGAGGGGCTGAAACAGAGGGCGAGAAACAGAGGGGCTGAAACAGAGGGCGAGAAACAGAGGGGCTGAAACAGAGGGCGAGAAACAGAGGGGCTGAAACAGAGGGGCTGAAACAGAGGGGCTAAAACACAGGGCGTGAAACAGAGGAGCTGAAACAGAGGGCGAGAAACAGAGTGGCTGAATCAGAGGGGCTGAAACAGACGGCGAGAAACAGAGGGGCTGAAACAGAGGGGCTGAAAGAGAGGGTGAGAAACAGAGGGGCTGAAACATAGGGGCTGAAACAGAGGGGCTGAAACAGAGGGCGAGAAACAGAGAGGCAGAAACGGAGGGCGAGAAACAGAGGGGCTGAAACAGAGGGCGAGAAACAGAGGGGCTGAAAGAGAGGGCGAGAAACAGAGGGGCTGAAACAGAGGGGCTGAAACAGAGGGGCTGAAACAGAGGGCAAGAAACAGAGGGGCTGAAACAGAGGGCGAGAATCAGAGGGGCTGAAACAGAGGGGCTGAAACAGAGGGGCTGAAACAGAGGACGAGAAACAGAGGGGCTGAATCAGAGGGGCTGAATCAGAGGGGCTGGAACAGAGGGGCTGAATAAGAGGGCGAGAAACAAACGGGCTGAAACAGCGGGCGAGAAACAGAGGGCGAGAAACAGAGGGGCTGAAACAGAGGGGCTGAAACAGACGGGCTGAAACAGAGAGCCTGAAACAGAGGGCGAGAAACAGAGGGGCTGAAACAGAGGGCGAGAAACAGAGGGGCTGAAACAGAGGGGCTGAAACAGAGGGGCTGAAACAGAGGGGCTAAAACAGAGGGCGAGAAACAGAGAGGCTGAAACAGAGGGCGAGAAACAGAGGGGCTGAAACAGTGGGCGAGAAACAGAGCGGCTGAAACAGAGGGCGAGAAACAGAGGGGCTGAAACAGAGGGGCTGAAACAGAGGGGCTGAAACAGCGGGCGAGAAACAGAGGGGCTGAAACAGAGGGGCTGAAACAGAGGATGAGAAACAGAGGGGCTGAAACAGAGGGTGAGAAACAGAGGGGCTGAAACAGAGGGCGAGAATCAGAGGGGCTGAAACAGAGTGCGAGAAACAGAGGGCGAAAAACAGAGGGGCTGATACAGAGGGCGAGAAACAGTGGGGCTGAAACAGAGGGGCTGAAACAGACGGGCTGAAACAGAGAGCCTGAAACAGAGGGCGAGAAACAGAGGGGCTAAAACAGAGGGCGAGAAACAGAGGGGCTAAAACAGAGGGCGAGAAACAGAGGGGCTGAAACAGAGGGCGGGAAACAGAGGGGCTGAAACAGAGGGCGAGAAACAGAGGGGCTGAAACAGAGGGGCTGAAACAGAGGAGCTGAAACAGAGGGGCTGAAACAGAGGGTGAGAAACAGAGGGGATGAAACAGAGGGCGAGAAACAGAGGGCGAGAAACAGAGGGACTGAAACAGAGGGGCTGAAACACAGGGGCTGAAACAGAGGGCGAGAAACAGAGGGGCTGAAACAGAGGGCGAGAAACAGAGGGGCTGAAACAGAGGGCGAGAAACAGAGGGGCTGAAACAGAGGGGCTGAAACAGAGGGGCTGAAACAGAGGGGCTGAAACAGAGGGCGAGAAATAGAGGGGCTGAAACAGAGGGCGAGAAACAGAGGGGCTGAAACAGAGGGCGAGAAACAGAGGGGCTGAAACAGAGGGGCTGAAACAGAGGGGCTGAAACAGAGGGCGTGAAACAGAGGGGCTGAAACAGAGGGCGAGAAACAGAGGGGCTAAATCAGAGGGGCAGAAACAGAGGGCGAGAAACAGAGGTGCTGAAACAGAGGGCGAGAAACAGAGGGGCTGAAACAGAGGGGCTGAAACAGAGGGGCTGAAACAGAGGGCGAGAAACAGAGGGGCTGAAACAGAGGGCGAGAAACAGAGGGGCAGAAACAGAGGGGCTGAAACAGAGGGACTGAAACAGAGGGCGAGAAACAGAGTGGCTGAAACAGAGGGCGAGAAACAGAGGGGCTGATACAGAGGGCGAGAAACAGAAGGGCTGAAACAGCAGGCGAGAAACAGAGGGCGAGAAACAGAGGGGCTGAAACAGAGGGGCTGAAACAGAGGGCGAGAAACAGAGGGGCTGAAACAGAGGGCGAGAAACAGATGGCGAGAAACAGAGGGACTGAAACAGAGGGGCTGAAACACGGGGGCTGAAACAGAGGGCGAGAAACAGAGGGGCTGAAACAGAGGGCGAGAAACAGAGGGGCTGAAACAGAGGGGCTGAAACAGAGGGGCTGAAACAGAGGGGCTGAAACAGAGGGCGAGAAACAGAGGGGCTGAAACAGAGGGTGAGAAACAGAGGGGATGAAACAGAGGGCGAGAAACAGAGGGCGAGAAACAGAGGGACTGAAACAGAGGGGCTGAAACACAGGGGCTGAAACAGAGGGCGAGAAACAGAGGGGCTGAAACAGAGGGCGAGAAACAGAGGGGCTGAAACAGAGGGCGAGAAACAGAGGGGCTGAAACAGAGGGGCTGAAACAGAGGGGCTGAAACAGAGGGGCTGAAACAGAGGGCGAGACATAGAGGGGCTGAAACAGAGGGCGAGAAACAGAGGGGCTGAAACAGAGGGCGAGAAACAGAGGGGCTGAAACAGAGGGGCTGAAACAGAGGGGCTGAAACAGAGGGCGTGAAACAGAGGGGCTGAAACAGAGGGCGAGAAACAGAGGGGCTAAATCAGAGGGGCAGAAACAGAGGGCGAGAAACAGAGGTGCTGAAACAGAGGGCGAGAAAAAGAGGGGCTGAAACAGAGGGGCTGAAACAGAGGGGCTGAAACAGAGGGCGAGAAACAGAGGGGCTGAAACAGAGGGGCTGAAAGAGAGGGTGAGAAACAGAGGGGCTGAAACATAGGGGCTGAAACAGAGGGCGAGAAACAGAGAGGCTGAAACAGAGGGCGAGAAACAGAGGGGCCCAAACAGAGGGGCTGAAACAGAGGGACTGAAACAGAGGGCGAGAAACAGAGAGGCTGAAACAGAGGGCGAGAAACAGAGGGGCTGATACAGAGGGCGAGAAACAGAAGGGCTGAAACAGCAGGCGAGAAACAGAGGGCGAGAAACAGAGGGGCTGAAACAGAGGGGCTGAAACAGAGGGGCTGAAACAGAGGGCGAGAAACAGAGGGGCTGAAACAGAGGGCGAGAAACAGAGGGCGAGAAACAGAGGGACTGAAACAGAGGGGATGAAACACGGGGGCTGAAACAGAGGGCGAGAAACAGAGGGGCTGAAACAGAGGGCGAGAAACAGAGGGGCTGAAACAGAGGGCGAGAAACAGAGGGGCTGAAACAGAGGGCGAGAAACAGAGGGGCTGAAACAGAGGGGCTGAAACAGAGGGGCTAAAACACAGGGCGTGAAACAGAGGAGCTGAAACAGAGGGCGAGAAACAGAGTGGCTGAATCAGAGGGGCTGAAACAGAGGGCGAGAAACAGAGGGGCTGAAACAGAGGGGCTGAAAGAGAGGGTGAGAAACAGAGGGGCTGAAACATAGGGGCTGAAACAGAGGGGCTGAAACAGAGGGCGAGAAACAGAGAGGCAGAAACGGAGGGCGAGAAACAGAGGGGTTGAAACAGAGGGCGAGAAACAGAGGGGCTGAAAGAGAGGGCGAGAAACAGAGGGGCTGAAACAGAGGGGCTGAAACAGAGGGGCTGAAACAGAGGGCAAGAAACAGAGGGGCTGAAACAGAGGGCGAGAATCAGAGGGGCTGAAACAGAGGGGCTGAAACAGAGGGGCTGAAACAGAGGACGAGAAACAGAGGGGCTGAATCAGAGGGGCTGAATCAGAGGGGCTGGAACAGAGGGGCTGAATAAGAGGGCGAGAAACAAACGGGCTGAAACAGCGGGCGAGAAACAGAGGGCGAGAAACAGAGGGGCTGAAACAGAGGGGCTGAAACAGACGGGCTGAAACAGAGAGCCTGAAACAGAGGGCGAGAAACAGAGGGGCTGAAACAGAGGGCGAGAAACAGAGGGGCTGAAACAGAGGGGCTGAAACAGAGGGGCTGAAACAGAGGGGCTAAAACAGAGGGCGAGAAACAGAGAGGCTGAAACAGAGGGCGAGAAACAGAGGGGCTGAAACAGTGGGCGAGAAACAGAGCGGCTGAAACAGAGGGCGAGAAACAGAGGGGCTGAAACAGAGGGGCTGAAACAGAGGGGCTGAAACAGCGGGCGAGAAACAGAGGGGCTGAAACAGAGGGGCTGAAACAGAGGATGAGAAACAGAGGGGCTGAAACAGAGGGTGAGAAACAGAGGGGCTGAAACAGAGGGCGAGAATCAGAGGGGCTGAAACAGAGTGCGAGAAACAGAGGGCGAAAAACAGAGGGGCTGATACAGAGGGCGAGAAACAGTGGGGCTGAAACAGAGTTGCTGAAACAGACGGGCTGAAACAGAGAGCCTGAAACAGAGGGCGAGAAACAGAGGGGCTAAAACAGAGGGCGAGAAACAGAGGGGCTAAAACAGAGGGCGAGAAACAGAGGGGCTGAAACAGAGGGCGGGAAACAGAGGGGCTGAAACAGAGGGCGAGAAACAGAGGGGCTGAAACAGAGGGGCTGAAACAGAGGAGCTGAAACAGAGGGGCTGAAACAGAGGGTGAGAAACAGAGGGGATGAAACAGAGTGCGAGAAACAGAGGGCGAGAAACAGAGGGACTGAAACAGAGGGGCTGAAACACAGGGGCTGAAACAGAGGGCGAGAAACAGAGGGGCTGAAACAGAGGGCGAGAAACAGAGGGGCTGAAACAGAGGGCGAGAAACAGAGGGGCTGAAACAGAGGGGCTGAAACAGAGGGGCTGAAACAGAGGGGCTGAAACAGAGGGCGAGAAATAGAGGGGCTGAAACAGAGGGCGAGAAACAGAGGGGCTGAAACAGAGGGCGAGAAACAGAAGGGCTGAAACAGAGGGGCTGAAACAGAGGGGCTGAAACAGAGGGCGTGAAACAGAGGGGCTGAAACAGAGGGCGAGAAACAGAGGGGCTAAATCAGAGGGGCAGAAACAGAGGGCGAGAAACAGAGGTGCTGAAACAGAGGGCGAGAAACAGAGGGGCTGAAACAGAGGGGCTGAAACAGAGGGGCTGAAACAGAGGGCGAGAAACAGAGGGGCTGAAACAGAGGGCGAGAAACAGAGGGGCAGAAACAGAGGGGCTGAAACAGAGGGACTGAAACAGAGGGCGAGAAACAGAGAGGCTGAAACAGAGGGCGAGAAACAGAGGGGCTGATACAGAGGGCGAGAAACAGAAGGGCTGAAACAGCAGGCGAGAAACAGAGGGCGAGAAACAGAGGGGCTGAAACAGAGGGGCTGAAACAGAGGGCGAGAAACAGAGGGGCTGAAACAGAGGGCGAGAAACAGATGGCGAGAAACAGAGGGACTGAAACAGAGGGGCTGAAACACGGGGGCTGAAACAGAGGGCGAGAAACAGAGGGGCTGAAACAGAGGGCGAGAAACAGAGGGGCTGAAACAGAGGGGCTGAAACAGAGGGGCTGAAACAGAGGGGCTGAAACAGAGGGCGAGAAACAGAGGGGCTGAAACAGAGGGTGAGAAACAGAGGGGATGAAACAGAGGGCGAGAAACAGAGGGCGAGAAACAGAGGGACTGAAACAGAGGGGCTGAAACACAGGGGCTGAAACAGAGGGCGAGAAACAGAGGGGCTGAAACAGAGGGCGAGAAACAGAGGGGCTGAAACAGAGGGCGAGAAACAGAGGGGCTGAAACAGAGGGGCTGAAACAGAGGGGCTGAAACAGAGGGGCTGAAACAGAGGGCGAGACATAGAGGGGCTGAAACAGAGGGCGAGAAACAGAGGGGCTGAAACAGAGGGCGAGAAACAGAGGGGCTGAAACAGAGGGGCTGAAACAGAGGGGCTGAAACAGAGGGCGTGAAACAGAGGGGCTGAAACAGAGGGCGAGAAACAGAGGGGCTAAATCAGAGGGACAGAAACAGAGGGCGAGAAACAGAAGTGCTAAAACAGAGGGCGAGAAACAGAGGGGCTGAAACAGAGGGGCTGAAACAGAGGGGCTGAAACAGAGGGCGAGAAACAGAGGGGCTGAAACAGAGGGGCTGAAAGAGAGGGTGAGAAACAGAGGGGCTGAAACATAGGGGCTGAAACAGAGGGCGAGAAACAGAGAGGCTGAAACAGACGGCGAGAAACAGAGCGGCAGAAATAGAGGGGCTGAAACAGAGGGACTGAAACAGAGGGCGAGAAACAGAGACGCTGAAACAGAGGGCGAGAAACAGAGGGGCTGATACAGAGGGCGAGAAACAGAAGGGCTGAAACAGCAGGCGAGAAACAGAGGGCGAGAAACAGAGGGGCTGAAACAGAGGGGCTGAAACAGAGGGGCTGAAACAGAGGGCGAGAAACAGAGGGGCTGAAACAGAGGGCGAGAAACAGAGGGCGAGAAACAGAGGGACTGAAACAGAGGGGATGAAACACGGGGGCTGAAACAGAGGGCGAGAAACAGAGGGGCTGAAACAGAGGGCGAGAAACAGAGGGGCTGAAACAGAGGGCGAGAAACAGAGGGGCTGAAACAGAGGGCGAGAAACAGAGGGGCTGAAACAGAGGGGCTGAAACAGAGGGGCTAAAACACAGGGCGTGAAACAGAGGAGCTGAAACAGAGGGCGAGAAACAGAGTGGCTGAATCAGAGGGGCTGAAACAGAGGGCGAGAAACAGAGGGGCTGAAACAGAGGGGCTGAAAGAGAGGGTGAGAAACAGAGGGGCTGAAACATAGGGGCTGAAACAGAGGGGCTGAAACAGAGGGCGAGAAACAGAGAGGCAGAAACGGAGGGCGAGAAACAGAGGGGCTGAAACAGAGGGCGAGAAACAGAGGGGCTGAAAGAGAGGGCGAGAAACAGAGGGGCTGAAACAGAGGGGCTGAAACAGAGGGGCTGAAACAGAGGGCAAGAAACAGAGGGGCTGAAACAGAGGGCGAGAATCAGAGGGGCTGAAACAGAGGGGCTGAAACAGAGGGGCTGAAACAGAGGACGAGAAACAGAGGGGCTGAATCAGAGGGGCTGAATCAGAGGGGCTGGAACAGAGGGGCTGAATAAGAGGGCGAGAAACAAACGGGCTGAAACAGCGGGCGAGAAACAGAGGGCGAGAAACAGAGGGGCTGAAACAGAGGGGCTGAAACAGACGGGCTGAAACAGAGAGCCTGAAACAGAGGGCGAGAAACAGAGGGGCTGAAACAGAGGGCGAGAAACAGAGGGGCTGAAACAGAGGGGCTGAAACAGAGGGGCTGAAACAGAGGGGCTAAAACAGAGGGCGAGAAACAGAGAGGCTGAAACAGAGGGCGAGAAACAGAGGGGCTGAAACAGTGGGCGAGAAACAGAGCGGCTGAAACAGAGGGCGAGAAACAGAGGGGCTGAAACAGAGGGGCTGAAACAGAGGGGCTGAAACAGAGGGCGAGAAACAGAGGGGCTGAAACAGAGGGGCTGAAACAGAGGACGAGAAACAGAGGGGCTGAAACAGAGGGTGAGAAACAGAGGGGCTGAAACAGAGGGCGAGAATCAGAGGGGCTGAAACAGAGTGTGAGAAACAGAGGGCGAAAAACAGAGGGGCTGATACAGAGGGCGAGAAACAGTGGGGCTGAAACAGAGGGGCTGAAACAGACGGGCTGAAACAGAGAGCCTGAAACAGAGGGCGAGAAACAGAGGGGCTAAAACAGAGGGCCAGAAACAGAGAGGCTGAAACAGAGGGCGAGAAACAGAGGGGCTGAAACAGAGGGCGAGAAACAGAGGGGCTGAAACAGAGGGCGAGAAACAGAGGGGCTGAAACAGAGGGGCTGAAACAGAGGAGCTGAAACAGAGGGGCTGAAACAGAGGGTGAGAAACAGAGGGGATGAAACAGAGGGCGAGAAACAGAGGGCGAGAAACAGAGGGACTGAAACAGAGGGGCTGAAACACAGGGGCTGAAACAGAGGGCGAGAAACAGAGGGGCTGAAACAGAGGGCGAGAAACAGAGCGGCTGAAACAGAGGGCGAGAAACAGAGGGGCTGAAACAGAGGGGCTGAAACAGAGGGGCTGAAACAGAGGGGCTGAAACAGAGGGCGAGAAATAGAGGGGCTGAAACAGAGGGCGAGAAACAGAGGGGCTGAAACAGAGGGCGAGAAACAGAGGGGCTGAAACAGAGGGGCTGAAACAGAGGGGCTGAAACAGAGGGCGTGAAACAGAGGGGCTGAAACAGAGGGCGAGAAACAGAGGGGCTAAATCAGAGGGGCAGAAACAGAGGGCGAGAAACAGAGGTGCTGAAACAGAGGGCGAGAAACAGAGGGGCTGAAACAGAGGGGCTGAAACAGAGGGGCTGAAACAGAGGGCGAGAAACAGAGGGGCTGAAACAGAGGGCGAGAAACAGAGGGGCAGAAACAGAGGGGCTGAAACAGAGGGACTGAAACAGAGGGCGAGAAACAGAGAGGCTGAAACAGAGGGCGAGAAACAGAGGGGCTGATACAGAGGGCGAGAAACAGAAGGGCTGAAACAGCAGGCGAGAAACAGAGGGCGAGAAACAGAGGGGCTGAAACAGAGGGGCTGAAACAGAGGGCGAGAAACAGAGGGGCTGAAACAGAGGGCGAGAAACAGAGGGCGAGAAACAGAGGGACTGAAACAGAGGGGATGAAACACGGGGGCTGAAACAGAGGGCGAGAAACAGAGGGGCTGAAACAGAGGGCGAGAAACAGAGGGGCTGAAACAGAGGGGCTGAAACAGAGGGGCTGAAACAGAGGGGCTGAAACAGAGGGCGAGAAACAGAGGGGCTGAAACAGAGGGCGAGAAACATAGGGGCTGAAACAGAGGGCGAGAAACAGAGGGGCTGAAACAGAGGGGCTGAAACAGAGGGGCTAAAACACAGGGCGTGAAACAGAGGGGCTGTAACAGAGGGCGAGAAACAGAGGGGCTGAATCAGAGGGGCTGAAACAGAGGGCGAGAAACAGAGGGGCTGAAACAGAGGGCGAGAAACAGAGGGGCTGAAAGAGCGGGTGAGAAACAGAGGGGCTGAAACAGAGGGGCTGAAACAGAGGGGCTGAAACAGAGTGCGAGAAATAGAGGGCGAGAAACAGAGGGGCTGAAACAGAGGGCGAGAAACAGTTGGGCTGAATCAGAGGGCGAGAAGCAGAGGGGCTGAAACAGAGGGGCTGAAACAGAGGGGCTGAAACAGAGGACGAGAAACAGAGGGGCTGAATCAGAGGGGCTGAATCAGAGGGGCTGGAACAGAGGGGCTGAATAAGAGGGCAAGACACAGAGAGGCAGAAACGGAGGGCGATAAACAGAGGGGCTGAAACAGAGGGCGAGAAACAGATGGGCTGAAAGAGAGGGCGAGAAACAGAGGGGCTGAAACAGAGGGGCTGAAACAGAGGGGCTGAAACAGAGGGCGAGAAACAGAGGGGCTGAAACAGAGGGCGAGAATCAGAGGGGCTGAAACAGAGGGCGAGAAACAGAGTGGCTGAAACAGAGGGGCTGAAACAGAGGGGCTGAAACAGAGGAGCTGAATCAGAGGGGCTGATTCAGAGGGGCTGAAACAGAGGGGCTGAATCAGAGGGGCTGAAACAGAGGGCGAGAAACAGAGGGGCTGAAACAGAGGGCGAGAAACAGAGGTGCAGAAACAGAGGGTATGAAACAGAGTGGCTGAAACAGAGGGGCTGAAACAGAGAGCGCGAAACAGAGGGGCTGAAACAGAGGGTGAGAAACACAGGGGCTGAAAAAGAGGGGCTGAAACAGAGGGGCTAAATCAGCGGCACAGAAACAGAGGGCGATAAACAGAGGGGCTGAAACAGAGGGTGAGAAACAGAGGGGCTGAAACAGAGGGCAAGAAACAGAGGGGCTGAAACAGAGGGCGAGAAACAGAGGGGCTGAAACAGAGGGGCTGAAACAGAAGGGCTGAAACAGAGGGGCTGAAACAGTGGGCGAAAAACAGAGGGGCTGAATCAGAGGGGCTGAATCAGAGTGGCTGAAACAGAGGGGCTGAAACAGAGGGCGAGAAACAGAGGGGCTGAAACAGAGGGCGAGTAACAGAGGGCGAGAAACAGAGGGCGAGAAACAGAGTGGCCGAAACAGACGGGCTGAAACAGAGGGGCTGAAAAAGAGTGCGAAAAACAGAGGGGCTGAAACAGAGGCCGAGAAACAGAGGGGCTGAAACAGAGGGGCTGAAACAGACGGGCTGAATGAGTGGGGCAGAATCAGAGGGGCTGAATCAGAGGGGCTGAAACAGGGTGGCTGAAACAGAGGGGCTGAAACAGAGGGGCTGGAACAGAGGGGGAGAAACAGAGGGGTTGAAACAGAGGGCGAGAAACAGAGAGGCTGAAACAGAGGGGCTGAAACAGAGGGGCTGAAACAGAGGGGCTGAAACAGAGGGCGAGAAACAGAGTGGCCGAAACAGACGGGCTGAAACAGAGGGGCTGAAAAAGAGTGCGAAAAACAGAGGGGCTGAAACAGAGGCCGAGAAACAGAGGGGCTGAAACAGAGGGGCTGAAACAGACGGGCTGAATGAGTGGGGCAGAATCAGAGGGGCTGAATCAGAGGGGCTGAAACAGGGTGGCTGAAACAGAGGGGCTGAAACAGAGGGGCTGGAACAGAGGGGGAGAAACAGAGGGGTTGAAACAGAGGGCGAGAAACAGAGGGGCTTAAACAGAGGGCGAGAAACAGAGGGGCTGAAACAGAGGGGCTGAAACAGAGGGGCTGAAACAGAGGGGCTGAAACTGAGGGCGAGAAACAGAGAGGCTGAAACGGAGGGCGAGAAACAGAGGGGCTGAAACAGAGGGCGAGAGACAGAGGGGCTGAAACAGAGGGCGAGAAACAGAGGGGCTGAAACAGAGGGGCTGAAACAGAGGGGCTGAAACAGAGGTCGAGAAACAGAGGAGCTGAAACAGAGGGCGAGAAACAGAGGGGCTGAAACAGAGGGCGAGAAACAGAGGGGCTGAAACAGAGGGGCTGAAACAGTGGGGCTGAAACAGAGGGCGAGAAACAGAGGGGCTGAAACAGAGGGCGCGAAACAGAGGGGCTGAAACAGAGGGCGAGAAACAGAGGGTGAGAAACAGAGGGACTGAAACAGAGGGTGAGAAACAGAGGGGCTGAAACAGAGGGCGAGAAACCGAGGGGCTGAAACAGAGGGCGAGAAACAGAGGGGCTGAAACAGAGGGCGAGAAACAGAGGGGCTGAAACAGAGGGGCTGAAACAGAGGGGCTGAAACAGAGGAGCTGAATCAGAGGGGCTGATTCAGAGGGGCTGAAACAGAGGGGCTGAATCAGAGGGGCTGTAACAGAGTGCGAGAAACAGAGGGGCTGAAACAGAGGGCGAGAAACAGAGGGGCAGAAACAGAGGGCGAGAAACTGAGGGGCTGAAACAGAGGGGCTGAAACAGAGGGCGAAAAACAGAGGGGCTGAAACAGAGGGCTAGAAACAGAGGGTGAGAAACAGAGGGCGAGAAACAGAGGGGATGAAACAGAGAGGCTTAAAGAGAGGGGCTGAAACAGAGGGGCTGAAACAGAGGGGCTGAATCAGAGGGGCTGAAACAGAGGGGCTGAATCAGATCGGCTGAAACAGAAGGCGAGAAACAGAGGGGCTGAAATAGAGGGCGAGAAACAGAGGGGCTGAAACAGAGGGCGAGAAACAGAGGGGCTGAAACAGAGGGGCTGAAACAGAAGGGCTGAAACAGAGGGCGAGAAATAGAGGGGCTGAAACAGAGGGCGAGAAACAGAGGGGCTGAAACAGAGGGGCTGAAACAGAGGGGCTGAAACAGAGGGCGAGAAACAGAGGGGCTGAAACAGAGGGCGAGAAACAGTGGGGCTGATTCAGAGGGCGAGAAACAGAGGGGCTGAAACAGAGGGGCTGAAACAGAGGACGAGAAACAGAGGGGCTGAATCAGAGGCGCTGAATCAGAGGGGCTGAAACAGAGGGGCTGAATAAGAGGGCGAGAAACAAACGGGCTGAAACAGCGGGCGAGAAACAGAGGGCGAGAAACAGAGGGATGAAACAGAGGGGCTGAAACAGACGGGCTGAAACAGAGAGCCTGAAACAGAGGGCGAGAAACAGAGGGGCTGAAACAGAGGGCGAGAAACAGAGGGGCTGAAACAGAGGGGCTGAAACAGAGGGTCTGAAACAGAGGGGCTGAAACAGAGGGTGAGAAACAGAGAGGCTGAAACAGACGGCGAGAAACAGAGGGGCTGAAACAGAGGGCGAGAAACAGAGGGGCTGAAACAGAGGGGCTGAAACAGAGGGGCTGAAACAGAGGGCGAGAAACAGAGGGGCTGAAAGAGAGGGCGAGAAACAGAGGGGATGAAACAGAGGGCGAGAAACAGAGGGCGAGAAACAGAGGGACTGAAACAGAGGGGCTGAAACACAGGGGCTGAAACAGAGGGCGAGAAACAGAGGGTCTGAAACAGAGGGTGAGAAACAGAGAGGTTGAAACAGAGGGCGAGAAACAGAGGGGCTGAAACAGAGGGGCTGAAACAGAGGGGCTGAAACAGAGGGCGAGAAATAGAGGGGCTGAAACAGAGGGCGAGGAACAGAGGGGCCGAAACACAGGGCGAGAAACAGAGGGGCTGAAACAGAGGGGCTGAAACAGAGGGGCTGAAACAGAGGGAAAGAAACAGAGGGGCTGAAACAGAGGGCGAGAAACAGAGGGGCTGAATCAGAGGGGCTGAAACAGAGGGCGAGAAACAGAGGGGCTGAAACAGAGGGCGAGAAACAGAGGGGCTGAAACAGAGGGGCTGAAACAGAGGGGCTGAATCATAGGGGCTGATTCAGAGGGGCTGAAACAGAGGGGCTGAGGGGCTGATACAGAGGGCGAGAAACAGTGGGGCTGAAACAGAGGGGCTGAAACAGACGGGCTGAAACAGAGAGCCTGAAACAGAGGGCGAGAAACAGAGGGGCTAAAACAGAGGGCGAGAAACAGAGAGGCTGAAACAGAGGGCGAGAAACAGAGGGGCTGAAACAGAGGGCGAGAAACAGAGGGGCTGAAACAGAGGGCGAGAAACAGAGGGGCTGAAACAGAGGGGCTGAAACAGAGGAGCTGAAACAGAGGGGCTGAAACAGAGGGTGAGAAACAGAGGGGATGAAACAGAGGGCGAGAAACAGAGGGCGAGAAACAGAGGGACTGAAACAGAGGGGCTGAAACACAGGGGCTGAAACAGAGGGCGAGAAACAGAGGGGCTGAAACAGAGGGCGAGAAACAGAGGGGCTGAAACAGAGGGCGAGAAACAGAGGGGCTGAAACAGAGGGGCTGAAACAGAGGGGCTGAAACAGAGGGGCTGAAACAGAGGGCGAGAAATAGAGGGGCTGAAACAGAGGGCGAGAAACAGAGGGGCTGAAACAGAGGGCGAGAAACAGAGGGGCTGAAACAGAGGGGCTGAAACAGAGGGGCTGAAACAGAGGGCGTGAAACAGAGGGTCTGAAACAGAGGGCGAGAAACAGAGGGGCTAAATCAGAGGGGCAGAAACAGAGGGCGAGAAACAGAGGTGCTGAAACAGAGGGCGAGAAACAGAGGGGCTGAAACAGAGGGGCTGAAACAGAGGGGCTGAAACAGAGGGCGAGAAACAGAGGGGCTGAAACAGAGGGCGAGAAACAGAGGGGCAGAAACAGAGGGGCTGAAACAGAGGGACTGAAACAGAGGGCGAGAAACAGAGAGGCTGAAACAGAGGGCGAGAAACAGAGGGGCTGATACAGAGGGCGAGAAACAGAAGGGCTGAAACAGCAGGCGAGAAACAGAGGGCGAGAAACAGAGGGGCTGAAACAGAGGGGCTGAAACAGAGGGCGAGAAACAGAGGGGCTGAAACAGAGGGCGAGAAACAGAGGGCGAGAAACAGAGGGACTGAAACAGAGGGGATGAAACACGGGGGCTGAAACAGAGGGCGAGAAACAGAGGGGCTGAAACAGAGGGCGAGAAACAGAGGGGCTGAAACAGAGGGGCTGAAACAGAGGGGCTGAAACAGAGGGGCTGAAACAGAGGGCGAGAAACAGAGGGGCTGAAACAGAGGGCGAGAAACATAGGGGCTGAAACAGAGGGCGAGAAACAGAGGGGCTGAAACAGAGGGGCTGAAACAGAGGGGCTAAAACACAGGGCGTGAAACAGAGGGGCTGTAACAGAGGGCGAGAAACAGAGGGGCTGAATCAGAGGGGCTGAAACAGAGGGCGAGAAACAGAGGGGCTGAAACAGAGGGCGAGAAACAGAGGGGCTGAAAGAGCGGGTGAGAAACAGAGGGGCTGAAACAGAGGGGCTGAAACAGAGGGGCTGAAACAGAGGGGCTGAAACAGAGTGCGAGAAATAGAGGGCGAGAAACAGAGGGGCTGAAACAGAGGGCGAGAAACAGTTGGGCTGAATCAGAGGGCGAGAAGCAGAGGGGCTGAAACAGAGGGGCTGAAACAGAGGGGCTGAAACAGAGGACGAGAAACAGAGGGGCTGAATCAGAGGGGCTGAATCAGAGGGGCTGGAACAGAGGGGCTGAATAAGAGGGCAAGACACAGAGAGGCAGAAACGGAGGGCGATAAACAGAGGGGCTGAAACAGAGGGCGAGAAACAGATGGGCTGAAAGAGAGGGCGAGAAACAGAGGGGCTGAAACAGAGGGGCTGAAACAGAGGGGCTGAAACAGAGGGCGAGAAACAGAGGGGCTGAAACAGAGGGCCAGAATCAGAGGGGCTGAAACAGAGGGCGAGAAACAGAGTGGCTGAAACAGAGGGGCTGAAACAGAGGGGCTGAAACAGAGGAGCTGAATCAGAGGGGCTGATTCAGAGGGGCTGAAACAGAGGGGCTGAATCAGAGGGGCTGAAACAGAGGGCGAGAAACAGAGGGGCTGAAACAGAGGGCTAGAAACAGAGGTGCAGAAACAGAGGGTATGAAACAGAGTGGCTGAAACAGAGGGGCTGAAACAGAGAGCGCGAAACAGAGGGGCTGAAACAGAGGGTGAGAAACACAGGGGCTGAAAAAGAGGGGCTGAAACAGAGGGGCTAAATCAGTGGCACAGAAACAGAGGGCGATAAACAGAGGGGCTGAAACAGAGGGTGAGAAACAGAGGGGCTGAAACAGAGGGCGAGAAACAGAGGGGCTGAAACAGAGGGCGAGAAACAGAGGGGCTGAAACAGAGGGGCTGAAACAGAAGGGCTGAAACAGAGGGGCTGAAACAGTGGGCGAAAAACAGAGGGGCTGAATCAGAGGGGCTGAATCAGAGTGGCTGAAACAGAGGGGCTGAAACAGAGGGCGAGAAACAGAGGGGCTGAAACAGAGGGCGAGTAACAGAGGGCGAGAAACAGAGGGCGAGAAACAGTGTGGCCGAAACAGACGGGCTGAAACAGAGGGGCTGAAAAAGAGTGCGAAAAACAGAGGGGCTGAAACAGAGGCCGAGAAACAGAGGGGCTGAAACAGAGGGGCTGAAACAGACGGGCTGAATGAGTTCGGCAGAATCAGAGGGGCTGAATCAGAGGTGCTGAAACAGGGTGGCTGAAACAGAGGGGCTGAAACAGAGGGGCTGGAACAGAGGGGGAGAAACAGAGGGGTTGAAACAGAGGGCGAGAAACAGAGGGGCTGAAACATAGGGGCTGAAACAGAGGGGCTGAAACAGAGGGGCTGAAACAGAGGGCGAGAAACAGAGTGGCCGAAACAGACGGGCTGAAACAGAGGGGCTGAAAAAGAGTGCGAAAAACAGAGGGGCTGAAACAGAGGCCGAGAAACAGAGGGGCTGAAACAGAGGGGCTGAAACAGACGGGCTGAATGAGTGGGGCAGAATCAGAGGGGCTGAATCAGAGGGGCTGAAACAGGGTGGCTGAAACAGAGGGGCTGAAACAGAGGGGCTGGAACAGAGGGGGAGAAACAGAGGGGTTGAAACAGAGGGCGAGAAACAGAGGGGCTTAAACAGAGGGCGAGAAACAGAGGGGCTGAAACAGAGGGGCTGAAACAGAGGGGCTGAAACAGAGGGGCTGAAACTGAGGGCGAGAAACAGAGAGGCTGAAACGGAGGGCGAGAAACAGAGGGGCTGAAACAGAGGGCGAGAGACAGAGGGGCTGAAACAGAGGGCGAGAAACAGAGGGGCTGAAACAGAGGGGCTGAAACAGAGGGGCTGAAACAGAGGTCGAGAAACAGAGGAGCTGAAACAGAGGGCGAGAAACAGAGGGGCTGAAACAGAGGGCGAGAAACAGAGGGGCTGAAACAGAGGGGCTGAAACAGTGGGGCTGAAACAGAGGGCGAGAAACAGAGGGGCTGAAACAGAGGGCGCGAAACAGAGGGGCTGAAACAGAGGGCGAGAAACAGAGTGTGAGAAACAGAGGGACTGAAACAGAGGGGCTGAAACACAGGGGCTGAAACAGAGGGTGAGAAACAGAGGGGCTGAAACAGAGGGCGAGAAACCGAGGGGCTGAAACAGAGGGCGAGAAACAGAGGTGCTGAAACAGAGGGGCTGAAACAGAGGGGCTGAAACAGAGGAGCTGAATCAGAGGGGCTGATTCAGAGGGGCTGAAACAGAGGGGCTGAATCAGAGGGGCTGTAACAGAGTGCGAGAAACAGAGGGGCTGAAACAGAGGGCGAGAAACAGAGGGGCAGAAACAGAGGGCGAGAAACTGAGGGGCTGAAACAGAGGGGCTGAAACAGAGGGCGAAAAACAGAGGGGCTGAAACAGAGGGCGAGAAACAGAGGGTGAGAAACAGAGGGCGAGAAACAGAGGGGATGAAACAGAGGGGCTTAAAGAGAGGGGCTGAAACAGAGGGGCTGAAACAGAGGGGCTGAATCAGAGGGGCTGAAACAGAGGGGCTGATTCAGATCGGCTGAAACAGAAGGCGAGAAACAGAGGGGCTGAAATAGAGGGCGAGAAACAGAGGGGCTGAAACAGAGGGCGAGAAACAGAGGGGCTGAAACAGAGGGGCTGAAACAGAAGGGCTGAAACAGAGGGCGAGAAATAGAGGGGCTGAAACAGAGGGCGAGAAACAGAGGGGCTGAAACAGAGGGGCTGAAACAGAGGGGCTGAAACAGAGGGCGAGAAACAGAGGGGCTGAAACAGAGGGCGAGAAACAGTGGGGCTGATTCAGAGGGCGAGAAACAGAGGGGCTGAAACAGAGGGGCTGAAACAGAGGACGAGAAACAGAGGGGCTGAATCAGAGGCGCTGAATCAGAGGGGCTGAAACAGAGGGGCTGAATAAGAGGGCGAGAAACAAACGGGCTGAAACAGCGGGCGAGAAACAGAGGGCGAGAAACAGAGGGATGAAACAGAGGGGCTGAAACAGACGGGCTGAAACAGAGAGCCTGAAACAGAGGGCGAGAAACAGAGGGGCTGAAACAGAGGGCGAGAAACAGAGGGGCTGAAACAGAGGGGCTGAAACAGAGGGTCTGAAACAGAGGGGCTGAAACAGAGGGTGAGAAACAGAGAGGCTGAAACAGAGGGCGAGAAACAGAGGGGCTGAAACAGAGAGCGAGAAACAGAGGGGCTGAAACAGAGGGGCTGAAACAGAGGGGCTGAAACAGAGGGCGAGAAACAGAGGGGCTGAAAGAGAGGGCGAGAAACAGAGGGGATGAAACAGAGGGCGAGAAACAGAGGGCGAGAAACAGAGGGACTGAAACAGAGGGGCTGAAACACAGGGGCTGAAACAGAGGGCGAGAAACAGAGGGTCTGAAACAGAGGGCGAGAAACAGAGAGGTTGAAACAGAGGGCGAGAAACAGAGGGGCTGAAACAGAGGGGCTGAAACAGAGGGGCTGAAACAGAGGGCGAGAAATAGAGGGGCTGAAACAGAGGGCGAGGAACAGAGGGGCCGAAACACAGGGCGAGAAACAGAGGGGCTGAAACAGAGGGGCTGAAACAGAGGGGCTGAAACAGAGGGAAAGAAACAGAGGGGCTGAAACAGAGGGCGAGAAACAGAGGGGCTGAATCAGAGGGGCTGAAACAGAGGGCGAGAAACAGAGGGGCTGAAACAGAGGGCGAGAAACAGAGGGGCTGAAACAGAGGGGCTGAAACAGAGGGGCTGAATCATAGGGGCTGATTCAGAGGGGCTGAAACAGAGGGGCTGAATCAGAGGGGCTGAAACAGAGGGCGAGAAACAGAGGGGCTGAAACAGAGGGCGAGAAACAGAGGGGCTGAAACAGAGGGGCTGAAACAGAGAGCACGAAACAGAGGGGCTGAAACAGAGGGCGAGAAACAGAGGGGCTGAAACAGAGGGGCTGAAACAGAGGGGCTAAATCAGAGGGGCAGAAACAGAGGGTTAGAAACAGAGGGGCATAAACAGTGGTCGAGAAACAGAGGGGCTGAAACTGAGGGGCTGAAACAGAGGGGTTGAAACAGAGGGCGAGAAACAGAGGGGCTGAAACAGGGGGGGAGAAACAGAGGGGCTGAAACAGAGGGGCTGAAACAGTGCGGCAGATACCAAAGGACTGAAACAGAGGGGCTGAAACAGAGGGCGAGAAACAGAGGGGCTGAATCAGAGGGGCTGAATCAGAGGGGCTGAAACAGAGGGGCTGAAGCAGAGGGGCTGGAACAGAGGGGGAGAAACAGAGGGGTTGAAACAGAGGGCGAGAAACAGAGGGGCTGAAACAGAGGGCGAGAAAGAGAGTGGCTGAAACAGAGGGGCTGAAAGGGAGGGGCTGAAACAGAGGGGCTGAAACTGAGGGCGAGAAACAGAGAGGCTGAAACGGAGGGCGAGAAACAGAGGGGCTGAAACAGAGGGCGAGAGACAGAGGGGCTGAAACAGAGGGCGAGAAACAGAGGGGCTGAAACAGAGGGGCTGAAACAGAGGGGCTGAAACATAGGTCGAGAAACAGAGGGGCTGAAGCAGAGGGCGAGAAACAGAGGGGCTGAAACAGAGGGCGAGAAACAGAGGGGCTGAAACAGAGGGGCTGAAACAGTGGGGCTGAAACAGAGGGCGAGAAACAGAGGGACTGAAACAGAGGGGCTGAAACACAGGGGCTGAAACAGAGGGTGAGAAACAGAGGGGCTGAAACAGAGGGCGAGAAACCGAGGGGCTGAAACAGAGGGCGAGAAACAGAGGGGCTGAAACAGAGGGGCTGAAACAGAGGGGCTGAAACAGAGGAGTTGAATCAGAGGGGCTGATTCAGAGGGGCTGAATCAGAGGGGCTGAATCATAGGGGCTGTAACAGAGTGCGAGAAACAGAGGGGCTGAAACAGAGGGCGAGAAACAGAGGGGCAGAAACAAAGGGCGAGAAACTGAGGGGCTGAAACAGAGGGGCTGAAACAGAGGGCGAAAAACAGAGGGGCTGAAACAGAGGGCTAGAAACAGAGGGTGAGAAACAGAGGGCGAGAAACAGAGGGGATGAAACAGATGGGCTTAAAGAGAGGGGCTGAAACAGAGGGGCTGAAACAGAGGGGCTGAATCAGAGGGGCTGAAACAGAGGGGCTGAATCAGATCGGCTGAAACAGAAGGCGAGAAACAGAGGGGCTGAAATAGAGGGCGAGAAACAGAAGGGCTGAAACAGAGGGCGAGAAACAGAGGGGCTGAAACAGAGGGGCTGAAACAGAGGGGCTGAAACAGAGGGCGAGAAACAGAGGGGCTGAAAGAGAGGGCGAGAAACAGTGGGGCTGATTCAGAGGGCGAGAAACAGAGGGGCTGAAACAGAGGGGCTGAAACAGAGGACGAGAAACAGAGGGGCTGAATCAGAGGCGCTGAATCAGAGGGGCTGAAACAGAGGGGCTGAATCAGAGGGCGAGAAACAATGGGGCTGAAACAGCGGGCGAGAAACAGAGGGCGAGAAACAGAGGGGCTGAAACAGAGGGGCTGAAACAGAGGGGCTGAAACAGAGGTCGAGAAACAGAGGGGCTGAAACAGAGGGCGAGAAACAGAGGGGCTGAAACAGAGGGCGAGAAACAGAGGGGCTGAAACAGAGGGGCTGAAACAGTGGGGCTGAAACAGAGGGCGAGAAACAGAGGGGCTGAAACAGAGGGCGCGAAACAGAGGGCGAGAAACAGAGGGACTGAAACAGAGGGGCTGAAACACAGGGGCTGAAACAGAGGGTGAGAAACAGAGGGGCTGAAACAGAGGGCGAGAAACCGAGGGGCTGAAACAGAGGGCGAGAAACAGAGGGGCTGAAACAGAGGGGCTGAAACTGAGGGGCTGAAACAGAGGAGCTGAATCAGAGGGGCTGATTCAGAGGGGCTGAATCAGAGGGGCTGAATCAGAGGGGCTGTAACAGAGTGCGAGAAACAGAGGGGCTGAAACAGAGGGCGAGAAACAGAGGGGCAGAAACAAAGGGCGAGAAACTGAGGGGCTGAAACAGAGGGGCTGAAACAGAGGGCGAAAAACAGAGGGGCTGAAACAGAGGGCTAGAAACAGAGGGTGAGAAACAGAGGGCGAGAAACAGAGGGGATGAAACAGAGGGGCTTAAAGAGAGGGGCTGAAACAGAGGGGCTGAAACAGAGGGGCTGAATCAGAGGGGCTGAAACAGAGGGGCTGAATCAGATCGGCTGAAACAGAAGGCGAGAAACAGAGGGGCTGAAATAGAGGGCGAGAAACTGAAGGGCTGAAACAGAGGGCGAGAAACAGAGGGGCTGAAACAGAGGGGCTGAAACAGAGGGGCTGAAACAGAGGGCGAGAAACAGAGGGGCTGAAAGAGAGGGCGAGAAACAGTGGGGCTGATTCAGAGGGCGAGAAACAGAGGGGCTGAAACAGAGGGGCTGAAACAGAGGACGAGAAACAGAGGGGCTGAATCAGAGGCGCTGAATCAGAGGGGCTGAAACAGAGGGGCTGAATAAGAGGGCGAGAAACAACCGGGCTGAAACAGCGGGCGAGAAACAGAGGGCGAGAAACAGAGGGGGTGAAACAGAGGGGCTGAAACAGACGGGCTGAAACAGAGAGCCTGAAACAGAGGGCGAGAAACAGAGGGGCTGAAACAGAGGGGCTGAATAAGAGGGCGAGAAACAACCGGGCTGAAACAGCGGGCGAGAAACAGAGGGCGAGAAACAGAGGGGGTGAAACAGAGGGGCTGAAACAGACGGGCTGAAACAGAGAGCCTGAAACAGAGGGCGAGAAACAGAGGGGCTGAAACAGAGGGCGAGAAACAGAGGGGCTGAAACAGAGGGGCTGAAACAGAGGGGCTGAAACAGAGGGGCTGAAACAGAGGGTGAGAAACAGAGAGGCTGAAACAGAGGGCGAGAAACAGAGGGGCTGAAACAGTGGGCGAGAAACAGAGGGGCTGAAACAGAGGGCGAGAAACAGAGGGGCTGAAACAGAGGGGCTGAAACAGAGGGGCTGAAACAGAGGGCGAGAAACAGAGGGGCTGAAAGAGAGGGCGAGAAACAGAGGGGATGAAACAGAGGGCGAGAAACAGAGGGCGAGAAACAGAGGGACTGAAACAGAGGGGCTGAAACACAGGGGCTGAAACAGAGGGCGAGAAACAGTGGGTCTGAAACAGAGGGCGAGAAACAGAGAGGTTGAAACAGAGGGCGAGAAACAGAGGGGCTGAAACAGAGGGGCTGAAACAGAGTGGCTGAAACAGAGGGCGAGAAATAGAGGGGCTGAAACAGAGGGCGAGAAACAGAGGGGCCGAAACACAGGGCGAGAAACAGAGGGGCTGAAACAGAGGGGCTGAAACAGAGGGGCTGAAACAGAGGGGCTGAAACAGAGGGCGAAAAACAGAGGGGCTGAAACAGAGGGCTAGAAACAGAGGGTGAGAAACAGAGGGCGAGAAACAGAGGGGATGAAACAGATGGGCTTAAAGAGAGGGGCTGAAACAGAGGGGCTGAAACAGAGGGGCTGAATCAGAGGGGCTGAAACAGAGGGGCTGAATCAGATCGGCTGAAACAGAAGGCGAGAAACAGAGGGGCTGAAATAGAGGGCGAGAAACAGAAGGGCTGAAACAGAGGGCGAGAAACAGAGGGGCTGAAACAGAGGGGCTGAAACAGAGGGGCTGAAACAGAGGGCGAGAAACAGAGGGGCTGAAAGAGAGGGCGAGAAACAGTGGGGCTGATTCAGAGGGCGAGAAACAGAGGGGCTGAAACAGAGGGGCTGAAACAGAGGACGAGAAACAGAGGGGCTGAATCAGAGGCGCTGAATCAGAGGGGCTGAAACAGAGGGGCTGAATAAGAGGGCGAGAAACAATGGGGCTGAAACAGCGGGCGAGAAACAGAGGGCGAGAAACAGAGGGGCTGAAACAGAGGGGCTGAAACAGAGGGGCTGAAACAGAGGTCGAGAAACAGAGGGGCTGAAACAGAGGGCGAGAAACAGAGGGGCTGAAACAGAGGGCGAGAAACAGAGGGGCTGAAACAGAGGGGCTGAAACAGTGGGGCTGAAACAGAGGGCGAGAAACAGAGGGGCTGAAACAGAGGGCGCGAAACAGAGGGCGAGAAACAGAGGGACTGAAACAGAGGGGCTGAAACACAGGGGCTGAAACAGAGGGTGAGAAACAGAGGGGCTGAAACAGAGGGCGAGAAACCGAGGGGCTGAAACAGAGGGCGAGAAACAGAGGGGCTGAAACAGAGGGGCTGAAACTGAGGGGCTGAAACAGAGGAGCTGAATCAGAGGGGCTGATTCAGAGGGGCTGAATCAGAGGGGCTGAATCAGAGGGGCTGTAACAGAGTGCGAGAAACAGAGGGGCTGAAACAGAGGGCGAGAAACAGAGGGGCAGAAACAAAGGGCGAGAAACTGAGGGGCTGAAACAGAGGGGCTGAAACAGAGGGCGAAAAACAGAGGGGCTGAAACAGAGGGCTAGAAACAGAGGGTGAGAAACAGAGGGCGAGAAACAGAGGGGATGAAACAGAGGGGCTTAAAGAGAGGGGCTGAAACAGAGGGGCTGAAACAGAGGGGCTGAATCAGAGGGGCTGAAACAGAGGGGCTGAATCAGATCGGCTGAAACAGAAGGCGAGAAACAGAGGGGCTGAAATAGAGGGCGAGAAACAGAAGGGCTGAAACAGAGGGCGAGAAACAGAGGGGCTGAAACAGAGGGGCTGAAACAGAGGGGCTGAAACAGAGGGCGAGAAACAGAGGGGCTGAAAGAGAGGGCGAGAAACAGTGGGGCTGATTCAGAGGGCGAGAAACAGAGGGGCTGAAACAGAGGGGCTGAAACAGAGGACGAGAAACAGAGGGGCTGAATCAGAGGCGCTGAATCAGAGGGGCTGAAACAGAGGGGCTGAATAAGAGGGCGAGAAACAACCGGGCTGAAACAGCGGGCGAGAAACAGAGGGCGAGAAACAGAGGGGGTGAAACAGAGGGGCTGAAACAGACGGGCTGAAACAGAGAGCCTGAAACAGAGGGCGAGAAACAGAGGGGCTGAAACAGAGGGCGAGAAACAGAGGGGCTGAAACAGAGGGGCTGAAACAGAGGGGCTGAAACAGAGGGGCTGAAACAGAGGGTGAGAAACAGAGAGGCTGAAACAGAGGGCGAGAAACAGAGGGGCTGAAACAGTGGGCGAGAAACAGAGGGGCTGAAACAGAGGGCGAGAAACAGAGGGGCTGAAACAGAGGGGCTGAAACAGAGGGGCTGAAACAGAGGGCGAGAAACAGAGGGGCTGAAAGAGAGGGCGAGAAACAGAGGGGATGAAACAGAGGGCGAGAAACAGAGGGCGAGAAACAGAGGGACTGAAACAGAGGGGCTGAAACACAGGGGCTGAAACAGAGGGCGAGAAACAGAGGGTCTGAAACAGAGGGCGAGAAACAGAGAGGTTGAAACAGAGGGCGAGAAACAGAGGGGCTGAAACAGAGGGGCTGAAACAGAGTGGCTGAAACAGAGGGCGAGAAATAGAGGGGCTGAAACAGAGGGCGAGAAACAGAGGGGCCGAAACACAGGGCGAGAAACAGAGGGGCTGAAACAGAGGGGCTGAAACAGAGGGGCTGAAACAGAGGGAAAGAAACAGAGGGGTTGAAACACAGGGCGAGAAACAGAGGGGCTGAATCAGAGGGGCTGAAACAGAGGGCGAGAAACAGAGGGGCTGAAACAGAGGGCGAGAAACAGAGGGGCTGAAACAGAGGGGCTGAAACAGAGGGGCTGACTCATAGGGGCTGATTCAGAGGGGCTGAAACAGAGGGGCTGAATCAGATGGGCTGAAACAGAGGGCGAGAAACAGAGGGGCTGAAACAGAGGGTGAGAAACAGAGGGGCTGAAACAGAGGGGCTGAAACAGAGAGCACGAAACAGAGGGGCTGAAACAGAGGGCGAGAAACAGAGGGGCTGAAACAGAGGGGCTGAAACAGAGGGGCTAAATCAGAGGGGCAGAAACAGAGGGTTAGAAACAGAGGGGCTGAAACAGTGGTCGAGAAACAGAGGGGCTGAAACTGAGGGGCTGAAACAGAGGGGCTGAAACAGAGGGCGAGAAACAGAGGGGCTGAAACAGGGGGGGAGAAACAGAGGGGCTGAAACAGAGGGGCTGAAACAGTGGGGCTGAAACAGAGGGGCTGAAACAGAGGGGCTGAAACAGAGGGCGAGAAACAGAGGGGCTGAAAGAGAGGGTGAGAAACAGAGGGGCTGAAACAGAGGGGCTGAAACAGAGGGGCTGAAACAGAGTTCGAGAAATAGAGGGCGAGAAACAGAGGGGCTGAAACAGAGGGCGAGAAACAGTGGGGCTGAATCAGAGGGCGAGAAGCAGAGGGGCTGAAACAGAGGGGCTGAAACAGAGGGGCTGAAACAGAGGACGAGAAACAGAGGGGCTGAATCAGAGGGGCTTTTTCAGAGGGGCTGGAACAGAGGGGCTGAATAAGAGGGCAAGACACAGAGAGGCAGAAACGGAGGGCGATAAACAGAGGGGCTGAAACAGAGGGCGAGAAACAGATGGGCTGAAAGAGAGGGTGAGAAACAGAGGGGCTGAAACAGAGGGGCTGAAACAGAGGGGCTGAAACAGAGGGGCTGAAACAGAGGGCGAGAAACAGAGGGGCTGAAACAGAGGGCGAGAATCAGAGGGGCTGAAACAGAGTGCGAGAAACAGAGGGCGTTAAACAGAGGGACTGAAGCAGAGGGGCTGAAACAGTGGGGCTGAAACAGAGGGCGAGAAACAGAGGGGCTGAAACAGAGTGCGAGAAACCGAGGGGCTGAAAAAGAGGGCGAGAAACAGAGTGGCTGAAACAGAGGGGCTGAAACAGAGGGGCTGAAACAGAGGAGCTGAATCAGAGGGGCTGATTCAGAGGGGCTGAAACAGAGGGGCTGAATCAGAGGGGCTGAAACAGAGGGCGAGAAACAGAGGGGCTGAAACAGAGGGCGAGAAACAGAGGTGCAGAAACAGAGGGTATGAAACAGAGTGGCTGAAACAGAGGGGCTGAAACAGAGAGCGCGAAACAGAGGGGCTGAAACAGAGGGTGAGAAACAGAGGGGCTGAAAAAGAGGGGCTGAAACAGAGGGGCTAAATCAGCGGCACAGAAACAGAGGGCGATAAACAGAGAGGCTGAAACAGAGGGTGAGAAACAGAGGGGCTGAAACAGAGGGTGAGAAACAGAGGGGCTGAAACAGAGGGCGAGAAACAGAGGGGCTGAAACAGAGGGGCTGAAACAGAAGGGCTGAAACAGTGGGGCTGAAACAGAGGGCGAAAAACAGAGGGGCTGAATCAGAGGGGCTGAATCAGAGTGGCTGAAACAGAGGGGCTGAAACAGAGGGCGAGAAACAGAGGGGCTGAAACAGAGGGGCTGAAACAGAGGGGCTGAAACAGAGGGGCTGAAACTGAGGGCGAGAAACAGAGAGGCTGAAACGGAGGGCGAGAAACAGAGGGGCTGAAACAGAGGGCGAGAGACAGAGGGGCTGAAACAGAGAGCGAGAAACAGAGGGGCTGAAACAGAGGGGCTGAAACAGAGGGGCTGAAACAGAGGTCGAGAAACAGAGGAGCTGAAACAGAGGGCGAGAAACAGAGGGGCTGAAACAGAGGGCGAGAAACAGAGGGGCTGAAACAGAGGGGCTGAAACAGTGGGGCTGAAACAGAGGGCGAGAAACAGAGGGGCTGAAACAGAGGGCGCGAAACAGAGGGGCTGAAACAGAGGGCGAGAAACAGAGGGCGAGAAACAGAGGGACTGAAACAGAGGGGCTGAAACACAGGGGCTGAAACAGAGGGTGCGAAACAGAGGGGCTGAAACAGAGGGCGAGAAACCGAGGGGCTGAAACAGAGGGCGAGAAACAGAGGGGCTGAAACAGAGGGGCTGAAACAGAGGGGCTGAAACAGAGGAGCTGAATCAGAGGGGCTGATTCAGAGGGGCTGAAACAGAGGGGCTGAATCAGAGGGGCTGTAACAGAGTGCGAGAAACAGAGGGGCTGAAACAGAGGGCGAGAAACAGAGGGGCAGAAACAGAGGGCGAGAAACTGAGGGGCTGAAACAGAGGGGCTGAAACAGAGGGCGAAAAACAGAGGGGCTGAAACAGAGGGCTAGAAACAGAGGGTGAGAAACAGAGGGCGAGAAACAGAGGGGATGAAACAGAGGGGCTTAAAGAGAGGGGCTGAAACAGAGGGGCTGAAACAGAGGGGCTGAATCAGAGGGGCTGAAACAGAGGGGCTGAATCAGATCGGCTGAAACAGAAGGCGAGAAACAGAGGGGCTGAAATAGAGGGCGAGAAACAGAGGGGCTGAAACAGAGGGCGAGAAACAGAGGGGCTGAAACAGAGGGGCTGAAACAGAAGGGCTGAAACAGAGGGCGAGAAATAGAGGGGCTGAAACAGAGGGCGAGAAACAGAGGGGCTGAAACAGAGGGGCTGAAACAGAGGGGCTGAAACAGAGGGCGAGAAACAGAGGGGCTGAAACAGAGGGCGAGAAACAGTGGGGCCGATTCAGAGGGCCAGAAACAGAGGGGCTGAAACAGAGGGGCTGAAACAGAGGACGAGAAACAGAGGGGCTGAATCAGAGGCGCTGAATCAGAGGGGCTGAAACAGAGGGGCTGAATAAGAGGGCGAGAAACAAACGGGCTGAAACAGCGGGCGAGAAACAGAGGGCGAGAAACAGAGGGGCTGAAACAGAGGGGCTGAAACAGAGGGTCTGAAACAGAGGGGCTGAAACAGAGGGTGAGAAACAGAGAGGCTGAAACAGAGGGCGAGAAACAGAGGGGCTGAAACAGTGGGCGAGAAACAGAGGGGCTGAAACAGAGGGCGAGAAACAGAGGGGCTGAAACAGAGGGGCTGAAACAGAGGGGCTGAAACAGAGGGCGAGAAACAGAGGGGCTGAAAGAGAGGGCGAGAAACAGAGGGGATGAAACAGAGGGCGAGAAACAGAGGGCGAGAAACAGAGGGACTGAAACAGAGGGGCTGAAACACAGGGGCTGAAACAGAGGGCGAGAAACAGAGGGTCTGAAACAGAGGGCGAGAAACAGAGAGGTTGAAACAGAGGGTGAAAAACAGAGGGGCTGAAACAGAGGGGCTGAAACAGAGGGGCTGAAACAGAGGGGCTGAAACAGAGGGCGAGAAATAGAGGGGCTGAAACAGAGGGCGAGAAACAGAGGGGCCGAAACACAGGGCGAGAAACAGAGGGGCTGAAACAGAGGGGCTGAAACAGAGGGAAAGAAACAGAGGGAAAGAAACAGAGGGGCTGAAACAGAGGGCGAGAAACAGAGGGGCTGAATCAGAGGGGCTGAAACAGAGGGCGAGAAACAGAGGGGCTGAAACAGAGGGCGAGAAACAGAGGGGCTGAAACAGAGGGGCTGAAACAGAGGGGCTGAATCATAGGGGCTGATTCAGAGGGGCTGAAACAGAGGGGCTGAATCAGAGGGGCTGAAACAGAGGGCGAGAAACAGAGGGGCTGAAACAGAGGGCGAGAAACAGAGGGGCTGAAACAGAGGGGCTGAAACAGAGAGCACGAAACAGAGGGGCTGAAACAGAGGGCGAGAAACAGAGGGGCTGAAACAGAGGGCGCGAAACAGAGGGGCTGAAACAGAGGGCGAGAAACAGAGGGCGAGAAACAGAGGGACTGAAACAGAGGGGCTGAAACACAGGGGCTGAAACAGAGGGTGAGAAACAGAGGGGCTGAAACAGAGGGCGAGAAACCGAGGGGCTGAAACAGAGGGCGAGAAACAGAGGGGCTGAAACAGAGGGGCTGAAACAGAGGGGCTGAAACAGAGGAGCTGAATCAGAGGGGCTGATTCAGAGGGGCTGAAACAGAGGGGCTGAATCAGAGGGGCTGTAACAGAGTGCGAGAAACAGAGGGGCTGAAACAGAGGGCGAGAAACAGAGGGGCAGAAACAGAGGGCGAGAAACTGAGGGGCTGAAACAGAGGGGCTGAAACAGCGGGCGAAAAACAGAGGGGCTGAAACAGAGGGCTAGAAACAGAGGGTGAGAAACAGAGGGCGAGAAACAGAGGGGTTGAAACAGAGGGGCTTAAAGAGAGGGGCTGAAACAGAGGGGCTGAAACAGAGGGGCTGAATCAGAGGGGCTGAAACAGAGGGGCTGAATCAGATCGGCTGAAACAGAAGGCGAGAAACAGAGGGGCTGAAATAGAGGGCGAGAAACAGAGGGGCTGAAACAGAGGGCGAGAAACAGAGGGGCTGAAACAGAGGGGCTGAAACAGAAGGGCTGAAACAGAGGGCGAGAAATAGAGGGGCTGAAACAGAGGGCGAGAAACAGAGGGGCTGAAACAGAGGGGCTGAAACAGAGGGCGAGAAACAGAGGGGCTGAAACAGAGGGCGAGAAACAGTGGGGCTGATTCTGAGGGCGAGAAACAGAGGGGCTGAAACAGAGGGGCTGAAACAGAGGACGAGAAACAGAGGGGCTGAATCAGAGGGCGAGAAACAAATGGGCTGAAACAGCGGGCGAGAAACAGAGGGCGAGAAACAGAGGGATGAAACAGAGGGGCTGAAACAGACGGGCTGAAACAGAGAGCCTGAAACAGAGGGCGAGAAACAGAGGGGCTGAAACAGAGGGCGAGAAACAGAGGGGCTGAAACAGAGGGGCTGAAACAGAGGGTCTGAAACAGAGGGGCTGAAACAGAGGGTGAGAAACAGAGAGGCTGAAACAGAGGGCGAGAAACAGAGGGGCTGAAACAGTGGGCGAGAAACAGAGGGGCTGAAACAGAGGGCGAGAAACAGAGGGGCTGAAACAGAGGGGCTGAAACAGAGGGGCTGAAACAGAGGGCGAGAAACAGAGGGGCTGAAAGAGAGGGCGAGAAACAGAGGGGATGAAACAGAGGGCGAGAAACAGAGGGCGAGAAACAGAGGGACTGAAACAGAGGGGCTGAAACACAGGGGCTGAAACAGAGGGCGAGAAACAGAGGGTCTGAAACAGAGGGCGAGAAACAGAGAGGTTGAAACAGAGGGCGAGAAACAGAGGGGCTGAAACAGAGGGGCTGAAACAGAGGGGCTGAAACAGAGGGGCTGAATCAGAGGGCGAGAAATAGAGGGGCTGAAACAGAGGGCGAGAAACAGAGGGGCCGAAACACAGGGCGAGAAACAGAGGGGCTGAAACAGAGGGGCTGAAACAGAGGGGCTGAAACAGAGGGAAAGAAACAGAGGGGCTGAAACAGAGGGCGAGAAACAGAGGGGCTGAATCAGAGGAGCTGAAACAGAGGGCGAGAAACAGAGGGGCTGAAACAGAGGGCGAGAAACAGAGGGGCTGAAACAGAGGGGCTGAAACAGAGGGGCTGAATCATAGGGGCTGATTCAGAGGGGCTGAAACAGAGGGGCTGAATCAGAGGGGCTGAAACAGAAGGCGAGAAACAGAGGGGCTGAAACAGAGGGCGAGAAACAGAGGGGCTGAAACAGAGGGGCTGAAACAGAGAGCACGAAACAGAGGGGCTGAAACAGAGGGCGAGAAACAGAGGGGCTGAAACAGAGGGGCTGAAACAGAGGGGCTAAATCAGAGGGGCAGAAACAGAGGGTTAGAAACAGAGGGGCTGAAACAGTGTTCGAGAAACAGAGGGGCTGAAACTGAGGGGCTGAAACAGAGGGGCTGAAACAGAGGGCGAGAAACAGAGGGGCTGAAACAGGGGGGGAGAAACAGAGGGGCTGAAACAGAGGGGCTGAAACAGTGGGGCAGATACCAAAGGACTGAAACAGAGGGGCTGAAACAGAGAGCGAGAAACAGAGGGGCTGAATCAGAGGCGCTGAATCAGAGGGGCTGAAACAGAGGGGCTGAAACAGAGTGGCTGGAACAGAGGGGGAGAAACAGAGGGGTTGAAACTGAGGGCGAGAAACAGAGGGGCTGAAACAGAGGGCGAGAAACAGAGTGGCTGAAACAGAGGGGCTGAAACGGAGGGGCTGAAACAGAGGGGCTGAAACTGAGGGCGAGAAACAGAGAGGCTGAAACGGAGGGCGAGAAACAGAGGGGCTGAAACAGAGGGCGAGAAACAGAGGGGCTGAATCAGAGGGGCTGAAACAGAGGGCGAGAAACAGAGGGGCTGAAACAGAGGGCGAGAAACAGAGGGGCTGAAACAGAGGGGCTGAAACAGAGGGGCTGAATCATAGGGGCTGATTCAGAGGGGCTGAAACAGAGGGGCTGAATCAGAGGGGCTGAAACAGAGGGCGAGAAACAGAGGGGCTGAAACAGAGGGCGAGAAACAGAGGGGCTGAAACAGAGGGGCTGAAACAGAGAGCACGAAACAGAGGGGCTGAAACAGAGGGCGAGAAACAGAGGGGCTGAAACAGAGGGCGCGAAACAGAGGGGCTGAAACAGAGGGCGAGAAACAGAGGGCGAGAAACAGAGGGACTGAAACAGAGGGGCTGAAACACAGGGGCTGAAACAGAGGGTGAGAAACAGAGGGGCTGAAACAGAGGGCGAGACACCGAGGGGCTGAAACAGAGGGCGAGAAACAGAGGGGCTGAAACAGAGGGGCTGAAACAGAGGGGATGAAACAGAGGAGCTGAATCAGAGGGGCTGATTCAGAGGGGCTGAAACAGAGGGGCTGAATCAGAGGGGCTGTAACAGAGTGCGAGAAACAGAGGGGCTGAAACAGAGGGCGAGAAACAGAGGGGCAGAAACAGAGGGCGAGAAACTGAGGGGCTGAAACAGAGGAGCTGAAACAGAGGGCGAAAAACAGAGGGGCTGAAACAGAGGGCTAGAAACAGAGGGTGAGAAACAGAGGGCGAGAAACAGAGGGGATGAAACAGAGGGGCTTAAAGAGAGGGGCTGAAACAGAGGGGCTGAAACAGAGGGGCTGAATCAGAGGGGCAGAAACAGAGGGGCTGAATCAGATCGGCTGAAACAGAAGGCGAGAAACAGAGGGGCTGAAATAGAGGGCGAGAAACAGAGGGGCTGAAACAGAGGGCGAGAAACAGAGGGGCTGAAACAGAGGGGCTGAAACAGAAGGGCTGAAACAGAGGGCGAGAAATAGAGGGGCTGAAACAGAGGGCGAGAAACAGAGGGGCTGAAACAGAGGGGCTGAAACAGAGGGGCTGAAACAGAGGGCGAGAAACAGAGGGGCTGAAACAGAGGGCGAGAAACAGTGGGGCTGATTCAGAGGGCGAGAAACAGAGGGGCTGAAACAGAGGGGCTGAAACAGAGGACGAGAAACAGAGGGGCTGAATCAGAGGCGCTGAATCAGAGGGGCTGAAACAGAGGGGCTGAATAAGAGGGCGAGAAACAAACGGGCTGAAACAGCGGGCGAGAAACAGAGGGCGAGAAACAGAGGGATGAAACAGAGGGGCTGAAACAGACGGGCTGAAACAGAGAGCCTGAAACAGAGGGCGAGAAACAGAGGGGCTGAAACAGAGGGGCTGAAACAGAGGGTCTGAAACAGAGGGGCTGAAACAGAGGGTGAGAAACAGAGAGGCTGAAACAGAGGGCGAGAAACAGAGGGGCTGAAACAGTGGGCGAGAAACAGAGGGGCTGAAACAGAGGGCGAGAAACAGAGGGGCTGAAACAGAGGGGCTGAAACAGAGGGGCTGAAACAGAGGGCGAGAAACAGAGGGGCTGAAAGAGAGGGCGAGAAACAGAGGGGATGAAACAGAGGGCGAGAAACAGAGGGCGAGAAACAGAGGGACTGAAACAGAGGGGCTGAAACACAGGGGCTGAAACAGAGGGCGAGAAACAGAGGGTCTGAAACAGAGGGCGAGAAACAGAGAGGTTGAAACAGAGGGCGAGAAACAGAGGGGCTGAAACAGAGGGGCTGAAACAGAGGGGCTGAAACAGAGGGGCTGAAACAGAGGGCGAGAAATAGAGGGGCTGAAACAGAGGGGCTGAATCAGAGGGGCTGAAACAGAGGGCGAGAAACAGAGGGGCTGAAACAGAGGGCGAGAAACAGAGGGGCTGAAACAGAGGGGCTGAAACAGAGAGCACGAAACAGAGGGGCTGAAACAGAGGGCGAGAAACAGAGGGGCTGAAACAGAGGGGCTGAAACAGAGGGGCTAAATCAGAGGGGCAGAAACAGAGGGTTAGAAACAGAGGGGCTGAAACAGTGTTCGAGAAACAGAGGGGCTGAAACTGAGGGGCTGAAACAGAGGGGCTGAAACAGAGGGCGAGAAACAGAGGGGCTGAAACAGGGGGGGAGAAACAGAGGGGCTGAAACAGAGGGGCTGAAACAGTGGGGCAGATACCAAAGGACTGAAACAGAGGGGCTGAAACAGAGGGCGAGAAACAGAGGGGCTGAATCAGAGGGGCTGAATCAGAGGGGCTGAAACAGAGGGGCTGAAACAGAGGGGCTGGAACAGAGGGGGAGAAACAGAGGGGTTGAAACCGAGGGCGAGAAACAGAGGGGCTGAAACAGAGGGCGAGAAACAGAGTGGCTGAAACAGAGGGGCTGAAACGGAGGGGCTGAAACAGAGGGGCTGAAACTGAGGGCGAGAAACAGAGAGGCTGAAACGGAGGGCGAGAAACAGAGGGGCTGAAACAGAGGGCGAGAGACAGAGGGGCTGAAACAGAGGGCGAGAAACAGAGGGGCAGAAACAGAGGGGCTGAAACAGAGGGGCTGAAACTGAGGTCGAGAAACAGAGGGGCTGAAACAGAGGGCGAGAAACAGAGGGGCTGAAACAGAGGGCGAGAAACAGAGGGGCTGAAACAGAGGGGCTGAAACAGTGGGGCTGAAACAGAGGGCGAGAAACAGAGGGGCTGAAACAGAGGGCGCGAAACAGAGGGGCTGAAACAGAGGGCGAGAAACAGAGGGCGAGAAACAGAGGGACTGAAACAGAGGGGCTGAAACACAGGGGCTGAAACAGAGGGTGAGAAACAGAGGGGCTGAAACAGAGGGCGAGAAACCGAGGGGATGAAACAGAGGGCGAGAAACAGAGGGGCTGAAACAGAGGGGCTGAAACAGAGGGGCTGAAACAGAGGAGCTGAATCAGAGGGGCTGATTCAGAGGGGCTGAAACAGACCGGCTGAATCAGAGGGGCTGTAACAGAGTGCGAGAAACAGAGGGGCTGAAACAGAGGGCGAGAAACAGAGGGCCAGAAACAAAGGGCGAGAAACTGAGGGGCTGAAACAGAGGGGCTGAAACAGAGGGCGAAAAACAGAGGGGCTGAAACAGAGGGGCTGAAACAGAGGGTGAGAAACAGAGGGCGAGAAACAGAGGGGATGAAACAGAGGGGCTTAAAGAGAGGGGCTGAAACAGAGGGGCTGAAACAGAGGGGCTGAATCAGAGGGGCTGAAACAGAGGGGCTGAATCAGATCGGCTGAAACAGAAGGCGAGAAACAGAGGGGCTGAAATAGAGGGCGAGAAACAGAAGGGCTGAAACAGAGGGCGAGAAATAGAGGGGCTGAAACAGAGGGCGAGAAACAGAGGGGCTGAAACAGAGGGGCTGAAACAGAGGGGCTGAAACAGAGGGCGAGAAACAGAGGGGCTGAAACAGAGGGCGAGAAACAGTGGGGCTGATTCAGAGGGCGAGAAACAGAGGGGCTGAAACAAAGGGGCTGAAACAGAGGACGAGAAACAGAGGGGCTGAATCAGAGGCGCTGAATCAGAGGGGCTGAAACAGAGGGGCTGAATAAGAGGGCGAGAAACACACGGGCTGAAACAGCGGGCGTGAAACAGAGGGCGAGAAACAGAGGGGGTGAAACAGTGGGGCTGAAACAGACGGGCTGAAACAGAGAGCCTGAAACAGAGGGCGAGAAACAGAGGGGCTGAAACAGAGGGCGAGAAACAGAGGGGCTGAAACAGAGGGGCTGAAACAGAGGGGCTGAAACAGAGGGGCTGAAACAGAGGGTGAGAAACAGAGAGGCTGAAACAGTGGGCGAGAAACAGAGGGGCTGAAACAGAGGGCGAGAAACAGAGGGGCTGAAACAGAGGGGCTGAAACAGAGGGGCTGAAACAGAGGGCGAGAAACAGAGGGGCTGAAAGAGAGGGCGAGAAACAGAGGGGATGAAACAGAGGGCGAGAAACAGAGGGGCTGAAACAGAGGGGCTGAAACAGAGGGGCTGAAACAGAGGGCGAGAAACAGAGGGGCTGAAACAGTGGGCGAGAAACAGAGGGGCTGAAACAGAGGGCGAGAAACAGAGGGGCTGAAACAGAGGGGCTGAAACAGAGGGGCTGAAACAGAGGGCGAGAAACAGAGGGGCTGAAAGAGAGGGCGAGAAACAGAGGGGATGAAACAGAGGGCGAGAAACAGAGGGCGAGAAACAGAGGGACTGAAACAGAGGGGCTGAAACACAGGGGCTGAAACAGAGGGCGAGAAACAGAGGGTCTGAAACAGAGGGCGAGAAACAGAGAGGTTGAAACAGAGGTGCTGAAACAGAGGGGCTGAAACAGAGGGGCTGAAACAGAGGGGCTGAAACAGAGGGCGAGAAATAGAGGGGCTGAAACAGAGGGCGAGAAACAGAGGGGCCGAAACACAGGGCGAGAAACAGAGGGGCTGAAACAGAGGGGCTGAAACAGAGGGAAAGAAACAGAGGGGCTGAAACAGAGGGCGAGAAACAGAGGGGCTGAATCAGAGGGGCTGAAACAGAGGGCGAGAAACAGAGGGGCTGAAACAGAGGGCGAGAAACAGAGGGGCTGAAACAGAGGGGCTGAAACAGAGGGGCTGAATCATAGGGGCTGATTCAGAGGGGCTGAAACAGAGGGGCTGAATCAGAGGGGCTGAAACAGAGGGCGAGAAACAGAGGGGCTGAAACAGAGGGCGAGAAACAGAGGGGCTGAAACAGAGGGGCTGAAACAGAGAGCACGAAACAGAGGGGCGAAAACAGAGGGCGAGAAACAGAGGGGCTGAAACAGAGGGGCTGAAACAGAGGGTTAGAAACTGCGGGGCTGAAACAGTGGTCGAGAAACAGAGGGGCTGAAACAGAGGGGCTGAAACAGAGGGGCTGAAACAGAGGGCGAGAAACAGAGGGGCTGAAACAGGGGGGGAGAAACAGAGGGGCTGAAACAGAGGGGCTGAAACAGTGGGGCAGATACCAAAGGACTGAAACAGAGGGGCTGAAACAGAGTGCGAGAAACAGAGGGGCTGAATCAGAGGGGCTGAATCAGAGGGGCTGAAACAGAGGGGCTGAATCAGAGGGGCTGAAACAGAGGGCGAGAAACAGAGAGTCTGAAACGGAGGGCGAGAAACAGAGGGGCTGAAACTGAGGGGCTGAAACAGAGGGGCTGAAACAGAGGGCGAGAAACAGAGGGGCTGAAACAGAGCGCGAGAAACAGAGGGGCTGAAACAGAGGGCGAGAAACAGAGGGCGAGAAACAGAGGGACTGAAACAGAGGGGCTGAAACACAGGGGCTGAAACAGAGGGTTAGAAACAGAGGGGCTGAAACAGAGGGCGAGAAACCGAGGGGCTGAAACAGAGGGCGAGAAACAGAGGGGCTGAAACAGAGGGGCAGAAACAGAGGGGCTGAAACAGAGGAGCTGAATCAGAGGGGCTGATTCAGAGGGGTTGAAACAGAGGGGCTGAATCAGAGGGGCTGTAACAGAGTGCGAGAAACAGAGGGGCTGAAACAGAGGGCGAGAAACAGAGGGGCAGAAACAGAGGGCGAGAAACAGAGTGGCTGAAACAGAGGGGCTGAAACAGAGGGCGAGAAACCGAGGGGCTGAAAAAGAGGGCGAGAAACAGAGTGGCTGAAACAGAGGGGCTGAAACAGAGGGGCTGAAACAGAGGAGCTGAATCAGTGGGGCTGATTCAGAGGGGCTGAAACAGAGGGGCTGAATCAGAGGGGCTGAAACAGAGGGCGAGAAACAGAGGGGCTGAAACAGAGGGCGAGAAACAGAGGGGCAGAGACAGAGGGTGAGAAACAGAGTGGCTGAAACAGAGGGGCTGAAACAGAGAGCGCGAAACAGAGGGGCTGAAACAGAGGGCGAGAAACAGAGGGGCTGAAAAAGAGGGGCTGAAACAGAGGGGCTAAATCAGCGGCACAGAAACAGAGGGCGATAAACAGAGGGGCTGAAACAGAGGGCGAGAAACAGAGGGGCTGAAACAGAGGGGCTGAAACAGAGGGGCTGAAACAGAGGGGCTGAAACAGAGGGCGAGAAACAGAGGGGCTGAAACAGAGGGGCTGAAACAGAAGGGCTGAAACAGAGGGGCTGAAACAGAGGGCTAAAAACAGAGGGGCTGAATCAGAGGGGCTGAATCAGAGTGGCTGAAACAGAGGGGCTGAAACAGAGGGCGAGAAACAGAGGGGCTGAAACAGAGGGCGAGTAACAGAGGGCGAGAAACAGAGGGGCTGAAACAGAGGGGCTGAAACAGAGGGGCGGAAAAAGAGGGGCTGATACAGAGGGCGAGAAACAGAGGGGCTGAATCAGAGGGACTGAAACAGAGGGTGAGAAACAGAGGGGCTGAAACAGAGGGCGAGAAACAGAGTGGCCGAAACAGACGGGCTGAAACAGAGGGGCTGAAAAAGAGGGCGAAAAACAGAGGGGCTGAAACAGAGGCCGAGAAACAGAGGGGCTGAAACAGAGGGGCTGAAACAGAGGGGCTGAATGAGTGGGGCTGAATCAGAGGGGCTGAATCAGAGGGGCTGAAACAGAGGGGCTGAAACTGAGGGCGAGAAACAGAGAGGCTGAAACGGAGGGCGAGAAACAGAGGGGCTGAAACAGAGCGGCTGAAACAGAGGGCGAGAAACAGTGGGGGTGAAACAGAGGGCGAGAAACAATGGGGCTGAAACAGAGGGCGAGAAACAGAGTGGCTGAAACCGAGGGCGAGAAACAGAGGCGAGAAACAGAGGGACTGAAACAGAGGGGCTGAAACAGAGGGGCTGAAACAGAGGGCAAGAAACAGAGGGGCTGAAACAGAAGGTCTGAATGAGTGGGGCTGAATCAGAGGGGCTGAATCAGTGGGGCTGAAACAGAGGGTGAGAAACAGAGGGGCAGAAACAGAGGGGCTGAAACAGAGGGGCTGAAACAGAGGGCGAAAAACATTGGGGCTGAAACAGAGGGCGAGAAACAGAGGGGCTGACAAAGAGGGGCTGAATCAGAGGGGCTGAAACAGAGGGGCTGAAACAGAGGGCGAGAAACAGAGAGGCTGAAACTGAGGGCGAGAAACACAGGGGCTGAAAAAGAGGGCGAGAAACAGAGGGGCTGAAACAGAGGGCGAGAAACAGAGGGCGAGAAACAGAGGGGCTGAATCAGAGTGTCTGAAACAGAGGGCGAGAAACAGAGGGGCTGAAACAGAGGGGCTGAAACAGAGGGCGAGAAACAGAGGGGCTGAAACAGAGGGCGAGAAACAGTGGGCGAGAAACAGAGGGGCTGAATCAGAGTGGCTGAAACAGAGGGCGAGAAACAGAGGGGCTGAAACAGAGGGCGAGAAACAGAGGGGCTGAAACAGAGGGCGAGAAAGAGAGGGGCTGAAACAGAGGGGCTGAAACAGAGGGGGTGAAACAGAGGGGCTGAAAAAGAGGGCGAGAAACAGAGAGGCAGAAACGGAGGGCGAGAAACAGAGGGGCTGAAACAGAGGGCGAGAAACAGAGGGGCTGAAAGAGAGGGCGAGAAACAGAGGGGGTGTAACAGAGGGGCTGAAACAGAGGGGCTGAAACAGAGGGGCTGAAACAGAGGGCGAGAAACAAAGGTTCTGAAACAGAGGGCGAGAATCAGAGGGGCTGAAACAGAGTGCGAGAAACAGAGGGCGTTAAACAGAGGGACTGAAGCAGAGGGGCTGAAACAGAGGGCGAGAAACCGAGGGGCTGAAAAAGAGTGCGAGAAACAGAGGGGTTGAAAGAGTGGGCGAGAAACAGAGGGGGTGTAACAGAGGGGCTGAAACAGAGGAGCTGAAACAGAGGGGCTGAAACAGAGGGCGAGAAACAAAGGTTCTGAAACAGAGGGCGAGAATCAGAGGGGCTGAAACAGAGTGCGAGAAACAGAGGGCGTTAAACAGAGGGGCTGAAACAGAGGGGCTGAAACAGAGTGCTGAATCAGTGGGGCTGATTCAGAGGGGCTGAAACAGAGGGGCTGAATCAGAGGGGCTGAAACAGAGGGCGAGAAACAGAGGGGCTGAAACAGAGGGCGAGAAACAGAGGTGCTGAAACAGAGAGCCTGAAACAGAGGACGAGAAACAGAGGGGCTGAAACAGAGGGGCTGAAACAGAGGGGCTAAAACACAGGGCGTGAAACAGAGAGCCTGAAACAGAGGGCGAGAAACAGAGGGGCTGAAAGAGAGGGCGAGAAACAGAGGGGGTGTAACAGAGGGGCTGAAACAGAGGGGCTGAAACAGAGGGGCTGAAACAGAGGGCGAGAAACAAAGGTTCTGAAACAGAGGGCGAGAATCAGAGGGGCTGAAACAGAGTGCGAGAAACAGAGGGCGTTAAACAGAGGGGCTGAAACAGAGGGGCTGAAACAGAGTGCTGAATCAGTGGGGCTGATTCAGAGGGGCTGAAACAGAGGGGCTGAATCAGAGGGGCTGAAACAGAGGGCGAGAAACAGAGGGGCTGAAACAGAGGGCGAGAAACAGAGGTGCTGAAACAGAGGGGCTGAAACAGAGGGGCTGAAACAGAGGGCGAGAAAAAGAGGGGCTGAAACAGAGGGGCTGAAACAGAAGGGCTGAAACAGAGGGGCTGAAACAAAGGGCGAAAAACAGAGGGGCTGAATCAGAGGGGCTGAATCAGAGTGGCTGAAACAGAGGGGCTAAAACAGAGGGCGAGAAACAGAGGGGCTGAAAGAGAGGGGCTGAAACAGAGGGGCGGAAAAAGAGGGGCTGATACAGAGGGCGAGAAACAGAGGGGCTGAATCAGAGGGGCTGAAACAGAGGATGAGAAACAGAGGGGCTGAAACAGAGGGCGAGAAACAGAGTGGCTGAAACAGACGGGCTGAAACAGAGGGGCTGAAAAGGAGGGCGAAAAACAGAGGGGCTGAAACAGAGGCCGAGAAACAGAGGGGCTGAAACAGAGGGGCTGAAACAGAGGGGCTGAATGAGTGGGGCTGAATCAGAGGGGCTGAATCAGAGGGGCTGGAACAAAGGGGGAGAAACAGAGGGGTTGAAACAGAGGGCGAGAAACAGAGGGGCTGAAACAGAGGGCGAGAAACAGAGGGGCTGAAACAGAGGGCGAGAAACAGAGGGGCTGAAACAGAGGGCGAGAAACAGAGGGGCTGAAACAGAGGGGCTGAAACAGAGGGCGAGAAACAGAGGGGCTGAAACAGAGGGCGAGAAACAGAGGGGCTGAAACAGAGCGCGAGAAACAGAGGGCGAGAAACAGAGGGACTGAAACAGAGGGGCTGAAACAGAGGGGCTGATTCAGAGGGGCTGAAACAGAGGGGCTGAATCAGAGGGGCTGTAACAGAGTGCGAGAAACAGAGGGGCTGAAACAGAGGGCGAGAAACAGAGGGGCAGAAACAGAGGGCGAGAAACAGAGGGGCTGAAACAGAGGGGCTGAAACAGAGGGCGAGAAACCGAGGGGCTGAAAAAGAGGGTGAGAAACAGAGTGGCTGAAACAGAGGGGCTGAAACAGAGGGGCTGAAAGAGAGGAGCTTAATCAGTGGGGCTGATTCAGAGGGGCTGAAACAGAGGGGCTGAATCAGAGGGGCTGAAACAGAGGGCGAGAAACAGAGGGGCTGAAACAGAGGGCGAGAAACAGAGGGGCAGAGACAGAGGGTGAGAAACAGAGTGGCTGAAACAGAGGGGCTGAAACAGAGAGCGCGAAACAGAGGGGCGGAAACAGAGGGCGAGAAACAGAGGGGCTGAAACAGAGGGGCTGAAACAGAGGGGCTGAAACAGAGGGGCTGAAACAGAGGGGCTGAAACAGACGGGCTGAATGAGTGGGGCTGAATCAGAGGGGCTGAATCAGAGGGGCTGAAACAGGGTGGCTGAAACAGAGGGGCCGAAACAGAGGGGCTGGAACAGAGGGGGAGAAACAGAGGGGTTGAAACAGAGGGCGAGAAACAGAGGGGCTGAAACAGAGGGCGAGAAACAGAGGGGCTGAAACAGAGGGGCTGAAACAGAGGGGCTGAAACAGAGGGGCTGAAACTGAGGGCGAGAAACAGAGAGGCTGAAACGGAGGGCGAGAAACAGAGGGGCTGAAACAGAGGGCGAGAAACAGAGGGGCTGAAACAGAGGGCGAGAAACAGAGGGGCTGAAACAGAGGGGCTGAAACAGAGGGCGAGAAACAGAGGGGCTGAAACAGAAGGCGAGAAACCGAGGGGCTGAAACAGAGGGCGAGAAACAGAGGGACTGAAACAGAGGGGCTGAAACACAGGGGCTGAAACAGAGGGTGAGAAACAGAGGGGCTGAAACAGAGGGCGAGAAACCGAGGGGCTGAAACAGACGGCGAGAAACAGAGGGTCTGAAACAGAGGGGCTGAAACAGAGGGGCTGAAACAGAGGAGCTGAATCAGAGGGGCTGAATCAGAGGGGCTGAAACAGAGGGGCTGAAACTGAGGGCGAGAAACAGAGAGGCTGAAACAGAGGGCGAGAAACCGAGGGGCTGAAACAGAGGGCGAGAAACAGAGGGGCTGAAACAGAGGGGCTGAATGAGTGGGGCTGAATCAGAGGGGCTGAATCAGAGGGGCTGAAACAGAGGTGCTTAAACTGAGGGCGAGAAACAGAGAGGCTGAAACGGAGGGCGAGAAACAGAGGGGCTGAAACAGAGGGCGAGAAACAGAGGGGCTGAAACAGAGGGCGAGAAACAGAGGGGCTGAAACAGAGGGGCTGAAACAGTGGGGCTGAAACAGAGGGCGAGAAACAGAGGGGCTGAAACAGAGGGCGCGAAACAGAGGGGCTGAAACAGAGGGCGAGAAACAGAGGGCGATAAACAGAGGGACTGAAACAGAGGGGCTGAAACACAGGGGCTGAAACAGAGGGTGAGAAACAGAGGGGCTGAAACAGAGGGCGAGAAACAGAGGGGCTGAAACAGAGGGCGAGAAACAGAGGGGCTGAAACAGAGGGGCTGAAACAGAGGGGCTGAAACAGAGGAGCTGAATCAGAGGGGCTGATTCAGAGGGGCTGAAACAGAGGGGCTGAATCAGAGGGGCTGTAACAGAGTGCGAGAAACAGAGGGGCTGAAACAGAGGGCGAGAAACAGAGGGGCAGAAACAGAGGGCGAGAAACAGAGTGGCTGAAACAGAGGGGCTGAAACAGAGAGCGCGAAACAGAGGGGCTGAAACAGAGGGCGAGAAACAGAGGGGCTGAAAAAGAGGGGCTGAACCAGAGGGGCTAAATCAGAGGGACAGAAACAGAGGGCGATAAACAGAGGGGCTGAAACAGAGGGCGAGAAACAGAGGGGCTGAAACAGAGGGGCTGAAAGAGAGTGGCTGAAACAGAGGGGCTGAAACAGAGGGCGAGAAACAGAGGGGCTGAAACAGAGGGCGAGAAACAGAGGGGCTGAAACAGAGGGGCTGAAACAGGAGGGCTGAAACAGAGGGGCTGAAACAGAGGGCGAGAAACAGAGGGGCTGAATCAGAGGGGCTGAATCAGAGGTGCTGTAACAGAGGGGCTGAAACAGAGGGCGAGAAACAGTGAGGCTGAAACAGAGGGCGAGTAACAGAGGGCGAGAAACAGAGGGGCTGAAACAGAGGGTCTGAAACAGAGGGGCTGAAACAGAGGGGCTGATACAGAGGGCGAGAAACAGAGGGGCTGAATCAGAGGGGCTGAAACAGAGGGTGAGAAACAGAGGGGCTGAAACAGAGGGCAAGAAACAGAGTGGCTGAAACAGACGGGCTGAAACAGAGGGGCTGAAAAAGAGGGCGAAAAACAGAGGGGCTGAAACAGAGGCCGAGAAACAGAGGGGCTGAAACAGAGGGGCTTAAACAGAGGGACTGAATAAGTGGGGCTGAATCAGAGGGGATGAATCAGAGGGGCTGGAACAGAGGGGGAGAAACAGAGGATCTGAAACAGAGGGGCTGAATCAGAGGGGCTGAAACAGAGGGCGAGAAACAGAGGGGCTGAAACAGAGGGCGAGAAACAGAGGGGCAGAAACAGAGGGCGAGAAACTGAGGGGCTGAAACAGAGGGGCTGAAACAGAGGGCGAAAAACAGAGGGGCTGAAACAGAGGGCTAGAAACAGAGGGTGAGAAACAGAGGGCGAGAAACAGAGGGGATGAAACAGAGGGGCTTAAAGAGAGGGGCTGAAACAGAGGGGCTGAAACAGAGGGGCTGAATGAGAGGGGCTGAAACAGCGGGCGAGAAACAGAGGGGCTGAAATAGAGGGCGAGAAACAGAGGGGCTGAAACAGAGGGCGAGAAACAGAGTGGCTGAAACAGAGGGGCTGAAACAGAAGGGCTGAAACAGAGGGCGAGAAATAGAGGGGCTGAAACAGAGGGCGAGAAACAGAGGGGCTGAAACAGAGGGGCTGAAACAGAGGGGCTGAAACAGAGGGCGAGAAACAGAGGGGCTGAAACAGAGGGCGAGAAACAGTGGGGCTGATTCAGAGGGCGAGAAACAGAGGGGCTGAAACAGAGGGGCTGAAACAGAGGACGAGAAACAGAGGGGCTGAATCAGAGGCGCTGAATCAGAGGGGCTGAAACAGAGGGGCTGAATAAGAAGGCGAGAAACAAACGGGCTGAAACAGCGGGCGAGAAACAGAGGGCGAGAAACAGAGGGGCTGAAACAGAGGGGCTGAAACAGACGGGCTGAAACAGAGAGCCTGAAACAGAGGGCGAGAAACAGAGGGGCTGAAACAGAGGGCGAGAAACAGAGGGGCTGAAACAGAGGGGCTGAAACAGAGGGTCTGAAACAGAGGGGCTGAAACAGAGGGTGAGAAACAGAGAGGCTGAAACAGAGGGCGAGAAACAGAGGGGCTGAAACAGTGGGCGAGAAACAGAGGGGCTGAAACAGAGGGCGAGAAACAGAGGGGCTGAAACAGAGGGGCTGAAACAGAGGGCGAGAAACAGCGGGGCTGAAAGAGAGGGCGAGAAACAGAGGGGATGAAACAGAGGGCGAGAAACAGAGGGCGAGAAACAGAGGGACTGAAACAGAGGGGCTGAAACACAGGGGCTGAAACAGAGGGCGAGAAACAGAGGGTCTGAAACAGAGGGCGAGAAACAGAGAGGTTGAAACAGAGGGCGAGAAACAGAGGGGCTGAAACAGAGGGGCTGAAACAGAGGGGCTGAAACAGAGGGGCTGAAACAGAGGGCGAGAAATAGAGGGGCTGAAACAGAGGGCGAGAAACAGAGGGGCCGAAACACAGGGCGAGAAACAGAGGGGCTGAAACAGAGGGGCTGAAACAGAGGGAAAGAAACAGAGGGGCTGAAACAGAGGGCGAGAAACAGAGAGGCTGAATCAGAGGGGCTGAAACAGAGGGCGAGAAACAGAGGGGCTGAAACAGAGGGCGAGAAACAGAGGGGCTGAAACAGAGGGGCTGAAACAGAGGGGCTGAATCATAGGGGCTGATTCAGAGGGGCTGAAACAGAGGGGCTGAATCAGAGGGGCTGAAACAGAGTGCGAGAAACAGAGGGGCTGAAACAGAGGGCGAGAAACAGAGGGGCTGAAACAGAGGGGCTGAAACAGAGAGCACGAAACAGAGGGGCTGAAACAGAGGGCGAGAAACAGAGGGGCTGAAACAGAGGGGCTGAAACAGAGGGGCTCAATCAGAGAGGCAGAAACAGAGGGTTAGAAACAGAGGGGCTGAAACAGTGGTCGAGAAACAGAGGGGCTGAAACTGAGGGGCTGAAACAGTGGTCGAGAAACAGAGGGGCTGAAACTGAGGGGCTGAAACAGAGGGCGAGAAACAGAGGGACTGAAACAGAGGGGCTGAAACAGTGGGGCAGATACCAAAGGACTGAAACAGAGGGGCTGAAACAGAGGGCGAGAAACAGAGGGGCTGAATCAGAGGGGCTGAATCAGAGGGGCTGAAACAGAGGGGCTGAATAAGAGGGGCTGAAACAGAGGGGCTGAAACAGAGGGCGAGAAATAGAGGGCGAGAAACAGAGGGGATGAAACAGAGGGGCTGAAACCGAGGGGCTGAAACAGAGGGACTGATACAGAGGGCGAGAAACAGAGGGCGAGAAACACAGGGGCTGAAACAGAGGGCGAGAAACACAGGGGCTGAAACTGAGAGGCTGAAACAGAGGGGCTGAAACAGAGGGGCTGAAACAGAGGGCGAGAAACAGAGGGGCTGAAACAGAGGGCGAGAAACAGAGGGGCTGAAACAGAGGGCGAGAAACAGAGCGGCTGAAACAGAGGGGCTGAAACAGAAGGGCTGAAACTGAGGGGCTGAAACAGAGGGCGAGAAACAGAGGGGTTGAATCAGAGGGGCTGAATCAGAGGGGCTGAAACAGAGGGGCTGAAACAGCGGGCGAGAAACAGAGGGGCTGAAACAGAGGGCGAGAAACAGAGGGCGCGAAACAGAGGGGCTGAAACAGAGGGGCTGAAACAGAGGGACTGAAACAGAGGGGCTGATACAGAGGGCGAGAAACAGAGGGGCTGAAACAGTGGGCGAGAAACAGAGGGGCTGAAACAGAGAGCGAGAAACAGAGCATCTGAAACAGAGGGGCTGAATCAGAGGGGCTGAAACAGAGAGCGAGAAACAGAGAGGCTGAAACCGAGGGCGAGAAACAGAGGGGCTGAAACAGAGGGCGAGAAACAGAGGGGCTGAAACAGAGCGGCTGTAACAGAGGGGCTGAAACAGAGGGGCTGAAACAGAGGGCGAGAAACAGTGGGGCTGAAACAGAGGGCGAGAAACAGAGTGGCTGAAACCGAGGGCGAGAAACAGAGGGCGAGAAACAGAGGGACAGAAACAGAGGGGCTGAAACAGAGGGGCTGAAACAGAGGGCGAGAAACAGAGGGGCTGAAACAGAGGGCGAGAAACAGAGGGGCTGAAACAGAAGGGGTGAATGAGTGGGGATGAATCAGAGGGGCTGAATCAGAGGGGCTGAAACAGAGGGTGAGAAACAGAGGGGCTGAAACAGAGGGGCTGAAACAGAGGGGCTGAAAAAGAGGGGCTGAAACAGAGGGCGAGAATCAGAGGGTGAGAAACAGAGGGCGAGAAACAGAGGGGATGAAACAGAGGGGCTGAAACAGAGGGGCTGAAACAGTGGGGCTGAAACAGAGGGGCTGAAACAGAGGGCGAGAAACAGAGAGGCTGAAAAAGAGGGTGAGAAACAGATCGGCTGAAACAGAGGGGCTGAAACAGAGGGCGAGAAACAGAGGGGCTGAAACAGAGGGCGAGAAACAGAGGGCGAGAAACAGAGGGGCTGAATCAGAGGGGCTGTAACAGAGGGCGAGAAACAGAGGGGCTGAAACAGAGGGCGAGAAAGAGAGGGGCTGAAACAGAGGGCGAGAAAGAGAGGGGCTGAAACAGAGGGGCTGAAACAGAGGGGCTGAAAAAGAGGGCGAGAAACAGAGAGGCAGAAACGGAGGGCGAGAAACAGAGGGGCTGAAACAGAGGGCGAGAAACAGAGGGGCTGAAACAGAGGGGCTGAAACAGAGGGGCTGAAACAGAGGGGCTGAAACAGAGGGCGAGAAACAGATGGGCTGAAAAAGAGGGCGAGAAACAGAGTGGCTGAAACAGAGGGGCTGAAACAGAGGAGCTGAATCAGTGGGGCTGATTCAGAGGGGCTGAAACAGAGGGGCTGAATCAGAGGGGCTGAAACAGAGGGCGAGAAACAGAGGGGCTGAAACAGAGGGCGAGAAACAGAGGGGCAGAAACAGAGGGTGAGAAACAGAGTCGCTGAAACAGAGGGGCTGAAACAGAGAGCGCGAAACAGAGGGGCTGAAACAGAGGGCGAGAAACAGAGGGGCTGAAAAAGAGGGGCTGAAACAGAGGGGCTAAATTAGCGGCACAGAAACAGAGGGCGATAAACAGAGGGGCTGAAACAGAGGGCGAGAAACAGAGGGGCTGAAACAGAGGTGCTGAAACAGAGGGGCTGAAACAGAGGGCGAGAAACAGAGGGGCTGAATTAGAGGGGCTGAATCAGAGTGGCTGAAACTGAGGGGCTGAAACAGAGGGCGAGAAACAGAGGGGTTGAATCAGAGGGGCTGAATCAGAGGGGCTGAAACAGAGGGGCTGATACAGAGGGCGAGAAACAGAGGGGCTGAAACAGTGGGCGAGAAACAGAGGGGCTGAAACAGAGGGCGAGAAACAGAGCATCTGAAACAGAGGGGCTGAATCAGAGGGGCTGAAACAGAGAGCGAGAAACAGAGAGGCTGAAACCGAGGGCGAGAAACAGAGGGGCTGAAACAGAGGGCGAGAAACAGAGGGGCTGAAACAGAGCGGCTGTAACAGAGGGGCTGAAACAGAGGGGCTGAAACAGAGGGCGAGAAACAGTGGGGCTGAAACAGAGGGCGAGAAACAGAGTGGCTGAAACCGAGGGCGAGAAACAGAGGGCGAGAAACAGAGGGACAGAAACAGAGGGGCTGAAACAGAGGGGCTGAAACAGAGGGCGAGAAACAGAGGGGCTGAAACAGAGGGCGAGAAACAGAGGGGCTGAAACAGAAGGGGTGAATGAGTGGGGATGAATCAGAGGGGCTGAATCAGAGGGGCTGAAACAGAGGGTGAGAAACAGAGGGGCTGAAACAGAGGGGCTGAAACAGAGGGGCTGAAAAAGAGGGGCTGAAACAGAGGGCGAGAATCAGAGGGTGAGAAACAGAGGGCGAGAAACAGAGGGGATGAAACAGAGGGGCTGAAACAGAGGGGCTGAAACAGTGGGGCTGAAACAGAGGGGCTGAAACAGAGGGCGAGAAACAGAGAGGCTGAAAAAGAGGGTGAGAAACAGATCGGCTGAAACAGAGGGGCTGAAACAGAGGGCGAGAAACAGAGGGGCTGAAACAGAGGGCGAGAAACAGAGGGCGAGAAACAGAGGGGCTGAATCAGAGGGGCTGTAACAGAGGGCGAGAAACAGAGGGGCTGAAACAGAGGGCGAGAAAGAGAGGGGCTGAAACAGAGGGCGAGAAAGAGAGGGGCTGAAACAGAGGGGCTGAAACAGAGGGGCTGAAAAAGAGGGCGAGAAACAGAGAGGCAGAAACGGAGGGCGAGAAACAGAGGGGCTGAAACAGAGGGCGAGAAACAGAGGGGCTGAAACAGAGGGGCTGAAACAGAGGGGCTGAAACAGAGGCGCTGACAAAGAGGGCGAGAAACAGATGGGCTGAAAAAGAGGGCGAGAAACAGAGTGGCTGAAACAGAGGGGCTGAAACAGAGGAGCTGAATCAGTGGGGCTGATTCAGAGGGGCTGAAACAGAGGGGCTGAATCAGAGGGGCTGAAACAGAGGGCGAGAAACAGAGGGGCTGAAACAGAGGGCGAGAAACAGAGGGGCAGAAACAGACGGTGAGAAACAGAGTCGCTGAAACAGAGGGGCTGAAACAGAGAGCGCGAAACAGAGGGGCTGAAACAGAGGGCGAGAAACAGAGGGGCTGAAAAAGAGGGGCTGAAACAGAGGGGCTAAATTAGCGGCACAGAAACAGAGGGCGATAAACAGAGGGGCTGAAACAGAGGGCGAGAAACAGAGGGGCTGAAACAGAGGTGCTGAAACAGAGGGGCTGAAACAGAGGGCGAGAAACAGAGGGGCTGAATTAGAGGGGCTGAATCAGAGTGGCTGAAACAGAGGGGCTGAAACAGAGGGCGAGAAACAGAGGGGCTGAAACAGAGGGGCTGAAACAGAGGGGCGGAAACAGAGGGGCTGATACAGAGGGCGAGAAACAGAGGGGCTGAATCAGAGGGGCTGAAACAGAGGGTGAGAAACAGAGGGGCTGAAACAGAGGGCGAGAAACAGAGTGGGTGAAACAGACGGGCTGAAACAGAGGGGCTGAAAAAGAGGGCGAAAAACAGAGGGGCTGAAACAGAGGCCGAGAAAGAGAGGGGCTGAAACAGAGGGGCTGAAACAGAGGGGCTGAATGAGTGGGGCTGAATCAGAGGGGCTGAATCAGAGGGGCTGAAACAGGGTGGATGAAACAGAGGGGCTGAAACAGAGGGGCTGGAACAGAGTGGGAGAAACAGAGGGGTTGAAACAGAGGGCGAGAAACAGAGGGGCTGAAACAGAGGGCGAGAAACAGAGGGGCTGAAACAAAGGGGCTGAAACAGAGGGGCTGAAACAGAGGGGCTGAAACTGAGGGCGAGAAACAGAGAGGCTGAAACGGAGGGCGAGAAACAGAGGGGCTGAAACAGAGGGCGAGAAACAGAGGGGCTGAAACCGAGGGCGAGAAACAGAGGGGCTGAAACAGAGGGGCTGAAACAGAGGGGCTGAAACAGAGGGCGAGAAACAGAGGGGCTGAAACAGAGGGCGAGAAACAGAGGGGCTGAAACAGAGGGCGAGAAACAGAGGGCGAGAAACAGAGGGACTGAAACAGAGGGGCTGAAACACAGGGGCTGAAACAGAGGGTGAGAAACAGAGCGGCTGAAACAGAGGGCGAGAAACCGAGGGGCTGAAACAGAGGGCGAGAAACAGAGGGGCTGAAACAGAGGGGCTGAAACAGAGGGGCTGAAACAGAGGAGCTGAATCAGAGGAGCTGATTCAGAGGGGCTGAAACAGAGGAGCTGAATCAGAGGGGCTGATTCAGAGGGGCTGAAACAGAGGGCGAGAAAGAGAGGGGCTGAAAAAGAGGGGCTGAAACAGAGGGGCTAAATTAGCGGCACAAAAACAGAGGGCGATAAACAGAGGGGCTGAAACAGAGGGCGAGAAACAGAGGGGCTGAAACAGAGGTGCTGAAACAGAGGGGCTGAAACAGAGGGTGAGAAACAGAGAGGCTGAAACAGAGGGCGAGAAACAGAGGGGCTGAAACAGTGGGCGAAAAACAGAGGGGCTGAAACAGAGGGCGAGAAACAGAGGGGCTGAAACAGAGGGGCTGAAACAGAGGGCGAGAAACAGAGGGGCTGAAAGAGAGGGCGAGAAACAGAGGGGATGAAACAGAGGGCGAGAAACAGAGGGCGAGAAACAGAGGGACTGAAACAGAGGTGCTGAAACACAGGGGCTGAAACAGAGGGCTAGAAACAGAGGGTCTGAAACAGAGGGCGAGAAACAGAGAGGTTGAAACAGAGGGCGAGAAACAGAGGGGCTGAAACAGAGGGGCTGAAACAGAGGGGCTGAAACAGAGGGGCTGAAACAGAGGGCGAGAAATAGAGGGGCTGAAACAGAGGGCGAGAAACAGAGGGGCCGAAACACAAGGCGAGAAACAGAGGGGCTTTAACAGAGGGGCTGAAACAGAGGGGCTGAAACAGAGGGAAAGAAACAGAGGGGCTGAAACAGAGGGCGAGAAACAGAGGGGCTGAATCAGAGGGGCTGAAACAGCGGGCGAGAAACAGAGGGGCTGAAACAGAGGGCGAGAAACAGAGGGGCTGAAACAGAGGGGCTGAAACAGAGGGGCTGAATCATAGGGGCTGATTCAGAGGGGCTGAAACAGAGGGGCTGAATCAGAGGGGCAGAAACAGAGGGCGAGAAACAGAGGGGCTGAAACAGAGGGCGAGAAACAGAGGGGCTGAAACAGAGGGGCTGAAACAGAGAGCACGAAACAGAGGGGCTGAAACAGAGGGCGAGAAACAGAGGGGCTGAAACAGAGGGGCTGAAACAGAGGGGCTAAATCAGAGAGGCAGAAACAGACGGTTAGAAACAGAGGGGCTGAAACAGTGGTCGAGAAACAGAGGGGCTGAAACTGAGGGGCTGAAACAGAGGGGCTGAAACAGAGGGCGAGAAACAGAGGGGCTGAAACAGAGGGCGAGAAACAGAGGGGCTGAAACAGAGGGGCTGAAACAGTGGGGCAGATACCAAAGGACTGAAACAGAGGGGCTGAAACAGAGGGCGAGAAACAGAGGGGCTGAATCAGAGGGGCTGAATCAGAGGGGCTGAAACAGAGGGGCTGAATAAGAGGGGCTGAAACAGAGGGGCTGAAACAGAGGGCGAGAAATAGAGGGCGAGAAACAGAGGTGCTGAAACAGAGGGGCTGAAACAGAGGGGCTGAAACAGAGGGCGAGAAACAGAGGGGCTGAAACAGAGGTGCTGAAACAGAGGGGCTGAAACAGAGGGCGAGAAACAGAGGCGCTGAAACAGAGGGGCTGAAACAGAAGGGCTGAAACAGAGGGGCTGAATTAGAGGGGCTGAATCAGAGTGGCTGAAACAGAGGGGCTGAAACAGAGGGCGAGAAACAGAGGGGCTGAAACAGAGGGCGAGAAACAGCGGGGCAGAAACAGAGGGCGAGAAACAGAGTGGCTGAAACAGAGGGGCTGAAACAGAGGGCGAGAAACCGAGGGGCTGAAAAAGAGGGCGAGAAACAGAGTGGCTGAAACAGAGGGGCTGAAACAGAGGGGCTGAAACAGAGGAGCTGAATCAGTGGGGCTGATTCAGAGGGGCTGAAACAGAGGGGCTGAATCAGAGGGGCTGAAACAGAGGGCGAGAAACAGAGGGGCTGAAACAGAGGGCGAGAAACAGAGGGGCAGAAACAGAGGGAGAGAAACAGAGTGGCTGAAACAGAGGGGCTGAAACAGAGAGCGCGAAACAGAGGGGCTGAAACAGAGGGCGAGAAACAGAGGGGCAGAAAAAGAGGGGCTGAAACAGAGGGGCTAAATCAGCGGCACAGAAACAGAGGGCGATAATCAGAGGGGCTGAAACAGAGGGCGAGAAACAGAGGGGCTGAAACAGAGGGGCTGAAACAGAGGGGCTGAAACAGAGGGGCTGAAACAGAGGGCGAGAAACAGAGGGGCTGAATCAGAGGGGCTGAAACGGAAGGGCTGAAACAGAGGGGCTGAAAAGGAGAGCGAAAAACAGAGGGGCTGAATCAGAGGGGCTGAATCAAAGTGGCTGAAACAGAGGGGCTGAAACAGAGGGCGAGAAACAGAGGGGCTGAAACAGAGGGCGAGTAACAGAGGGCGAGAAACAGAGGGGCTGAAACAGAGGGGCTGAAACAGAGAGGCGGAAAAAGAGGGGCTGATACAGAGGGCGAGAAACAGAGGGGCTGAATCAGAGGGGCTGAAACAGAGGGTGAGAAACAGAGGGGCTGAAACAGATGGCGAGAAACAGAGTGGCTGAAACAGACGGGCTGAAACAGAGGGGCTGAAAAAGAGGGCGAAAAACAGAGGGGCTGAAACAGAGGCCGAGAAAGAGAGGGGCTGAAACAGAGGGGCTGAAACAGAGGGGCTGAATGAGTGGGGCTGAATCAGAGGGGCTGAATCAGAGGGGCTGAAACAGAGGGTGAGAAACAGAGGGGCTGAAACAGAGGGGCTGAAACAGAGGGGCTGAAACAGAGGGCGAGAAACATAGGGGCTGAAACAGAGGGCGAGAATCAGAGGGTGAGAAACAGAGGGCGAGAAACAGAGGGGATGAAACAGAGCGGCTGAAACAGAGGGGCTGAAATAGAGGGGCTGAAACAGAGGGCGAGAAACAGAGAGGCTGAAACAGAGGGCGAGAAACAGAGGGGCTGAAACAGACGGCGAGAAACAGAGGGGCTGAAACAGAAGGCGAGAAACAGAGGGGCTGAAACAGAGGGGCTGAAACAGAGGGGATGAAACAGAGGGGCTGAAAGAGAGGGAGAGAAACAGAGAGGCTGAAACAGAGGGCGAGAAACCGAGGGGCTGAAACAGAGGGCGAGAAACAGAGGGGCTGAAACAGAGCTTCTGAAACAGAGGGGCTGAAACAGAGGGCGAGAAACAGAGGCGCTGAAAAAGAGGGCGAGAAACAGAGGGGCTGAAACAGAGGGGCTGAAACAGAGGGGCTGAAACAGAGGGGCTGAATCAGAGGGGCTGAAACAGTGGGCGAGAAACAGTGGGGCTGAAACAGAGGGCGAGAAACAGAGTGTCTGAAACAGGCGGGCTGAAACAGAGGGGCTGAAAAAGAGGGCGAAAAACAGAGGGGCTGAAACAGAGGCCGAGAAACAGAGGGGCTGAAACATAGGGACTGAAAAAGAGGGGCTGAATGAGTGGGGCTGAATCAGAGGGGCTGAATCAGAGGGGCTGAAACAGAGTGGCTGAAAGAGAGGGGCAGAATCAGAGGGGCTGGAACAGAGGGGGAGAAACAGAGGGGCTGAAACAGAGGGGCTGAATCAGAGGGGCTGAAACAGAGGACGAGAAACAGAGGGGCTGAAAACGAGGGCGAGAAACAGAGGGGCTGAAATAGAGGGGCTGAAACAGAGGGGCTGAATCAGAGGGGATGATTCAGAGTGGCTGAAACAGAGGGGCTGAATCAGAGGGGCTGAAACAGAGGGGCTGAAACAGAGGGGCTGAAACAGAGGGCGAGAAACAGAGGGGCTGAAACAGGGGGCGAGAAACAGAGGGACTGAAACAGAGGGCGAGAAACAGAGGGGCTGAAACAGAGCGGCTGAAACAGAGGGGCTGAAACAGAGGGCGAGAAACAGAGGGGCTGAAAAAGAGGGCGAGAAACAGAGGGGCTGAAACAGAGGGGCTGAAACAGAAGGGCTGAATCAGAGGGGCTGATTCAGAGGGGCTGAAACAGAGGGGCTGAATCAGAGGGGTTGAAACAGAGGGTGAGAAACAGAGGGGCTGAAACAGAGTGCGAGAAACAGAGTGGCTGAAACAGACGGGCTGAAACAGAGGGGCTGAAAAAGAGGGCGAAAAACAGAGGGGCTGAAACAGAGGCCGAGAAACAGAGGGGCTGAAACAGAGGGGCTGATACAGAGGGGCTGAATGAGTGGGGCTGAATCAGAGGGGCTGAATCAGAGGGGCTGAAACAGAGTGGCTGGAACAGAGGGGGAGAAACAGAGGGGCTGAAACAGAGGGGCTGAATCAGAGGGGCTGAAACAGAGTGCGAGAACAGAGGGGCTGAAACAGAGGGCGAGAAACAGAGGGGCAGAAACAGAGGGCGAGAAACAGAGGGGCTAAAACAGAGGGTCTGAAACAGGGGGCGAAAAACAGAGGGGCTGAAACTGAGGGGCTGAAACAGAGGGCGAGAAACAGAGGGCGAGAAACAGAGGGGATGAAACAGAGGGGCTGAAACAGAGGGGCTGAAACAGAGGGGCTGAATCAGAGGGGCTGAAACAGAGGGCGCGAAACAGAGGGGCTGAAACAGAGGGCGAGAAACAGAGGGGCTGAAACAGAGGGCGAGAAACAGTGGGGCTGAAACAGAGGGGCTGAAACAGAGGGAGAGAAACAAAGGGGCTGAAACAGAGGGCGAGAAACAGAGGGGCTGAAACAGAGGGCGAGAAACAGAGGAGCTGAAACAGAGGGGCTGAAACAGAGGGGCTGAAACATAGGGCGAGGATCAGAGGGGCTGAAACAGAGGCCGAGAAACAGTGGGGCTGAAACAGAGGGCGAGAAACAGAGGGGCTGAAACAGAGGGGCTGAATTAGAGGGGCTGAATCAGAGGGGCTGAAACAGAGGGCCTGAAACAGAGAGCGAGAAACAAACGGGCTGAAACAGCGGGCGAGAAACAGAGGGCGAGAAACAGACGGGTTGAAACAGAGGGGCTGAAACAGAGGGGCTGAAACAGAGGGGCTGAAACAGAGGGGCTGAATCAGAGGGGCTGAAAGAGAGGGGCTGAATCAGAGGGGCTGAATCAGAGGGCGAGAAACAGAGGGGCTGAAACAGAGGGTGAGAAAAAGAGGGGCTGAAACAGAGGGGCTGAAACAGAGGGCGAGAAACAGAGAGGCTGAAACAGAGTCGAGAAACAGATGGGCTGAAACAGAGGGCGAGAAACAGAGGGGCTGAAACAGAGGGCGAGAAAGAGACGGGCTGAAACAGAGGGGCTGAAACAGAGGGGCTGAAACAGAGGGGCTGAAACAGAGGGCGAGAAACAGAGGGGCTGAAACAGAGGGCGAGAACCAGAGGGGCTGAAACAGAGGGCGAGAAACAGAGGGGCTGAAACAGAGGGGCTGAAACAGACGGGCTGAAACAGAGAGCCTGAAACAGAGGGCGAGAAACAGAGGGGCTGAAACAGAGGGCGGGAAACAGACGGGCTGAAACAGAGGGGCTGAAACAGAGAGGCTGAAACAGAGGGGCTGAATCAGAGGGGCTGAAAGAGAGGGGCTGAATCAGAGGGGCTGAAACAGAGGGCGAGAAACAGAGGTGCTGAAACAGAGGGCGAGAAACAGGGGGGCTGAAACAGAGGGGCTGAAACAGAGGGCGAGAAACAGAGAGGCTGAAACAGAGGGCGAGAAACAGATGGGCTGAAACAGATGGCGAGAAACAGAGGGGCTGAAACAGAGCGGCTGAAACAGAGGGCGAGAAACAGAGGGCGAGAAACAGAGGCGCTGTTAAAGAGGGCGAGAAACAGAGGGGCTGAAACAGAGGGGCTGAAACAGAGGGGCTGAGTCAGAGGGGCTGATTCAGAGGGGCTGAAACAGAGGGGCTGAATCAGAGGGGCTGAAACAGAGAGCGAGAAACAGAGGGGCTGAAACAGAGGGCGAGAAACAGAGTGGCTGAAACAGATGGGCTGAAACAGAGGGGCTGAACAAGAGGGCGAAAAACAGAGGGGCTGAAACAGAGGGGCTGAAACAGAGTGGCTGAAAGAGAGGGGCAGAAACAGAGGGGCTGGAACAGAGGGGGAGAAACAGAGGGGCTGAAACACAGGGGCTGAATCAGAGGGGCTGAAACAGAGGGCGAGAAACAGAGGGGCTGAAAAAGAGGCGAGAAACAGAGGGGCTGAAACAGAGGGGCTGAAACAGAGGGGCTGAATCAGAGGGGCTGAAACAGAGAGTGAGAAACAGAGGGGCTGAAACAGAGGGCGAGAAACAGAGTGTCTGAAACAGAGGCCGAGAAACAGAGTGGCTGAAACAGAGGGGCTGAAACAGAGGGGCTGAATGAGTGGGGCTGAATCAGAGGGGCTGAATCAGAGGGGCTGAAAGAGAGTGGCTGTAACAGACGGGCAGAAACAGAGGGGCTGAAACAGAGGGGCTGAAACAGAGGGGCTGAAACAGAGGGGCTGAATGTGTGGGGCTGAATCAGAGGGGCTGAAACAGAGTGGCTGAAACAGAGGGGCAGAAACAGAGGGGCTGGAACAGAGGGGGAGAAACAGAGGGGCTGAAACAGAGGGGCTGAATCAGAGGGGCTGAAACAGAGAGCGAGAAACAAAGGGGCTGAAACAGAGGGCGAGAAACAGAGGGGCAGAAACAGAGGGCGAGAAACAGAGGGGCTGAAACAGAGGCGCTGAAACAGAGGGCGAAAAACAGAGGGGCTGAAACAGAGGGCGAGAAACAGAGGGTGAGAAACAGAGGGCGAGAAACAGAGGGGATGAAACAGAGGGGCTGAAACAGAGGGGCTGAAACAGAGGGGCTGAAACAGAGGGGCTGAATCAGAGGGGCTGAAACAGAGGGGCTGAAGCAGAGGGGCTGAAACAGAAGGCGAGAAACAGAGGGGCTGAAACAGAGGGCGAGAAACAGAGCGGATGAAACAGACGGGCTGAAACAGAGGGGCTGAAAAAGAGGGCGAAAAACAGAGGGGCTGAAACAAAGGCCGAGGAACAGAGGGGCTGAAACAGAGGGGCTGAATGAGTGGGGCTGAATCAGAGGGGCTGAATCAGAGGGGCTGAAACAGAGTGGCTGAAAGAGAGGGGCAGAAACAGAGGGGCTGGAACAGAGGGGGAGAAACAGAGGGGCTGAAACACAGGGGCTGAATCAGAGGGGTTGAAACAGAGGGCGAGAAACAGAGGGTCTGAAAAAGAGGGCGAGAAACAGGGGGGCTGACACAGAGGGCGAGAAACAGAGGGGCTGAAACAGAGGGGCTGAAACAGAGGGGCTGAAACAGAGGGGCTGATTCAGAGGGGCTGATTCAGAGGGGCTGAATCAGATGGGCTGAAACAGAGAGCGAGAAACAGACGGGCTGAAACAGAGGGCGAGAAACAGAGTGGCTGAAACAGACGGGCTGAAACAGAGGGGCTGAAAAAAAGGGCGAAAAACAGAGGGGCTGAAACAGAGGCCGAGGAACAGAGGGGCTGAAACAGAGGGGCTGAAACAGAGGGGCTGAATGAGTGGGGCTGAATCAGAGGGGCTGAATCAGAGGGGCTGAAACAGAGTGGCTGAAAGAGAGGGGCAGAAACAGAGGGGCTGGAACAGAGGGGGCGAAACAGAGGGGCTGAAACACAGGGGCTGAATCAGAGGGGCTGAAACAGAGGGCGAGAAACAGAGGGGCTGAAACAGAGGGCGAGAAACAGAGGGGCTGAAAAAGAGGGCGAGAAACAGGGGGGCTGACACAGAGGGGCTGAAACAGAGGGGCTGAATCAGAGGGGCTGATTCAGAGGGGCTGAAACAGAGGGGCTGAATCAGAGGGGCTGAAACTGAGGGGCTGAAACAGAGGGGCTGAAATAGAGGGGCTGAAACAGAGGGGAAGAAACAGAGGGGCTGAAACAGAGAGCGAGAAACAGAGAGGCTGAAACAGAGGGCGAGAAACAGAGGGGCTGAAACAGAGGGCGAGAAACAGAGGGGCTGAAACAGAGGGCGAGAAACAGAGGGGCTGAAACGGAGCGGCTGAAACAGAGGGGCTGAAACAGAGGGCGAGAAACAGAGGGGCTGAAAAAGAGGGCGAGAAACAGAGGGGCTGAAACAGAGGGGCTGAAACAGAGGGGCTGAAACAGAGGGCGAGAAACAGAGTGGCTGAAACAGAGGCCGAGAAACAGAGGGGCTGAAATAGAGGGGCTGAAACAGAGGTGCTGAATGAGTGGGGCTGAATCAGAGGGGCTGAATCAGAGGGGCTAAAACAGAGTGGCTGAAACAGAGGGGCAGAAACAGAGGCCGAGAAACAGAGGGGCTGAAACAGAGGGGCTGAAACAGAGGGGCTGAATGAGTGGGGCTGAATCAGAGGGGCTGAATCAGAGGGGCTGAAACAAGGTGGCTGAAATAGAGGGGCAGAAACAGAGGGGCTGGAACAGAGGGGGAGAAACAGAGGGGCTGAAACAGAGGGGCTGAATCAGAGGGGCTGAAACAGAGGGCTAGAAACAAAGGGGCTGAAAGAGAGGGGCAGAAACAGAGGGGCTGGAACAGAGGCGGAGAAACAGAGGGGCTGAAACAGAGGGGCTGAATCAGAGGGGCTGAAACAGAGGACGAGAAACAGAGGGGCTGAAATAGAGGGGCTGAAACAGAGGGGCTGAATCAGAGGGGATGATTCAGAGTGGCTGAAACAGAGGGGCTGAATCAGAGGGGCTGAAACAGAGGGGCTGAAACAGAGGGGCTGAAACAGAGGGCGAGAAACAGAGGGGCTGAAACAGGGGGCGAGAAACAGAGGGACTGAAACAGAGGGCGAGAAACAGAGGGGCTGAAACAGAGCGGCTGAAACAGAGGGGCTGAAACAGAGGGCGAGAAACAGAGGGGCTGAAAAAGAGGGCGAGAAACAGAGGGGCTGAAACAGAGGGGCTGAAACAGAGCGGCTGAATCAGAGGGGCTGATTCAGAGGGGCTGAAACAGAGGGGCTGAATCAGAGGGGTTGAAACAGAGGGTGAGAAACAGAGGGGCTGAAAAAGAGTGCGAGAAACAGAGTGGCTGAAACAGACGGGCTGAAACAGAGGGGCTGAAAAAGAGGGCGAAAAACAGAGGGGCTGAAACAGAGGCCGAGAAACAGAGGGGCTGAAACAGAGGGGCTGATACAGAGGGGCTGAATGAGTGGGGCTGATCAGAGGGGCTGAATCAGAGGGGCTGAAACAGAGTGGCTGGAACAGAGGGGGAGAAACAGAGTGGCTGAAACAGAGGGGCTGAATCAGAGGGGCTGAAACAGAGTGCGAGAAACAGAGGGGCTGAAACAGAGGGCGTGAAACAGAGGGGCAGAAACAGAGGGCGAGAAACAGAGGGGCTAAAACAGAGGGTCTGAAACAGGGGGCGAAAAACAGAGGGGCTGAAACTGAGGGGCTGAAACAGAGGGCGAGAAACAGAGGGCGAGAAACAGAGGGGATGAAACAGAGGGGCTGAAACAGAGGGGCTGAAACAGAGGGGCTGAATCAGAGGGGCTGAAACAGAGGGCGCGAAACAGAGGGGCTGAAACAGAAGGCGAGAAACAGTGGGGCTGAAACAGAGGGGCTGAAACAGAGGGAGAGAAACAAAGGGGCTGAAACAGAGGGCGAGAAACAGAGGGGCTGAAACAGAGGGCGAGAAACAGAGGAGCTGAAACAGAGGGGCTGAAACAGCGGGGCTGAAACATAGGGCGAGAAACAGAGGGGCTGAAACAGAGGCCGAGAAACAGTGGGGCTGAAACAGAGGGCGAGAAACAGAGGGGCTGAAACAGAGGGGCTGAAACAGAGGGGCTGAAACAGAGGACGAGAAACAGAGGGGCTGAATTAGAGGGGCTGAATCAGAGGGGCTGAAACAGAGGGCCTGAAACAGAGAGCGAGAAACAAAGGGGCTGAAACAGAGGGCGAGAAACAGAGGGCGAGAAACAGAGGGGCTGAAACAGAGGAGCTGAAACAGACGGGCTGAAACAGAGAGCCTGAAACAGAGGGAGAGAAACAGTGGGGCTGAACCAGAGGGCGAGAAACAGACGGGCTGAAACAGAGGGGCTGAAACAGAGGGGCTGAAACAGAGGGGCTGAAACAGAGGGGCTGAATCAGAGGGGCTGAAAGAGAGGGGCTGAATCAGAGGGGCTGAAACAGAGGGCGAGAAACAGAGGGGCTGAAACAGAGGGTGAGAAACAGAGGGGCTGAAACAGAGGGGCTGAAACAGAGGGCGAGAAACAGAGAGGCTGAAACAGAGTCGAGAAACAGATGGGCTGAAACAGAGGGCGAGAAACAGAGGGGCTGAAACAGAGGGCGAGAAAGAGACGGGCTGAAACAGAGGGGCTGAAACAGAGGGGCTGAAACAGAGGGGCTGAAACAGAGGGCGAGAAACAGAGGGGCTGAAACCGAGGGCGACAACCAGAGGGGCTGAAACAGAGGGCGAGAAACAGAGGGGCTGAAACAGAGGGGCTGAAACAGACGGGCTGAAACAGAGAGCCTGAAACAGAGGGCGAGAAACAGAGGGGCTGAAACAGAGGGCGGGAAACAGACGGGCTGAAACAGAGGGGCTGAAACAGAGAGGCTGAAACAGAGGGGCTGAATCAGAGGGGCTGAAAGAGAGGGGCTGAATCAGAGGGGCTGAAACAGAGGGCGAGAAACAGAGGTGCTGAAACAGAGGGCGAGAAACAGGGGGGCTGAAACAGAGGGGCTGAAACAGAGGGCGAGAGACAGAGAGGCTGAAACAGAGGGCGAGAAACAGATGGGCTGAAACAGATGGCGAGAAACAGAGGGGCTGAAACAGAGCGGCTGAAACAGAGGGGCTGAAACAGAGGGCGAGAAACAGAGGCGCTGTTAAAGAGGGCGAGAAACAGAGGGGCTGAAACAGAGGGGCTGAAACAGAGGGGCTGAGTCAGAGGGGCTGATTCAGAGGGGCTGAAACAGAGGGGCTGAATCAGAGGGGCTGAAACAGAGAGCGAGAAACAGAGGGGCTGAAACAGAGGGCGAGAAACAGAGTGGCTGAAACCGATGGGCTGAAACAGAGGGTCTGAAAAAGAGGGCGAAAAACAGAGGGGCTGAGACAGAGGACGAGGAACAGAGGGGCTGAAACAGAGGGGCTGAAACAGAGGGGCTGAATGAGTGGGGCTGAATCAGAGGGGCTGAATCAGAGGGGCTGAAACAGAGTGGCTGAAAGAGAGGGGCAGAAACAGAGGGGCTGGAACAGAGGGGGAGAAACAGAGGGGCTGAAACACAGGGGCTGAATCAGAGGGGCTGAAACAGAGGGCGAGAAACAGAGGGGCTGAAACAGAGGGCGAGAAACAGAGGGGCTGAAAAAGAGGGCGAGAAACAGGGGGGGTGACACAGAGGGGCTGAAACAGAGGGGCTGAATCAGAGTGGCTGATTCAGAGTGGCTGAAACAGAGGGGCTGAATCAGAGGGGCTGAAACAGAGGGGCTGAAACAGAGGGGCTGAAATAGAGGGGCTGAAACAGAGGGGAAGAAACAGAGGGGCTGAAACAGAGGGCGAGAAACAGAGGGGCTGAAACAGAGGGGCTGAAACAGAGGGGCTGAATGAGTGGGGCTGAATCAGAGGGGCTGAATCAGAGGGGCTGAAACAGAGGGGCTGAATCAGAGGGGCTGATTCAGAGTGGCTGAAACAGAGGGGCTGAATCAGAGGGGCTGAAACAGAGGGGCTGAAACAGAGGGGCTGAAATAGAGGGGCTGAAACAGAGGGGATGAAACAGAGGGGCTGAAACAGAGAGGGAGAAACAGAGAGGCTGAAACAGAGTGCGAGAAACAGAGGGGCTGAAACAGGGGGCGAGAAACAGAGGGGCTGAAACAGAGGGCGAGAAACAGAGGGGCTGAAACAGTGCGGCTGAAACAGAGGGGCTGAAACAGAGGGCGAGAAACAGAGGGGCTGAAAAAGAGGGCGAGAAACAGAGGGGCTGAAACAGAGGGGCTGAAACAGAGCAGCTGAATCAGAGGGGCTGATTCAGAGGGGCTGAAACACAGGGGCTGAATCAGAGGGGCTGAAACAGAGGGTGAGTAACAGAGGGGCTGAAACAGAGTGCGAGAAACAGAGTGGCTGAAACAAACGGGCTGAAACAGAGGGGCTGAAACAGAGGGGCTGAAACAGAGGGCGAGAAACAGAGGGGCTGAAACAGAGGGCGAGAAACAAAGGGGCTGAAACAGAAGGGCTGAATGAGTGGGGCTGAATCAGAGGGGCTGAATCAGAGGGGCTGAAACAGAGGGTGAGAAACAGAGGGGCTGAAACAGAGGGGCTGAAACATAGGGCGAGAAACATAGGGGCTGAAACAGAGGGCGAGAATCAGAGGGTGAGAAACAGAGGGCGAGAAACAGAGGGGATGAAACAGAGCGGCTGAAACAGAGGGGCTGAAATAGAGGGGTTGAAACAGAGGGGCTGAATCAGAGGGGCTGAAACAGAGGGGCTGAATCAGAGGAGCTGAAACAGAGGGCGAGAAACAGAGGGGCTGAAACAGACGGCGAGAAACAGAGGGGCTGAAACAGAGGGCGAGAAACAGAGGGGCTGAAACAGAGGGGCTGAAACAGAGGGGATGAAACAGAGGGGCTGAAACAGAGAGCGAGAAACAGAGAGGCTGAAACAGAGGACGAGAAACAGAGCGGCTGAAACAGATGGCGAGAAACAGAGGGGCTGAAACAGAGCTTCTGAAACAGAGGGGCTGAAACAGAGGGCGAGAAACAGAGGCGCTGAAAAAGAGGGCGAGAAACAGAGGGGCTGAAACAGAGGGGCTGAAACAGAAGGGCTGAATCAGAGGGGCTGATTCAGAGGGGTTGAAACAGAGGGGCTGAATCAGAGGGGCTGAAACAGTGGGCGAGAAACAGTGGGGCTGAAACAGAGGGCGAGAAACAGAGTGTCTGAAACAGAGCGGCTGAAACAGAGGGGCTGAAACAGAGGGGCTGAATGAGTGGGGCTGAATCAGAGGGGCTGAATCAGAGGGGCTGAAACAGAGTGGCTGAAAGAGAGGGGCAGAAACAGAGGGGCTGGAAAAGAGGGGGAGAAACAGAGGGGCTGAAACAGAGGGGCTGAATCAGAGGGGCTTAAACAGAGGGGATGAAACAGCGGGGCAGAAACAGAGAGCGAGAAACAGAGAGGCTGAAACAGAGGGCGAGAAACAGAGGGGCTGAAACAGGGGGCGAGAAACAGAGGGGCTGAAACAGAGCGGCTGAAACAGAGGGGCTGAAACAGAGGGCGAGAAACAGAGGGGCTGAAAAAGAGGGCGAGAAACAGAGGGGCTGAAACAGAGGGGCTGAAACAGAGGGGCTGAATCAGAGGGGCTGATTCAGAGGGGCTGAAACAGAGGGGCTGAATCAGAGGGGCTGAAACAGAGGGTGAGAAACAGAGGGGCTGAAACAGAGTGGGAGAAACAGAGTGGCTGAAACAGACGGGCTGAAACAGAGGGGCTGAAAAAGAGGGCGAGAAACAGAGGGGCTGAAACAGAGGGGCTGAAACAGAGGGGCTGAATCAGAGGGGCTGAATCAGAGGGGCTGAAACAGAGGGGCTGAAACAGAGAGCGAGAAACAAATGGGCTGAAACAGCGGGCGAGAAACAGAGGGCGAGAAACAGAGGGGCTGAAACAGAGGGGCTGAAACAGACGGGCTGAAACAGAGAGCCTGAAACAGAGGGCGAGAAACAGAGGGGCTGAACCAGAGGGCGAGAAACAGATGGGCTGAAACAGAGGGGCTGAAACAGAGGGGCTGAAACAGAGAGGCTGAATCAGAGGGGCTGAAACAGAGGGCGAGAAACAGAGGGGCTGAAACAGAGGGTGAGAAACAGAGGGGCTGAAACAGAGGGGCTGAAACAGAGGGCGAGAAACAGAGAGGCTGAAACAGAGTCGAGAAACAGAGGGGCTGAAACAGAGGGCGAGAAACAGAGGGGCTGAAACAGAGGGCGAGAAAGAGACGGGCTGAAACACAGGGGCTGAAACAGAGGGGCTGAAACAGACGGCGAGAAACAGAGGGGCTGAAACCGAGGGCGAGAAACAGAGGGGCTGAAACAGAGGGCGAGAAACAGAGGGGCTGAAACAGAGGGGCTGAAACAGACGGGCTGAAACAGAGAGCCTGAAACAGAGGGCGAGAAACAGAGGGGCTGAAACAGAGGGCGGGAAACAGACGGGCTAAACAGAGGGGCTGAAACAGAGAGGCTGAAACAGAGGGGCTGAAGCAGAGGGGCTGAATCAGAGGGGCTGAAAGAGAGGGGCTGAATCAGAGGGGCTGAAACAGAGGGCGAGAAACAGAGGTGATGAAACAGAGGGCGAGAAACAGGGGGGCTGAAACAGAGGGGCTGAAACAGAGGGCGAGAAACAGAGAGGCTGAAACAGAGGGCGAGAAACAGATGGGCTGAAACAGATGGCGAGAAACAGAGGGGCTGAAACAGAGCGGCTGAAACAGAGGGGCTGAAACAGAGGGCGAGAAACAGAGGCGCTGATAAAGAGGGCGAGAAACAGAGGGGCTGAAACAGAGGGGCTGAAACAGAGGGGCTGATTCAGAGGGGCTGATTCAGAGGGGCTGAAACAGAGGGGCTGAATCAGAGGGACTGAAACAGAGAGCGAGAAACAGAGGGGCTGAAACAGAGGGCGAGAAACAGAGTGGCTGAAACAGATGGGCTGAAACAGAGGGGCTGAAAAAGAGGGCGAAAAACAGAGGGGCTGAGACAGAGGCCGAGGAACAGAGTGGCTGAAACAGCGGGGCTGAAACAGAGGGGCTGAATGAGTGCGGCTGAATCAGAGGGGCTGAATCAGAGGGGCTGAAACAGAGTGGCTGAAAGAGAGGGGCAGAAACAGAGGGGCTGGAACAGAGGGGGAGAAACAGAGGGGCTGAAACACAGGGGCTGAATCAGAGGGGCTGAAACAGAGGGCGAGAAACAGAGGGGCTGAAACAGAGGGCGAGAAACAGAGGGGCTGAAAAAGAGGGCGAGAAACAGGGGGGCTGACACAGAGGGGCTGAAACAGAGGGGCTGAATCAGAGGGGCTGATTCAGAGGGGCTGAAACAGAGGGGCTGAATCAGAGGGGCTGAAACAGAGGGGCTGAAACAGAGGGGCTGAAATAGAGGGGCTGAAACAGAGGGGAAGAAACAGAGGGGCTGAAACAGAGAGCGAGAAACAGAGAGGCTGAAACAGAGGGCGAGAAACATAGGGGCTGAAACAGAGGGCGAGAAACAGAGGGGCTGAAACAGAGGGCGAGAAACAGAGGGGCTGAAACAGAGCGGCTGAAACAGAGGGGCTGAAACAGAGGGCTAGAAACAGAGGGGCTGAAAAAGAGGGCGAGAAACAGAGGGGCTGAAACAGAGGGGCTGAAACCGAGGGGCTGAATCAGAGGGGCGGAAACAGAGAGTGAGAAACAGAGGGGCTGAAACAGAGGGCGAGAAACAGAGTGGCTGAAACAGAGGCCGAGAAACAGAGAGGGTGAAACAGAGGGGCTGAAACAGAGGGGCTGAATGAGTGGGGCTGAATCAGAGGGGCTGAATCAGAGGGGCTGAAACAGAGTGGCTGAAACAGAGGGGCAGAAACAGAGGCCGAGAAACAGAGGGGCTGAAACAGAGGGGCTGAAACAGAGGGGCTGAATGAGTGAGGCTGAATCAGAGGGGCTGAATCATAGGGGCTGAAACAGAGTGGCTGAAACAGAGGGGCAGAAACAGAGGGGCTGGAACAGAGGGGGAGAAACAGAGGGGCTGAAACAGAGGGGCTGAATCAGAGGGGCTGAAACAGAGAGCGAGAAACAAAGGGGCTGAAACAGTGGGCGAGAAACAGAGGGGCAGAAACAGAGGGCGAGAAACAGAGGGGCTGAAACAGAGGGGCTGAAACAGAGGGCGAAAAACAGAGGGGCTGAAACAGAGGGCGAGAAGCAGAGGGTGAGAAACAGAGGGCGAGAAACAGAGGGGATGAAACAGAGGGGCTGAAACAGAGGGGCTGAAACAGAGGGGCTGAAACAGAGGGGCTGAATCAGAGGGGCTGAAACAGAGGGGCTGAATCAGAGGGGCTGAAACAGAAGGCGAGAAACAGAGGGGCTGAAACAGAGGCCGAGGAACAGAGGGGCTGAAACAGAGGGGCTGAAACAGAGGGGCTGAATGAGTGGGGCTGAATCAGAGGGGCTGAATCAGAGGGGCTGAAACAGAGTGGCTGAAAGAGAGGGGCAGAAACAGAGGGGCTGGAACAGAGGGGGAGAAACAGAGGGGCTGAAACAGAGGGGCTGAATCAGAGGGGCTGAAACAGAGGGCGAGAAACAGAGGGGCTGAAACAGAGGGCGAGAAACAGAGGGGCTGAAAAAGAGGGCGAGAAACAGGGGGGCTGACACAGAGGGCGAGATACAGAGGGGCTGAATCAGAGGGGCTGATTCAGAGGGGCTGAAACAGAGGGGCTGAATCAGAGGGGCTGAAACAGAGAGCGAGAAACAGAGGGGCTGAAACAGAGGGCGAGAAACAGAGTGGCTGAAACAGACGGGCTGAAACAGAGGGGCTGAGAAAGAGGGCGAAATACAGAGGGGCTGAAACAGAGGCCGAGGAACAGAGGGGCTGAAACAGAGGGGCTGAAACAGAGGGGCTGAATGAGTGGGGCTGAATCAGAGGGGCTGAATCAGAGGGGCTGAAACAGAGTGGCTGAAAGAGATGGGCAGAAACAGAGGGGCTGGAACAGAGGGGGAGAAACAGAGGGGCTGAAACAGAGGGGCTGAATCAGAGGGGCTGAAAAAGAGGGCGAGAAACAGAGGGGCTGAAACAGAGGGCGAGAAACAGAGGGGCTGAAGAAGAGGGCGAGAAACAGGGGGGCTGACACAGAGGGGCTGAAACAGAGGGGCTGAATCAGAGGGGCTGATTCAGAGGGGCTGAAACAGAGGGGCTGAATCAGAGGGGCTGAATCAGAGGGGCTGAAACAGAGGGGCTGAATCAGAGGGGCTGAAACAGAAGGCGAGAAACAGAGGGGCTGAAACAGAGGCCGAGAAATAGAGGGGATGAAACAGAGCGGCTGAAACAGAGGGCGAGAAACAAAGGGGCTGAAACAGAGGGCGAGAAACAGAGAGGCTGAAACAGAGGGCGAGAAACAGAGGGGCTGAAACAGAGGGCGAGAAACAGAGAGGCTGAAACAGAGGGCGAGAAACAGAGGGGCTGAATCAGAGGGGCTGAATCAGAGAGTGAGAAACAGAGGGGCTGAAACAGAGGGCGAGAAACAGAGTGGCTGAAACAGAGGGCGAGAAACAAAGGGGCTGAAACAGAGGGGCTGAAACAGAGGGGCTGAATCAGAGGGGCTGAATCAGAGGGGCTGAAACAGAGGGGCTGAAACAGAGAGCGAGAAACAAACGGGCTGAAACAGCGGGCGAGAAACAGAGGGCGAGAAACAGAGGGGCTGAAACAGAGGGGCTGAAACAGACGGGCTGAAACAGAGAGCCTGAAACAGAGGGCGAGAAACAGAGGGGCTGAACCAGAGGGCGAGAAACAGATGGGCTTAAACAGAGGGGCTGAAACAGAGGGGCTGAAACAGAGGGGCTGAATCAGAGGGGCTGAAAGAGAGGGGCTGAATCAGAGGGGCTGAAACAGAGGGCGAGAAACAGAGGGGCTGAAACAGAGGGCGAGAAACAGAGGGGCTGAAACAGAGGGGCTGAAACAGACGGGCTGAAACAGAGAGCCTGAAACAGAGGGCGAGAAACAGAGGGGCTGAAACAGAGGGCGGGAAACAGACGGGCTAAACAGAGGGGCTGAAACAGAGAGGCTGAAACAGAGGGGCTGAAGCAGAGGGGCTGAATCAGAGGGGCTGAAAGAGAGGGGCTGAAACAGAGGGGCTGAAACAGAGGGCGAGAAACAGAGGTGATGAAACAGAGGGCGAGAAACAGGGGGGCTGAAACAGAGGGGCTGAAACAGAGGGGCAGAAACAGAGAGGCTGAAACAGAGGGCGAGAAACAGATGGGCTGAAACAGATGGCGAGAAACAGAGGGGCTGAAACAGAGTGGCTGAAACAGAGGGGCAGAAACAGAGGGGCTGGAACAGAGGGGGAGAAACAGAGGGGCTGAAACAGAGGGGCTGAATCAGAGGGGCTGAAACAGAGAGCGAGAAACAAAGGGGCTGAAACAGAGGGCGAGAAACAGAGGGGCAGAAACAGAGGGCGAGAAACAGAGGGGCTGAAACAGAGGGGCTGAAACAGAGGGCGAAAAACAGAGGGGCTGAAACAGAGGGCGAGAAGCAGAGGGTGAGAAACAGAGGGCGAGAAACAGAGGGGATGAAACAGAGGGGCTGAAACAGAGGGGCTGAAACAGAGGGGCTGAAACAGAGGGGCTGAATCAGAGGGGCTGAAACAGAGGGGCTGAATCAGAGGGGCTGAAACAGAAGGCGAGAAACAGAGGTGCTGAAACAGAGGCCGAGGAACAGAGGGGCTGAAACAGAGGGGCTGAAACAGAGGGGCTGAATGAGTGGGGCTGAATCAGAGGGGCTGAATCAGAGGGGCTGAAACAGAGTGGCTGAAAGAGAAGGGCAGAAACAGAGGGGCTGGAACAGAGGGGGAGAAACAGAGGGGCTGAAACAGAGGGGCTGAATCAGAGGGGCTGAAACAGAGGGCGAGAAACAGAGGGGCTGAAACAGAGGGCGAGAAACAGAGGGGCTGAAAAAGAGGGCGAGAAACAGGGGGGCTGACACAGAGGGCGAGATACAGAGGGGCTGAAACAGAGGGGATGAAACAGAGGGGCTGAATCAGAGGGGCTGATTCAGAGGGGCTGAAACAGAGGGGCTGAATCAGAGGGGCTGAAACAGAGAGCGAGAAACAGAGGGGCTGAAACAGAGGGCGAGAAACAGAGTGGCTGAAACAGACGGGCTGAAACAGAGGGGCTGAAAAAGAGGGCGAAATACAGAGGGGCTGAAACAGAGGCCGAGGAACAGAGGGGCTGAAACAGAGGGGCTGAAACAGAGGGTCTGAATGAGTGGGGCTGAATCAGAGGGGCTGAATCAGAGGGGCTGAAACAGAGTGGCTGAAAGAGAGGGGCAGAAACAGAGGGGCTGGAACAGAGGGGGAGAAACAGAGGGGCTGAAACAGAGGGGCTGAATCAGAGGGGCTGAAAAAGAGGGCGAGAAACAGAGGGGCTGAAACAGAGGGCGAGAAACAGAGGGGCTGAAAAAGAGGGCGAGAAACAGGGGGGCTGACACAGAGGGGCTGAAACAGAGGGGCTGAATCAGAGGGGCTGATTCAGAGGGGCTGAAACAGAGGGGCTGAATCAGAGGGGCTGAATCAGAGGGGCTGAAACAGAGGGCCTGAATCAGAGGGGCTGAAACAGAAGGCGAGAAACAGAGGGGCTGAAACAGAGGCCGAGAAATAGAGGGGATGAAACAGAGGGGCTGAAACAGAGGGCGAGAAACAAAGGGGCTGAAACAGAGGGCGAGAAACAGAGAGGCTGAAACAGAGGGCGAGAAACAGAGGGGCTGAAACAGAGGGCGAGAAACAGAGAGGCTGAAACAGAGGGCGAGAAACAGAGGGGCTGAAACAGAGAGGCTTAAACAGAGGGGCTGAATCAGAGGGGCTGAATCAGAGAGTGAGAAACAGAGGGGCTGAAACAGAGGGCGAGAAACAGAGTGGCTGAAACAGAGGCCGAGAAACAGAGGGGCTGAAACAGAGGGGCTGAAACAGAGGGGCTGAATGAGTGGGGCTGAATCAGAGGGGCTGAATCAGAGGGGCTGAAACAGAGTGGCTGAAACAGAGGGGCAGAAACAGAGGGGCTGGAACAGAGGGGGAGAAACAGAGGGGCTGAAACAGAGGGGCTGAATCAGAGGGGCTGAAACAGAGGGCGAGAAACAAAGGGGCTGAAACAGAGGGCGAGAAACAGAGGGGCAGAAACAGAGGGCGAGAAACAGAGGGGCTGAAACAGAGGGGCTGAAACAGAGGGCGAAAAACAGAGGGGCTGAAACAGAGGGCGAGAAACAGAGGGTGAGAAACAGAGGGCGAGAAACAGAGGGGATGAAACAGAGGGGTTGAAACAGAGGGGCTGAAACAGAGGGGCTGAAACAGAGGGGCTGAATCAGAGGGGCTGAAACAGAAGGCGAGAAACACAGGGGCTGAAACAGAGGGCGAGAAATAGAGGGGATGAAACAGAGGGGCTGAAACAGAGGGCGAGAAACAAAGGGGCTGAAACAGAGGGCGAGAAACAGTGGGGCTGAAACAGAAGGGCTGAAACAGAGGGGCTGAAACAGAGGGCGAGAAACAGAGGGGCTGAAACAGAGGGCGAGACACAGAGGAGCTGAAACAGAGGGGCTGAAACAGAGGGGCTGAAACATAGGGCGAGAAACAGAGGGGCTGAAACAGAGGCCGAGAAACAGTGGGGCTGAAACAGAGGGCGAGAAACAGAGGGGCTGAAACAGAGGGGCTGAAACAGAGGACGAGAAACAGAGGGGCTGAATCAGAGGGGCTGAATCAGATGGGCTGAAACAGAGGGGCTGAAACAGAGGGCGAGAAACAAACGGGCAGAAACAGTGGGCGAGAAAAAGAGGGCGAGAAACAGAGGGGCTGAAACAGAGGGGCTGAAACAGACGGGCTGAAACAGAGAGCCTGAAACAGAGGGCGAGAAACAGAGGGGCTGAAAAAGAGGGCGAGAAACAGACGGGCTGAAACAGAGGGGCTGAAACAGAGGGGCTGAAACAGAGGGGCTGAAACAGAGGGGCTGAATTAGAGGGGCTGAAAGAGAGGGGCTGAATCAGAGGGGCTGAAACAGAGGGCGAGAAACAGAGGGGCTGAAACAGAGGGCGAGAAACAGAGGGGCTGAAACAGAGGGGCTGAAACCGAGGGCGAGAAACAGAGAGGCTGAAACAGAGGGCGAGAAACAGATGGGCTGAAACAGAGGGCGAGAAACAGAGGTGCTGAAACAGAGGGCGAGAAAGAGAGGGGCTGAAACAGAGGGGCTGAAACAGAGGGGCTGAAACAGAGGGGCTGAAACAGAGGGCGCGAAACAGAGGGGCTGAAACAGAGTGCGAGAAACAGAGGGCGAGAAAAAGAGGGACTGAAACAGAGGGGTTTAAACACAGGGGCTGAAACAGAGGGAGAGAAACAGAGGGGCTGAAACAGAGGGCGAGAAACAGAGGGGCTGAAACAGAGGGCGAGAAAGAGAGGGGCTGAAACAGAGGGCGAGAAACAGACGGGCTGAAACAGAGGGGCTGAAACAGAGGGGCTGAAACAGAGGGGCTGAAACAGAGGGGCTGAATCAGAGGGGCTGAAAGAGAGGGGCTGAATCTGAGGGGCTGAAACAGAGGGCGAGAAACAGAGGGGCTGAATCAGAGGGCGAGAAACAGAGGGGCTGAAACAGAGGGCGAGAAACAGAGAGGCTGAAACAGAGGGCGAGAAACAGATGGGCTGAAACAGATGGCGAGAAACAGAGAGGCTGAAACAGAGGGCGAGAAAGAGAGGGGCTGAAACAGAGGGGCTGAAACAGAGGGGCTGGAACAGAGGGCGAGAAACAGAGGGGCTGAAACAGAGGGCGAGAAACAGAAGGTCTGAAACAGAGGGCGAGAAAAAGAGGGACTGAAACAGAGGGGTTTAAACACAGGGGCTGAAACAGAGGGCGAAAAACAGAGGGGCTGAAACAGAGGGCGAGAAACAGAGGGGGTGAAACAGAGCCCGAGAAACAGAGGGGCTGAAACAGACGGGCTGAAACAGAGGGGCTGAAACAGAGGGGCTGAAACAGAGGGCGAGAAATAGAGGGGCTGAAACAGAGGGCGAGAAACAGAGGGGCTGAAACACAGGGGCTGAAACAGAAGAGCTGAAACAGAGGGGCTGAAACAGATGGCGAGAAACAGAGGGGCTGAATCAGAGGGGCTGAATCAGAGGGGCTGAATCACACGGGCTGAAACAGAGGGAGAGAAATAGAGGGCGAGAAACAGTGGGGATGAAACACAGGGGCTGAAACAGAGGGGCTGATACAGAGGGCGAGAAACAGAGGGGCTGAAACAGAGGGCGAGAAACAGAGGGGCTGAAACAGAGGGGCTGAAACAGAGGGGCTGAAACAGAGGGCGAGAAACAGAGAGGCTGAAACAGAGGGCGAGAAACAGAGGGGCTGAAACAGAGGGCGAGAAACAGAGGGGCTGAAACAGAGGGGCTGAAACAGAGGGGCTGAAACAGAGGGGCTGAAACACAGGGCGAGAAACAGAGGGGTTGAATCAGTGGGGCTGAATCAGAGGGGCTGAAACAGAGGGGCTGAAACAGAGGGGGAGTAACAGAGGGCGAGAAACAGAGGGCCTGAAACAGAGGGGCTGAAACAGAGGGGCTGAAACAGAAGGACCGAAACAGAGGGGCTGATACAGAGGGCGAGAAACAGAGGGGCTGAAACAGAGGGCGAGGAACAGAGGGGCTGAAACAGAGGGCGAGAAACAGAGGGGCTGAAACAGAGGGGCTGAAACAGAGGGGCGAAACAGAGGGGCTGAAAGAGAGGGTGAGAAACAGAGAGGCTGAATCAGAGGGGCTGAAACAGAGGGGGAGTAACAGAGGGCGAGAAACAGAGGGCCTGAAACAGAGGGGCTGAAACAGAGGGGCTGAAACAGAAGGACCGAAACAGAGGGGCTGAATCAGAGGGGCTGAAACAGAGGGGGAGTAACAGAGGGCGAGAAACAGAGGGCGAGGAACAGAGGGGCTGAAACAGCGGGGCTGAAACAGAGGGGCTGAATGAGTGCGGCTGAATCAGAGGGGCTGAATCAGAGGGGCTGAAACAGAGTGGCTGAAAGAGAGGGGCAGAAACAGAGGGGCTGGAACAGAGGGGGAGAAACAGAGGGGCTGAAACACAGGGGCTGAATCAGAGGGGCTGAAACAGAGGGCGAGAAACAGAGGGGCTGAAACAGAGGGCGAGAAACAGAGGGGCTGAAAAAGAGGGCGAGAAACAGGGGGGCTGACACAGAGGGGCTGAAACAGAGGGGCTGAATCAGAGGGGCTGATTCAGAGGGTCTGAAACAGAGGGGCTGAATCAGAGGGGCTGAAACAGAGGGGCTGAAACAGAGGGGCTGAAATAGAGGGGCTGAAACAGAGGGGAAGAAACAGAGGGGCTGAAACAGAGGGCGAGAAACAGAGGGGCTGAAACAGAGGGCGAGAAACAGAGGGGCTGAAACAGAGCGGCTGAAACAGAGGGGCTGAAACAGAGGGCTAGAAACAGAGGGGCTAAAAAAGAGGGCGAGAAACAGAGGGGCTGAAACAGAGGGGCTGAAACCGAGGGGCTGAATCAGAGGGGCGGAAACAGAGAGTGAGAAACAGAGGGGCTGAAACAGAGGCCGAGAAACAGAGGGGGTGAAACAGAGGGGCTGAAACAGAGGGGCTGAATGAGTGGGGCTGAATCAGAGGGGCTGCATCAGAGGGGCTGAAACAGAGTGGCTGAAACAGAGGGGCAGAAACAGAGGCCGAGAAACAGAGGGGCTGAAACAGAGGGGCTGAAACAGAGGGGCTGAATGAGTGAGGCTGAATCAGAGGGGCTGAATCATAGGGGCTGAAACAGAGTGGCTGAAACAGAGGGGCAGAAACAGAGGGGCTGGAACAGAGGGGGAGAAACAGAGGGGCTGAAATAGAGGGGCTGAATCAGAGGGGCTGAAAAAGAGAGCGAGAAACAAAGGGGCTGAAACAGAGGGCGAGAAACAGAGGGGCAGAAACAGAGGGCGAGAAACAGAGGGGCTGAAACAGAGGGGCTGAAACAGAGGGCGAAAAACAGAGGGGCTGAAACAGAGGGCGAGAAGCAGAGGGTGAGAAACAGAGGGCGAGAAACAGAGGGGATGAAACAGAGGGGCTGAAACAGAGGGGCTGAAACAGAGGGGCTGAAACAGAGGGGCTGAATCAGAGGGGCTGAAACAGAGGGGCTGAATCAGAGGGGCTGAAACAGAAGGCGAGAAACAGAGGGGCTGAAACAGAGGCCGAGGAAGAGAGGCGCTGAAACAGAGGGGCTGAAACAGAGGGGCTGAATGAGTGGGGCTGAATCAGAGGGGCTGAATCAGAGGGGCTGAAACAGAGTGGCTGAAAGAGAGGGGCAGAAACAGAGGGGCTGGAACAGAGGGGGAGAAACAGAGGGGCTGAAACAGAGGGGCTGAATCAGAGGGGCTGAAACAGAGGGCGAGAAACAGAGGGGCTGAAACAGAGGGCGAGAAACAGAGGGGCTGAAAAAGAGGGCGAGAAACAGGGGGGCTGACACAGAGGGCGAGATACAGAGGGGCTGAAACAGAGGGGCTGAAACAGAGGGGCTGAATCAGAGGGGCTGATTCAGAGGGGCTGAAACAGAGGGGCTGAATCAGAGGGGCTGAAACAGAGAGCGAGAAACAGAGGGGCTGAAACAGAGGGCGAGAAACAGAGTGGCTGAAACAGACGGGCTGAAACAGAGGGGCTGAAAAAGAGGGCGAAATACAGAGGGGCTGAAACAGAGGCCGCGGAACAGAGGGGCTGAAACAGAGGGGCTGAAACAGAGGGGCTGAATGAGTGGGGCTGAATCAGAGGGGCTGAATCAGAGGGGCTGAAACAGAGTGGCTGAAAGAGAGGGGCAGAAACAGAGGGGCTGGAACAGAGGGGGAGAAACAGAGGGGCTGAAACACAGGGGCTGAATCAGAGGGGCTGAAAAAGAGGGCGAGAAACAGAGGGGCTGAAACAGAGGGCGAGAAACAGAGGGGCTGAAAAAGAGGGCGAGAAACAGGGGGGCTGACACAGAGGGGCTGAAACAGAGGGGCTGAATCAGAGGGGCTGATTCAGAGGGGCTGAAACAGAGGGGCTGAATCAGAGGGGCTGAATCAGAGCGGCTGAATCAGAGGGGCTGAAACAGAAGGCGAGAAACAGAGGGGCTGAAACAGAGGCCGAGAAATAGAGGGGATGAAACAGAGGGGCTGAAACAGTGGGCGAGAAACAAAGGGGCTGAAACAGAGGGCGAGAAACAGAGAGGCTGAAACAGAGGGCGAGAAACAGAGGGGCTGAAACAGAGGGCGAGAAACAGAGAGGCTGAAACAGAGGGCGAGAAACAGAGGGGCTGAAACAGAGGGGCTGAAACAGAGGGGCTGAATCAGAGGGGCTGAAACAGAGAGTGAGAAACAGAGGGGCTGAAACAGAGGGCGAGAAACAGAGTGGCTGAAACAGAGGCCGAGAAACAGAGGGGCTGAAACAGAGGGGCTGAAACAGAGGGGCTGAATGAGTGGGGCTGAATCAGAGGGGCTGAATCAGAGGGGCTGAAACAGAGTGGCAGAAACAGAGTGGCAGAAACAGAGGCCGAGAAACAGAGGGGCTGAAACAGAGGGGCTGAAACAGAGGGGCTGAATGAGTGGGTCTGAATCAGAGGGGCTGAATCAGAGGGGCTGAAACAGAGTGGCTGAAACAGAGGGGCAGAAACAGAGGGGCTGGAACAGAGGGGGAGAAACAGAGGGGCTGAAACAGAGGGGCTGAATCAGAGGGGCTGAAACAGAGGGCGAGAAACAAAGCGGCTGAAACAGAGGGCGAGAAACAGAGGGGCAGAAACAGAGGGCGAGAAACAGAGGGGCTGAAACAGAGGGGCTGAAACAGAGGGCGAAAAACAGAGGGGCTGAAACAGAGGGCGAGAAACAGAGGGTGAGAAACAGAGGGCGAGAAACAGAGGGGATGAAACAGAGGGGTTGAAACAGAGGGGCTGAAACAGAGGGGCTGAAACAGAGGGGCTGAATCAGAGGGGCTGAAACAGAAGGCGAGAAACACAGGGGCTGAAACAGAGGGCGAGAAATAGAGGGGATGAAACAGAGGGGCTGAAACAGAGGGCGAGAAACAAAGGGGCTGAAACAGAGGGCGAGAAACAGTGGGGCTGAAACAGAGGGGCTGAAACAGAGGGGCTGAAACAGAGGGGCTGAAAGAGAGGGTGAGAAACAGAGAGGCTGAATCAGAGGGGCTGAAACAGAGGGGGAGTAACAGAGGGCGAGAAACAGAGGGCCTGAAACAGAGGGGCTGAAACAGAGGGGCTGAAACAGAAGGACCGAAACAGAGGGGCTGAATCAGAGGGGCTGAAACAGAGGGGGAGTAACAGAGGGCGAGAAACAGAGGGCGAGGAACAGAGGGGCTGAAACAGCGGGGCTGAAACAGAGGGGCTGAATGAGTGCGGCTGAATCAGAGGGGCTGAATCAGAGGGGCTGAAACAGAGTGGCTGAAAGAGAGGGGCAGAAACAGAGGGGCTGGAACAGAGGGGGAGAAACAGAGGGGCTGAAACACAGGGGCTGAATCAGAGGGGCTGAAACAGAGGGCGAGAAACAGAGGGGCTGAAACAGAGGGCGAGAAACAGAGGGGCTGAAAAAGAGGGCGAGAAACAGGGGGGCTGACACAGAGGGGCTGAAACAGAGGGGCTGAATCAGAGGGGCTGATTCAGAGGGTCTGAAACAGAGGGGCTGAATCAGAGGGGCTGAAACAGAGGGGCTGAAACAGAGGGGCTGAAATAGAGGGGCTGAAACAGAGGGGAAGAAACAGAGGGGCTGAAACAGAGGGCGAGAAACAGAGGGGCTGAAACAGAGGGCGAGAAACAGAGGGGCTGAAACAGAGCGGCTGAAACAGAGGGGCTGAAACAGAGGGCTAGAAACAGAGGGGCTAAAAAAGAGGGCGAGAAACAGAGGGGCTGAAACAGAGGGGCTGAAACCGAGGGGCTGAATCAGAGGGGCGGAAACAGAGAGTGAGAAACAGAGGGGCTGAAACAGAGGCCGAGAAACAGAGGGGGTGAAACAGAGGGGCTGAAACAGAGGGGCTGAATGAGTGGGGCTGAATCAGAGGGGCTGAATCAGAGGGGCTGAAACAGAGTGGCTGAAACAGAGGGGCTGAAACAGAGGGGCTGAAACAGAGGGCGAAAAACAGAGGGGCTGAAACAGAGGGCGAGAAGCAGAGGGTGAGAAACAGAGGGCGAGAAACAGAGGGGATGAAACAGAGGGGCTGAAACAGAGGGGCTGAAACAGAGGGGCTGAAACAGAGGGGCTGAATCAGAGGGGCTGAAACAGAGGGGCTGAATCAGAGGGGCTGAAACAGAAGGCGAGAAACAGAGGGGCTGAAACAGAGGCCGAGGAAGAGAGGCGCTGAAACAGAGGGGCTGAAACAGAGGGGCTGAATGAGTGGGGCTGAATCAGAGGGGCTGAATCAGAGGGGCTGAAACAGAGTGGCAGAAACAGAGTGGCAGAAACAGAGGCCGAGAAACAGAGGGGCTGAAACAGAGGGGCTGAAACAGAGGGGCTGAATGAGTGGGTCTGAATCAGAGGGGCTGAATCAGAGGGGCTGAAACAGAGTGGCTGAAACAGAGGGGCAGAAACAGAGGGGCTGGAACAGAGGGGGAGAAACAGAGGGGCTGAAACAGAGGGGCTGAATCAGAGGGGCTGAAACAGAGGGCGAGAAACAAAGGGGCTGAAACAGAGGGCGAGAAACAGAGGGGCAGAAACAGAGGGCGAGAAACAGAGGGGCTGAAACAGAGGGGCTGAAACAGAGGGCGAAAAACAGAGGGGCTGAAACAGAGGGCGAGAAACAGAGGGTGAGAAACAGAGGGCGAGAAACAGAGGGGATGAAACAGAGGGGTTGAAACAGAGGGGCTGAAACAGAGGGGCTGAAACAGAGGGGCTGAATCAGAGGGGCTGAAACAGAAGGCGAGAAACACAGGGGCTGAAACAGAGGGCGAGAAATAGAGGGGATGAAACAGAGGGGCTGAAACAGAGGGCGAGAAACAAAGGGGCTGAAACAGAGGGCGAGAAACAGTGGGGCTGAAACAGAGGGGCTGAAACAGAGGGGCTGAAACAGAGGGGCTGAAAGAGAGGGTGAGAAACAGAGAGGCTGAATCAGAGGGGCTGAAACAGAGGGGGAGTAACAGAGGGCGAGAAACAGAGGGCCTGAAACAGAGGGGCTGAAACAGAGGGGCTGAAACAGAAGGACCGAAACAGAGGGGCTGAATCAGAGGGGCTGAAACAGAGGGGGAGTAACAGAGGGCGAGAAACAGAGGGCGAGGAACAGAGGGGCTGAAACAGCGGGGCTGAAACAGAGGGGCTGAATGAGTGCGGCTGAATCAGAGGGGCTGAATCAGAGGGGCTGAAACAGAGTGGCTGAAAGAGAGGGGCAGAAACAGAGGGGCTGGAACAGAGGGGGAGAAACAGAGGGGCTGAAACACAGGGGCTGAATCAGAGGGGCTGAAACAGAGGGCGAGAAACAGAGGGGCTGAAACAGAGGGCGAGAAACAGAGGGGCTGAAAAAGAGGGCGAGAAACAGGGGGGCTGACACAGAGGGGCTGAAACAGAGGGGCTGAATCAGAGGGGCTGATTCAGAGGGTCTGAAACAGAGGGGCTGAATCAGAGGGGCTGAAACAGAGGGGCTGAAACAGAGGGGCTGAAATAGAGGGGCTGAAACAGAGGGGAAGAAACAGAGGGGCTGAAACAGAGGGCGAGAAACAGAGGGGCTGAAACAGAGGGCGAGAAACAGAGGGGCTGAAACAGAGCGGCTGAAACAGAGGGGCTGAAACAGAGGGCTAGAAACAGAGGGGCTAAAAAAGAGGGCGAGAAACAGAGGGGCTGAAACAGAGGGGCTGAAACCGAGGGGCTGAATCAGAGGGGCGGAAACAGAGAGTGAGAAACAGAGGGGCTGAAACAGAGGCCGAGAAACAGAGGGGGTGAAACAGAGGGGCTGAAACAGAGGGGCTGAATGAGTGGGGCTGAATCAGAGGGGCTGAATCAGAGGGGCTGAAACAGAGTGGCTGAAACAGAGGGGCAGAAACAGAGGCCGAGAAACAGAGGGGCTGAAACAGAGGGGCTGAAACAGAGGGGCTGAATGAGTGAGGCTGAATCAGAGGGGCTGAATCATAGGGGCTGAAACAGAGTGGCTGAAACAGAGGGGCAGAAACAGAGGGGCTGGAACAGAGGGGGAGAAACAGAGGGGCTGAAATAGAGGGGCTGAATCAGAGGGGCTGAAAAAGAGAGCGAGAAACAAAGGGGCTGAAACAGAGGGCGAGAAACAGAGGGGCAGAAACAGAGGGCGAGAAACAGAGGGGCTGAAACAGAGGGGCTGAAACAGAGGGCGAAAAACAGAGGGGCTGAAACAGAGGGCGAGAAGCAGAGGGTGAGAAACAGAGGGCGAGAAACAGAGGGGATGAAACAGAGGGGCTGAAACAGAGGGGCTGAAACAGAGGGGCTGAAACAGAGGGGCTGAATCAGAGGGGCTGAAACAGAGGGGCTGAATCAGAGGGGCTGAAACAGAAGGCGAGAAACAGAGGGGCTGAAACAGAGGCCGAGGAAGAGAGGCGCTGAAACCGAGGGGCTGAAACAGAGGGGCTGAATGAGTGGGGCTGAATCAGAGGGGCTGAATCAGAGGGGCTGAAACAGAGTGGCTGAAAGAGAGGGGCAGAAACAGAGGGGCTGGAACAGAGGGGGAGAAACAGAGGGGCTGAAACAGAGGGGCTGAATCAGAGGGGCTGAAACAGAGGGCGAGAAACAGAGGGGCTGAAACAGAGGGCGAGAAACAGAGGGGCTGAAAAAGAGGGCGAGAAACAGGGGGGCTGACACAGAGGGCGAGATACAGAGGGGCTGAAACAGAGGGGCTGAAACAGAGGGGCTGAATCAGAGGGGCTGATTCAGAGGGGCTGAAACAGAGGGGCTGAATCAGAGGGGCTGAAACAGAGAGCGAGAAACAGAGGGGCTGAAACAGAGGGCGAGAAACAGAGTGGCTGAAACAGACGGGCTGAAACAGAGGGGCTGAAAAAGAGGGCGAAATACAGAGGGGCTGAAACAGAGGCCGAGGAACAGAGGGGCTGAAACAGAGGGGCTGAAACAGAGGGGCTGAATGAGTGGGGCTGAATCAGAGGGGCTGAATCAGAGGGGCTGAAACAGAGTGGCTGAAAGAGAGGGGCAGAAACAGAGGGGCTGGAACAGAGGGGGAGAAACAGAGGGGCTGAAACACAGGGGCTGAATCAGAGGGGCTGAAAAAGAGGGCGAGAAACAGAGGGGCTGAAACAGAGGGCGAGAAACAGAGGGGCTGAAAAAGAGGGCGAGAAACAGGGGGGCTGACACAGAGGGGCTGAAACAGAGGGGCTGAATCAGAGGGGCTGATTCAGAGGGGCTGAAACAGAGGGGCTGAATCAGAGGGGCTGAATCAGAGGGGCTGAATCAGAGGGGCTGAAACAGAAGGCGAGAAACAGAGGGGCTGAAACAGAGGCCGAGAAATAGAGGGGATGAAACAGAGGGGCTGAAACAGTGGGCGAGAAACAAAGGGGCTGAAACAGAGGGCGAGAAACAGAGAGGCTGAAACAGAGGGCGAGAAACAGAGGGGCTGAAACAGAGGGCGAGAAACAGAGAGGCTGAAACAGAGGGCGAGAAACAGAGGGGCTGAAACAGAGGGGCTGAAACAGAGGGGCTGAATCAGAGGGGCTGAAACAGAGAGTGAGAAACAGAGGGGCTGAAACAGAGGGCGAGAAACAGAGTGGCTGAAACAGAGGCCGAGAAACAGAGGGGCTGAAACAGAGGGGCTGAAACAGAGGGGCTGAATGAGTGGGGCTGAATCAGAGGGGCTGAATCAGAGGGGCTGAAACAGAGTGGCAGAAACAGAGTGGCAGAAACAGAGGCCGAGAAACAGAGGGGCTGAAACAGAGGGGCTGAAACAGAGGGGCTGAATGAGTGGGTCTGAATCAGAGGGGCTGAATCAGAGGGGCTGAAACAGAGTGGCTGAAACAGAGGGGCAGAAACAGAGGGGCTGGAACAGAGGGGGAGAAACAGAGGGGCTGAAACAGAGGGGCTGAATCAGAGGGGCTGAAACAGAGGGCGAGAAACAAAGGGGCTGAAACAGAGGGCGAGAAACAGAGGGGCAGAAACAGAGGGCGAGAAACAGAGGGGCTGAAACAGAGGGGCTGAAACAGAGGGCGAAAAACAGAGGGGCTGAAACAGAGGGCGAGAAACAGAGGGTGAGAAACAGAGGGCGAGAAACAGAGGGGATGAAACAGAGGGGTTGAAACAGAGGGGCTGAAACAGAGGGGCTGAAACAGAGGGGCTGAATCAGAGGGGCTGAAACAGAAGGCGAGAAACACAGGGGCTGAAACAGAGGGCGAGAAATAGAGGGGATGAAACAGAGGGGCTGAAACAGAGGGCGAGAAACAAAGGGGCTGAAACAGAGGGCGAGAAACAGTGGGGCTGAAACAGAGGGGCTGAAACAGAGGGGCTGAAACAGAGGGCGAGAAACAGAGGGGCTGAAACAGAGGGCGAGACACAGAGGAGCTGAAACAGAGGGGCTGAAACAGAGGGGCTGAAACATAGGGCGAGAAACAGAGGGGCTGAAACAGAGGCCGAGAAACAGTGGGGCTGAAACAGAGGGCGAGAAACAGAGGGGCTGAAACAGAGGGGCTGAAACAGAGGACGAGAAACAGAGGGGCTGAATCAGAGGGGCTGAATCAGATGGGCTGAAACAGAGGGGCTGAAACAGAGGGCGAGAAACAAACGGGCAGAAACAGTGGGCGAGAAAAAGAGGGCGAGAAACAGAGGGGCTGAAACAGAGGGGCTGAAACAGAAGGACCGAAACAGAGGGGCTGATACAGAGGGCGAGGAACAGAGGGGCTGAAACAGCGGGGCTGAAACAGAGGGGCTGAATGAGTGCGGCTGAATCAGAGGGGCTGAATCAGAGGGGCTGAAACAGAGTGGCTGAAAGAGAGGGGCAGAAACAGAGGGGCTGGAACAGAGGGGGAGAAACAGAGGGGCTGAAACACAGGGGCTGAATCAGAGGGGCTGAAACAGAGGGCGAGAAACAGAGGGGCTGAAACAGAGGGCGAGAAACAGAGGGGCTGAAACATAGGGCGAGAAACAGAGGGGCTGAAACAGAGGCCGAGAAACAGTGGGGCTGAAACAGAGGGCGAGAAACAGAGGGGCTGAAACAGAGGGGCTGAAACAGAGGACGAGAAACAGAGGGGCTGAATCAGAGGGGCTGAATCAGATGGGCTGAAACAGAGGGGCTGAAACAGAGGGCGAGAAACAAACGGGCAGAAACAGTGGGCGAGAAAAAGAGGGCGAGAAACAGAGGGGCTGAAACAGAGAGCCTGAAACAGAGGGCGAGAAACAGAGGGGCTGAAAAAGAGGGCGAGAAACAGACGGGCTGAAACAGAGGGGCTGAAACAGAGGGGCTGAAACAGAGGGGCTGAAACAGAGGGGCTGAATTAGAGGGGCTGAAAGAGAGGGGCTGAATCAGAGGGGCTGAAACAGAGGGCGAGAAACAGAGGGGCTGAAACAGAGGGCGAGAAACAGAGGGGCTGAAACAGAGGGGCTGAAACCGAGGGCGAGAAACAGAGAGGCTGAAACAGAGGGCGAGAAACAGATGGGCTGAAACAGAGGGCGAGAAACAGAGGGGCTGAAACAGAGGGCGAGAAAGAGAGGGGCTGAAACAGAGGGGCTGAAACAGAGGGGCTGAAACAGAGGGGCTGAAACAGAGGGCGCGAAACAGAGGGGCTGAAACAGAGTGCGAGAAACAGAGGGCGAGAAAAAGAGGGACTGAAACAGAGGGGTTTAAACACAGGGGCTGAAACAGAGGGAGAGAAACAGAGGGGCTGAAACAGAGGGCGAGAAACAGAGGGGCTGAAACAGAGGGCGAGAAAGAGAGGGGCTGAAACAGAGGGCGAGAAACAGACGGGCTGAAACAGAGGGGCTGAAACAGAGGGGCTGAAACAGAGGGGCTGAAACAGAGGGGCTGAATCAGAGGGGCTGAAAGAGAGGGGCTGAATCTGAGGGGCTGAAACAGAGGGCGAGAAACAGAGGGGCTGAATCAGAGGGCGAGAAACAGAGGGGCTGAAACAGAGGGGCTGAAACAGAGGGCGAGAAACAGAGGGGCTGAAACAGAGGGCGAGAAACAGATGGGCTGAAACAGATGGCGAGAAACAGAGAGGCTGAAACAGAGGGCGAGAAAGAGAGGGGCTGAAACAGAGGGGCTGAAACAGAGGGGCTGGAACAGAGGGCGAGAAACAGAGGGGCTGAAACAGAGGGCGAGAAACAGAAGGTCTGAAACAGAGGGCGAGAAAAAGAGGGACTGAAACAGAGGGGTTTAAACACAGGGGCTGAAACAGAGGGCGAAAAACAGAGGGGCTGAAACAGAGGGCGAGAAACAGAGGGGGTGAAACAGAGCGCGAGAAACAGAGGGGCTGAAACAGACGGGCTGAAACAGAGGGGCTGAAACAGAGGGGCTGAAACAGAGGGCGAGAAATAGAGGGGCTGAAACAGAGGGCGAGAAACAGAGGGGCTGAAACACAGGGGCTGAAACAGAAGAGCTGAAACAGAGGGGCTGAAACAGATGGCGAGAAACAGAGGGGCTGAATCAGAGGGGCTGAATCAGAGGGGCTGAATCACAGGGGCTGAAACAGAGGGAGAGAAATAGAGGGCGAGAAACAGTGGGGATGAAACACAGGGGCTGAAACAGAGGGGCTGATACAGAGGGCGAGAAACAGAGGGGCTGAAACAGAGGGCGAGAAACAGAGGGGCTGAAACAGAGGGGCTGAAACAGAGGGGCTGAAACAGAGGGCGAGAAACAGAGAGGCTGAAACAGAGGGCGAGAAACAGAGGGGCTGAAACAGAGGGCGAGAAACAGAGGGGCTGAAACAGAGGGGCTGAAACAGAGGGGCTGAAACAGAGGGGCTGAAACATAGGGCGAGAAACAGAGGGGTTGAATCAGTGGGGCTGAATCAGAGGGGCTGAAACAGAGGGGCTGAAACAGAGGGGGAGTAACAGAGGGCGAGAAACAGAGGGCCTGAAACAGAGGGGCTGAAACAGAGGGGCTGAAACAGAAGGACCGAAACAGAGGGGCTGATACAGAGGGCGAGAAACAGAGGGGCTGAAACAGAGGGCGAGGAACAGAGGGGCTGAAACAGAGGGCGAGAAACAGAGGGGCTGAAACAGAGGGGCTGAAACAGAGGGGCGAAACAGAGGGGCTGAAAGAGAGGGTGAGAAACAGAGAGGCTGAATCAGAGGTGCTGAAACAGAGGGGGAGTAACAGAGGGCGAGAAACAGAGGGCCTGAAACAGAGGGGCTGAAACAGAAGGACCGAAACAGAAGGACCGAAACAGAGGGGCTGATACAGAGGGCGAGAAACAGAGGGGCTGAAACAGAGGGCGAGAAACAGAGGGGCTGAAAGAGAGGGCGAGAAACAGAGGGGCTGATACAGAGGGGCTGAAACAGAGGGGCTGAAACAGAGGGGCTGAAACAGAGGGCGAGAAACAGATGGGCTGAAACAGAGGGCGAGAAACAGAGGGGCTGAAACCGAGGGCGAGAAACAGAGGGACTGAAACAGAGGGGCTGAAACAGAGGGGCTGAAACAGAGGGCGAGAAACAGAGGGGCTGAAACAGAGGGCGAGAAACAAAGGGGCAGAAACAGAAGGGCTGAATGAGTGGGGCTGAATCAGAGGGGTTGAATCAGAGGGGCTGAAACAGAGGGTGAGAAACAGAGGGCCTGAAACAGAGGGGCTGAAACAGTGGGGCTGAAACAGAGGGCGAGAAACATAGGGGCTGAAACAGAGGGCGAGAATCAGAGGGTGAGAAACAGAGGGCGAGAAACAGAGGGGATGAAACAGAGCGGCTGAAACAGAGGGGCTGAAATAGAGGGGCTGAAACAGAGGGGCTGAATCAGAGGGGCTGAAACAGTGGGGCTGAATCAGAGGAGCTGAAACAGGGGGCGAGAAACAGAGGGGCTGAAACAGACGGCGAGAAACAGAGGGGCTGAAACAGAGGGTGAGAAACAGAGAGGCTGAAACAGAGGTGCTGAAACAGAGGGGATGAAACAGAGGGGCTGAAACAGAGGGCGAGAAACAGAGAGGCTGAAACAGAGGGCGAGAAACAGAGGGGCTGAAACTGAGGGCGAGAAACAGAGGGGCTGAAACAGAGCGGCTGAAACAGAGGGGCTGAAACAGAGGGCGAGAAACAGAGGCGCTGAAAAAGAGGGCGAGAAACAGAGGGGCTGAAACAGAGGGGCTGAAACAGAGGGGCAGAATCAGAGGGGCTGATTCAGAGGGGCTGAAACAGAGGGGCTGAATCAGAGGGGCTGAAACAGTGGAGAGAAACAGTGGGGCTGAAACAGAGGGCGAGAAACAGACTGTCCGAAACAGACGGGCTGAAACAGAGGGGCTGAAAAAGAGGGCGAAAAACAGAGGGGCTGAAACAGAGGCCGAGAAACAGAGGGGCTGAAACAGAGGGGCTGAAACAGAGGGGCTGAATGAGTGGGGCTGAATCAGAGGGGCTGAATCAGAGGGGCTGAAACAGAGTGGCTGAAAGAGAGGGGCAGAAACAGAGGGGCTGGAACAGAGGGGGAGAAACAGAGGGGCTGAAACAGAGGGGCTGAATCAGAGGGGCTGAAACAGAGGGCGAGAAACAGAGGGGCTGAAAAAGAGGGCGAGAAACAGAGGGGCTGAAACAGAGGGGCTGAAACAGAGGGGCTGAATCAGAGGGGCTGATTCAGAGTGGCTGAAACAGAGGGGCTGAATCAGAGGGGCTGAAACAGAGGGGCTGAAACAGAGGGGCTGAAATAGAGGGGCTGAAACAGAGGGGATGAAACAGAGGGGCTGAAACAGAGAGCGAGAAACAGAGAGGCTGAAACAGAGGGCGAGAAACAGAGGGGCTGAAACACGGGGCGAGAAACAGAGGGGCTGAAACAGAGGGCGAAAAACAGAGGGGCTGAAACAGAGCGGCTGAAACAGAGGGGCTGAAACAGAGGGCGAGAAACAGAGGGGCTGAAAAAGAGGGGTTGAAACAGAGGGGCTGAAACAGAGGGGCTGAAACAGAGGGGCTGAATCAGAGGGGCTGATTCAGAGGGGCTGAAACACAGGGGCTGAATCAGAGGGGCTGAAACAGAGGGTGAGTAACAGAGGGGCTGAAACAGAGTGCGAGAAACAGAGTGGCTGAAACAAACGGGCTGAAACAGAGGGGCTGAAACAGAGGGGCTGAAACAGAGGGGCTGAAACAGAGGGCGAGAAACAGAGGGGCTGAAACAGAGGGGCTGAATCAGATGGGCTGAAACAGAGGGGCTGAAACAGAGGGGCTGAAACATAGGGCGAGAAACAGAGGGGCTGAAACAGAGTCCGAGAAACAGTGGGGCTGAAACAGAGGGCGAGACACAGAGGAGCTGAAACAGAGGGGCTGAAACAGAGGGGCTGAAACATAGGGCAAGAAACAGAGGGGCTGAAACAGAGTCCGAGAAACAGTGGGGCTGAAACAGAGGGCGAGAAACAGTGGGGCTGAAACAGAGGGGCTGAAACAGAGGGGCTGAAACAGAGGACGAGAAACAGAGGGGCTGAATCAGAGGGGCTGAATCAGATGGGCTGAAACAGAGGGGCTGAAACAGAGGGCGAGAAACAAACGGGCAGAAACAGTGGGCGAGAAAAAGAGGGCGAGAAACAGAGGGGCTGAAACAGAGGGGCTGAAACAGACGTGCTGAAACAGAGAGCCTGAAACAGAGGGCGAGAAACAGAGGGGCTGAAAAAGAGGGCGAGAAACAGACGGGCTGAAACAGAGGGGCTGAAACAGAGGGGCTGAAACAGAGGGGCTGAAACAGAGGGGCTGAATTAGAGGGGCTGAAAGAGAGGGGCTGAATCAGAGGGGCTGAAACAGAGGGCGAGAAACAGAGGGGCTGAAACAGAGGGCGAGAAACAGAGGGGCTGAAACAGAGGGGCTGAAACCGAGGGCGAGAAACAGAGAGGCTGAAACAGAGGGCGAGAAACACATGGGCTGAAACAGAGGGCGAGAAACAGAGGTGCTGAAACAGAGGGCGAGAAAGAGAGGGGCTGAAACAGAGGGGCTGAAACAGAGGGGCTGAAACAGAGGGGCTGAAACAGAGGGCGCGAAACAGAGGGGCTGAAACAGAGTGCGAGAAACAGAGGGCGAGAAAAAGAGGGACTGAAACAGAGTGGTTTAAACACAGGGGCTGAAACAGAGGGAGAGAAACAGAGGGGCTGAAACAGAGGGCGAGAAACAGAGGGGCTGAAACAGAGGGCAAGAAAGAGAGGGGCTGAAACAGAGGGCGAGAAACAGACGGGCTGAAACAGAGGGGCTGAAACAGAGGGGCTGAAACAGAGGGGCTGAAACAGAGGGGCTGAATCAGAGGGGCTGAAAGAGAGGGGCTGAATCTGAGTGGCTGAAACAGAGGGCGAGAAACAGAGGGTCTGAATCAGAGGGCGAGAAACAGAGGGGCTGAAACAGAGGGGCTGAAACAGAGGGCGAGAAACAGAGAGGCTGAAACAGAGGGCGAGAAACAGATGGGCTGAAACAGATGGCGAGAAACAGAGAGGCTGAAACAGAGGGCGAGAAAGAGAGGGGCTGAAACAGAGGGGCTGAAACAGAGGGGCTGGAACAGAGGGCGAGAAACAGAGGGGCTGAAACAGAGGGCGAGAAACAGAAGGTCTGAAACAGAGGGCGAGAAAAAGAGGGACTGAAACAGAGGGGTTTAAACACAGGGGCTGAAACAGAGGGCGAAAAACAGAGGGGCTGAAACAGAGGGCGAGAAACAGAGGGGGTGAAACAGAGCGCGAGAAACAGAGGGGCTGAAACAGACGGGCTGAAACAGAGGGGCTGAAACAGAGGGGCTGAAACAGAGGGCGAGAAATAGAGGGGCTGAAACAGAGGGCGAGAAACAGAGGGGCTGAAACACAGGGGCTGAAACAGAAGAGCTGAAACAGAGGGGCTGAAACAGATGGTGAGAAACAGAGGGGCTGAATCAGAGGGGCTGAATCAGAGGGGCTGAATCACAGGGGCTGAAACAGAGGGAGAGAAATAGAGGGCGAGAAAAAGTGGGGATGAAACACAGGGGCTGAAACAGAGGGGCTGATACAGAGGGCGAGAAACAGAGGGGCTGAAACAGAGGGCGAGAAACAGAGGGGCTGAAACAGAGGGGCTGAAACAGAGGGGCTGAAACAGAGGGCGAGAAACAGAGAGGCTGAAACAGAGGGCGAGAAACAGAGGGGCTGAAACAGAGGGCGAGAAACAGAGGGGCTGAAACAGAGGGCGAGAAAGAGAGGGGCTGAAACAGAGGGGCTGAAACTGAGGGGCTGAAACAGAGGGGCTGAAAAAGAGGGCGAGAAACAGAGAGGCAGAAACGGAGGGCGAGAAACAGAGGGGCTGAAACAGAGGGTGAGAAACAGAGGGGCTGAAAGAGAGGGCGAAAAACAGAGGGGCTGAAACAGAGGGCGAGTAACAGAGGATGAGAAACAGAGGGGCTGAAACAGAGGGGCTGAAACAGAGGGGCTGAAACAGAGGGGCTGAAACACAGGGCGAGAAACAGAGGGGTTGAATCAGTGGGGCTGAATCAGAGGGGCTGAAACAGAGGGGCTGAAACAGAGGGGGAGTAACAGAGGGCGAGAAACAGAGGGCCTGAAACAGAGGGGCTGAAACAGAGGGGCTGAAACAGAAGGACCGAAACAGAGGGGCTGATACAGAGGGCGAGAAACAGAGGGGCTGAAACAGAGGGCGAGGAACAGAGGGGCTGAAACAGAGGGCGAGAAACAGAGGGGCTGAAACAGAGGGGCTGAAACAGAGGGGCGAAACAGAGGGGCTGAAAGAGAGGGTGAGAAACAGAGAGGCTGAATCAGAGGGGCTGAAACAGAGGGGGAGTAACAGAGGGCGAGAAACAGAGGGCCTGAAACAGAGGGGCTGAAACAGAGGGGCTGAAACAGAAGGACCGAAACAGAGGGGCTGATACAGAGGGCGAGGAACAGAGGGGCTGAAACAGCGGGGCTGAAACAGAGGGGCTGAATGAGTGCGGCTGAATCAGAGGGGCTGAATCAGAGGGGCTGAAACAGAGTGGCTGAAAGAGAGGGGCAGAAACAGAGGGGCTGGAACAGAGGGGGAGAAACAGAGGGGCTGAAACACAGGGGCTGAATCAGAGGGGCTGAAACAGAGGGCGAGAAACAGAGGGGCTGAAACAGAGGGCGAGAAACAGAGGGGCTGAAAAAGAGGGCGAGAAACAGGGGGGCTGACACAGAGGGGCTGAAACAGAGGGGCTGAATCAGAGGGGCTGATTCAGAGGGTCTGAAACAGAGGGGCTGAATCAGAGGGGCTGAAACAGAGGGGCTGAAACAGAGGGGCTGAAATAGAGGGGCTGAAACAGAGGGGAAGAAACAGAGGGGCTGAAACAGAGAGCGAGAAACAGAGAGGCTGAAACAGAGGGCGAGAAACAGAGGGGCTGAATCAGAGGGGCTGATTCAGAGGGGCTGAAACAGAGGGGCTGAATCAGAGGGGCTGAAACAGTGGGCGAGAAACAGTGGGGCTGAAACAGAGGGCGAGAAACAGACTGTCAGAAAAAGAAGGGCTGAAACAGAGGGGCTGAAAAAGAGGGCGAAAAACAGAGGGGCTGAAACAGAGGCCGAGAAACAGAGGGGCTGAAACAGAGGGGCTGAATGAGTGGGGCTGAATCAGAGGGGCTGAATCAGAGGGGCTGAAACAGAGTGGCTGAAAGAGAGGGGCAGAAACAGAGGGGCTGGAACAGAGGGGGAGAAACAGAGGGGCTGAAACAGAGGGGCTGAATCAGAGGGGCTGAAACAGAGGGCGAGAAACAGAGGGGCTGAAAAAGAGGGCGAGAAACAGAGGGGCTGAAACAGAGGGGCTGAAACAGAGGGGCTGAATCAGAGGGGCTGATTCAGAGTGGCTGAAACAGAGGGGCTGAATCAGAGGGGCTGAAACAGAGGGGCTGAAACAGAGGGGCTGAAATAGAGGGGCTGAAACAGAGGGGATGAAACAGAGGGGCTGAAACAGAGAGCGAGAAACAGAGAGGCTGAAACAGAGGGCGAGAAACAGAGGGGCTGAAACACGGGGCGAGAAACAGAGGGGCTGAAACAGAGGGCGAAAAACAGAGGGGCTGAAACAGAGCGGCTGAAACAGAGGGGCTGAAACAGAGGGCGAGAAACAGAGGGGCTGAAAAAGAGGGCGAGAAACAGAGGGGCTGAAACAGAGGGGCTGAAACAGAGGGGCTGAATCAGAGGGGCTGATTCAGAGGGGCTGAAACACAGGGGCTGAATCAGAGGGGCTGAAACAGAGGGTGAGTAACAGAGGGGCTGAAACAGAGTGCGAGAAACAGAGTGGCTGAAACAAACGGGCTGAAACAGAGGGGCTGAAACAGAGGGGCTGAAACAGAGGGGCTGAAACAGAGGGCGAGAAACAGAGGGGCTGAAACAGAGGGCGAGACACAGAGGAGCTGAAACAGAGGGGCTGAAACAGAGGGGCTGAAACATAGGGCGAGAAACAGAGGGGCTGAAACAGAGGCCGAGAAACAGTGGGGCTGAAACAGAGGGCGAGAAACAGAGGGGCTGAAACAGAGGGGCAGAAACAGAGGGGCTGAAACAGAGGACGAGAAACAGAGGGGCTGAATCAGAGGGGCTGAATCAGATGGGCTGAAACAGAGGGGCTGAAACAGAGGGCGAGAAACAAACGGGCAGAAACAGTGGGCGAGAAAAAGAGGGCGAGAAACAGAGGGGCTGAAACAGAGGGGCTGAAACAGACGTGCTGAAACAGAGAGCCTGAAACAGAGGGCGAGAAACAGAGGGGCTGAAAAAGAGGGCGAGAAACAGACGGGCTGAAACAGAGGGGCTGAAACAGAGGGGCTGAAACAGAGGGGCTGAAACAGAGGGGCTGAATTAGAGGGGCTGAAAGAGAGGGGCTGAATCAGAGGGGCTGAAACAGAGGGCGAGAAACAGAGGGGCTGAAACAGAGGGCGAGAAACAGAGGGGCTGAAACAGAGGGGCTGAAACCGAGGGCGAGAAACAGAGAGGCTGAAACAGAGGGCGAGAAACAGATGGGCTGAAACAGAGGGCGAGAAACAGAGGTGCTGAAACAGAGGGCGAGAAAGAGAGGGGCTGAAACAGAGGGGCTGAAACAGAGGGGCTGAAACAGAGGGGCTGAAACAGAGGGCGCGAAACAGAGGGGCTGAAACAGAGTGCGAGAAACAGAGGGCGAGAAAAAGAGGGACTGAAACAGAGGGGTTTAAACACAGGGGCTGAAACAGAGGGAGAGAAACAGAGGGGCTGAAACAGAGGGCGAGAAACAGAGGGGCTGAAACAGAGGGCGAGAAAGAGAGGGGCTGAAACAGAGGGCGAGAAACAGACGGGCTGAAACAGAGGGGCTGAAACAGAGGGGCTGAAACAGAGGGGCTGAAACAGAGGGGCTGAATCAGAGGGGCTGAAAGAGAGGGGCTGAATCTGAGGGGCTGAAACAGAGGGCGAGAAACAGAGGGGCTGAATCAGAGGGCGAGAAACAGAGGGGCTGAAACAGAGGGGCTGAAACAGAGGGCGAGAAACAGAGAGGCTGAAACAGAGGGCGAGAAACAGATGGGCTGAAACAGATGGCGAGAAACAGAGAGGCTGAAACAGAGGGCGAGAAAGAGAGGGGCTGAAACAGAGGGGCTGAAACAGAGGGGCTGGAACAGAGGGCGAGAAACAGAGGGGCTGAAACAGAGGGCGAGAAACAGAAGGTCTGAAACAGAGGGCGAGAAAAAGAGGGACTGAAACAGAGGGGTTTAAACACAGGGGCTGAAACAGAGGGCGAAAAACAGAGGGGCTGAAACAGAGGGCGAGAAACAGAGGGGGTGAAACAGAGCGCGAGAAACAGAGGGGCTGAAACAGACGGGCTGAAACAGAGGGGCTGAAACAGAGGGGCTGAAACAGAGGGCGAGAAATAGAGGGGCTGAAACAGAGGGCGAGAAACAGAGGGGCTGAAACACAGGGGCTGAAACAGAAGAGCTGAAACAGAGGGGCTGAAACAGATGGTGAGAAACAGAGGGGCTGAATCAGAGGGGCTGAATCAGAGGGGCTGAATCACAGGGGCTGAAACAGAGGGAGAGAAATAGAGGGCGAGAAACAGTGGGGATGAAACACAGGGGCTGAAACAGAGGGGCTGATACAGAGGGCGAGAAACAGAGGGGCTGAAACAGAGGGCGAGAAACAGAGGGGCTGAAACAGAGGGGCTGAAACAGAGGGGCTGAAACAGAGGGCGAGAAACAGAGAGGCTGAAACAGAGGGCGAGAAACAGAGGGGCTGAAACAGAGGGCGAGAAACAGAGGGGCTGAAACAGAGGGGCTGAAACAGAGGGGCTGAAACACAGGGCGAGAAACAGAGGGGTTGAATCAGTGGGGCTGAATCAGAGGGGCTGAAACAGAGGGGCTGAAACAGAGGGGGAGTAACAGAGGGCGAGAAACAGAGGGCCTGAAACAGAGGGGCTGAAACAGAGGGGCTGAAACAGAAGGACCGAAACAGAGGGGCTGATATAGAGGGCGAGAAACAGAGGGGCTGAAACAGAGGGCGAGGAACAGAGGGGATGAAACAGAGGGCGAGAAACAGAGGGGCTGAAACAGAGGGGCTGAAACAGAGGGGCGAAACAGAGGGGCTGAAAGAGAGGGTGAGAAACAGAGAGGCTGAATCAGAGGGGCTGAAACAGAGGGGGAGTAACAGAGGGCGAGAAACAGAGGGCCTGAAACAGAGGGGCTGAAACAGAGGGGCTGAAACAGAAGGACCGAAACAGAGGGGCTGATACAGAGGGCGAGGAACAGAGGGGCTGAAACAGCGGGGCTGAAACAGAGGGGCTGAATGAGTGCGGCTGAATCAGAGGGGCTGAATCAGAGGGGCTGAAACAGAGTGGCTGAAAGAGAGGGGCAGAAACAGAGGGGCTGGAACAGAGGGGGAGAAACAGAGGGGCTGAAACACAGGGGCTGAATCAGAGGGGCTGAAACAGAGGGCGAGAAACAGAGGGGCTGAAACAGAGGGCGAGAAACAGAGGGGCTGAAAAAGAGGGCGAGAAACAGGGGGGCTGACACAGAGGGGCTGAAACAGAGGGGCTGAATCAGAGGGGCTGATTCAGAGGGTCTGAAACAGAGGGGCTGAATCAGAGGGGCTGAAACAGAGGGGCTGAAACAGAGGGGCTGAAATAGAGGGGCTGAAACAGAGGGGAAGAAACAGAGGGGCTGAAACAGAGAGCGAGAAACAGAGAGGCTGAAACAGAGGGCGAGAAACAGAGGGGCTGAAACAGAGGGCGAGAAACAGAGGGGCTGAAACAGAGGGCGAGAAACAGAGGGGCTGAAACAGAGCGGCTGAAACAGAGGGGCTGAAACAGAGGGCTAGAAACAGAGGGGCTAAAAAAGAGGGCGAGAAACAGAGGGGCTGAAACAGAGGGGCTGAAACCGAGGGGCTGAATCAGAGGGGCGGAAACAGAGAGTGAGAAACAGAGGGGCTGAAACAGAGGCCGAGAAACAGAGGGGGTGAAACAGAGGGGCTGAAACAGAGGGGCTGAATGAGTGGGGCTGAATCAGAGGGGCTGAATCAGAGGGGCTGAAACAGAGTGGCTGAAACAGAGGGGCAGAAACAGAGGCCGAGAAACAGAGGGGCTGAAACAGAGGGGCTGAAACAGAGGGGCTGAATGAGTGAGGCTGAATCAGAGGGGCTGAATCATAGGGGCTGAAACAGAGTGGCTGAAACAGAGGGGCAGAAACAGAGGGGCTGGAACAGAGGGGGAGAAACAGAGGGGCTGAAACAGAGGGGCTGAATCAGAGGGGCTGAAACAGAGAGCGAGAAACAAAGGGGCTGAAACAGAGGGCGAGAAACAGAGGGGCAGAAACAGAGGGCGAGAAACAGAGGGGCTGAAACAGAGGGGCTGAAACAGAGGGCGAAAAACAGAGGGGCTGAAACAGAGGGCGAGAAGCAGAGGGTGAGAAACAGAGGGCGAGAAACAGAGGGGATGAAACAGAGGGGCTGAAACAGAGGGGCTGAAACAGAGGGGCTGAAACAGAGGGGCTGAATCAGAGGGGCTGAAACAGAGGGGCTGAATCAGAGGGGCTGAAACAGAAGGCGAGAAACAGAGGGGCTGAAACAGAGGCCGAGGAAGAGAGGCGCTGAAACAGAGGGGCTGAAACAGAGGGGCTGAATGAGTGGGGCTGAATCAGAGGGGCTGAATCAGAGGGGCTGAAACAGAGTTGCTGAAAGAGAGGGGCAGAAACAGAGGGGCTGGAACAGAGGGGGAGAAACAGAGGGGCTGAAACAGACGGGCTGAAACAGAGGGGCTGAAACAGAGGGGCTGAAACAGAGGGCGAGAAATAGAGGGGCTGAAACAGAGGGCGAGAAACAGAGGGGCTGAAACACAGGGGCTGAAACAGAAGAGCTGAAACAGAGGGGCTGAAACAGATGGTGAGAAACAGAGGGGCTGAATCAGAGGGGCTGAATCAGAGGGGCTGAATCACAGGGGCTGAAACAGAGGGAGAGAAATAGAGGGCGAGAAACAGTGGGGATGAAACACAGGGGCTGAAACAGAGGGGCTGATACAGAGGGCGAGAAACAGAGGGGCTGAAACAGAGGGCGAGAAACAGAGGGGCTGAAACAGAGGGGCTGAAACAGAGGGGCTGAAACAGAGGGCGAGAAACAGAGAGGCTGAAACAGAGGGCGAGAAACAGAGGGGCTGAAACAGAGGGCGAGAAACAGAGGGGCTGAAACAGAGGGGCTGAAACAGAGGGGCTGAAACACAGGGCGAGAAACAGAGGGGTTGAATCAGTGGGGCTGAATCAGAGGGGCTGAAACAGAGGGGCTGAAACAGAGGGGGAGTAACAGAGGGCGAGAAACAGAGGGCCTGAAACAGAGGGGCTGAAACAGAGGGGCTGAAACAGAAGGACCGAAACAGAGGGGCTGATATAGAGGGCGAGAAACAGAGGGGCTGAAACAGAGGGCGAGGAACAGAGGGGATGAAACAGAGGGCGAGAAACAGAGGGGCTGAAACAGAGGGGCTGAAACAGAGGGGCGAAACAGAGGGGCTGAAAGAGAGGGTGAGAAACAGAGAGGCTGAATCAGAGGGGCTGAAACAGAGGGGGAGTAACAGAGGGCGAGAAACAGAGGGCCTGAAACAGAGGGGCTGAAACAGAGGGGCTGAAACAGAAGGACCGAAACAGAGGGGCTGATACAGAGGGCGAGGAACAGAGGGGCTGAAACAGCGGGGCTGAAACAGAGGGGCTGAATGAGTGCGGCTGAATCAGAGGGGCTGAATCAGAGGGGCTGAAACAGAGTGGCTGAAAGAGAGGGGCAGAAACAGAGGGGCTGGAACAGAGGGGGAGAAACAGAGGGGCTGAAACACAGGGGCTGAATCAGAGGGGCTGAAACAGAGGGCGAGAAACAGAGGGGCTGAAACAGAGGGCGAGAAACAGAGGGGCTGAAAAAGAGGGCGAGAAACAGGGGGGCTGACACAGAGGGGCTGAAACAGAGGGGCTGAATCAGAGGGGCTGATTCAGAGGGTCTGAAACAGAGGGGCTGAATCAGAGGGGCTGAAACAGAGGGGCTGAAACAGAGGGGCTGAAATAGAGGGGCTGAAACAGAGGGGAAGAAACAGAGGGGCTGAAACAGAGAGCGAGAAACAGAGAGGCTGAAACAGAGGGCGAGAAACAGAGGGGCTGAAACAGAGGGCGAGAAACAGAGGGGCTGAAACAGAGGGCGAGAAACAGAGGGGCTGAAACAGAGCGGCTGAAACAGAGGGGCTGAAACAGAGGGCTAGAAACAGAGGGGCTAAAAAAGAGGGCGAGAAACAGAGGGGCTGAAACAGAGGGGCTGAAACCGAGGGGCTGAATCAGAGGGGCGGAAACAGAGAGTGAGAAACAGAGGGGCTGAAACAGAGGCCGAGAAACAGAGGGGGTGAAACAGAGGGGCTGAAACAGAGGGGCTGAATGAGTGGGGCTGAATCAGAGGGGCTGAATCAGAGGGGCTGAAACAGAGTGGCTGAAACAGAGGGGCAGAAACAGAGGCCGAGAAACAGAGGGGCTGAAACAGAGGGGCTGAAACAGAGGGGCTGAATGAGTGAGGCTGAATCAGAGGGGCTGAATCATAGGGGCTGAAACAGAGTGGCTGAAACAGAGGGGCAGAAACAGAGGGGCTGGAACAGAGGGGGAGAAACAGAGGGGCTGAAACAGAGGGGCTGAATCAGAGGGGCTGAAACAGAGAGCGAGAAACAAAGGGGCTGAAACAGAGGGCGAGAAACAGAGGGGCAGAAACAGAGGGCGAGAAACAGAGGGGCTGAAACAGAGGGGCTGAAACAGAGGGCGAAAAACAGAGGGGCTGAAACAGAGGGCGAGAAGCAGAGGGTGAGAAACAGAGGGCGAGAAACAGAGGGGATGAAACAGAGGGGCAGAAACAGAGGGGCTGAAACAGAGGGGCTGAAACAGAGGGGCTGAATCAGAGGGGCTGAAACAGAGGGGCTGAATCAGAGGGGCTGAAACAGAAGGCGAGAAACAGAGGGGCTGAAACAGAGGCCGAGGAAGAGAGGCGCTGAAACAGAGGGGCTGAAACAGAGGGGCTGAATGAGTGGGGCTGAATCAGAGGGGCTGAATCAGAGGGGCTGAAACAGAGTTGCTGAAAGAGAGGGGCAGAAACAGAGGGGCTGGAACAGAGGGGGAGAAACAGAGGGGCTGAAACAGAGGGGCTGAATCAGAGGGGCTGAAACAGAGGGCGAGAAACAGAGGGGCTGAAACAGAGGGCGAGAAACAGAGGGGCTGAAAAAGAGGGCGAGAAACAGGGGGGCTGACACAGAGGGCGAGATACAGAGGGGCTGAAACAGAGGGGCTGAAACAGAGGGGCTGAATCAGAGGGGCTGATTCAGAGGGGCTGAAACAGAGGGGCTGAATCAGAGGTGCTGAAACAGAGAGCGAGAAACAGAGGGGCTGAAACAGAGGGCGAGAAACAGAGTGGCTGAAACAGACGGGCTGAAACAGAGGGGCTGAAAAAGAGGGCGAAATACAGAGGGGCTGAAACAGAGGCCGCGGAACAGAGGGGCTGAAACAGAGGGGCTGAAACAGAGGGGCTGAATGAGTGGGGCTGAATCAGAGGGGCTGAATCAGAGGGGCTGAAACAGAGTGGCTGAAAGAGAGGGGCAGAAACAGAGGGGCTGGAACAGAGGGGGAGAAACAGAGGGGCTGAAACACAGGGGCTGAATCAGAGGGGCTGAAAAAGAGGGCGAGAAACAGAGGGGCTGAAACAGAGGGCGAGAAACAGAGGGGCTGAAAAAGAGGGCGAGAAACAGGGGGGCTGACACAGAGGCGCTGAAACAGAGGGGCTGAATCAGAGGGGCTGATTCAGAGGGGCTGAAACAGAGGGGCTGAATCAGAGGGGCTGAAACAGAGGGGCTGAATCAGAGGGGCTGAAACAGAGGGGCTGAATCAGAGGGGCTGAAACAGAAGGCGAGAAACAGAGGGGCTGAAACAGAGGCCGAGAAATAGAGGGGATGAAACAGAGGGGCTGAAACAGAGGGCGAGAAACAAAGGGGCTGAAACAGAGGGCGAGAAACAGAGAGGCTGAAACAGAGGGCGAGAAACAGAGGGGCTGAAACAGAGGGCGAGAAACAGAGAGGCTGAAACAGAGGGCGAGAAACAGAGGGGCTGAAACAGAGGGGCTGAAACAGAGGGGCTGAATCAGAGGGTCTGAAACAGAGAGTGAGAAACAGAGGGGCTGAAACAGAGGGCGAGAAACAGAGTGGCTGAAACAGAGGCCGAGAAACAGAGGGGCTGAAACAGAGGGGCTGAAACAGAGGGGCTGAATGAGTGGGGCTGAATCAGAGGGGCTGAATCAGAGGGGCTGAAACAGAGTGGCAGAAACAGAGTGGCAGAAACAGAGGCCGAGAAACAGAGGGGCTGAAACAGAGGGGCTGAAACAGAGGGGCTGAATGAGTGGGTCTGAATCAGAGGGGCTGAATCAGAGGGGCTGAAACAGAGTGGCTGAAACAGAGGGGCAGAAACAGAGGGGCTGGAACAGAGGGGGAGAAACAGAGGGGCTGAAACAGAGGGGCTGAATCAGAGGGGCTGAAACAGAGGGCGAGAAACAAAGGGGCTGAAACAGAGGGCGAGAAACAGAGGGGCAGAAACAGAGGGCGAGAAACAGAGGGGCTGAAACAGAGGGGCTGAAACAGAGGGCGAAAAACAGAGGGGCTGAAACAGAGGGCGAGAAACAGAGGGTGAGAAACAGAGGGCGAGAAACAGAGGGAATGAAACAGAGGGGTTGAAACAGAGGGGCTGAAACAGAGGGGCTGAAACAGAGGGGCTGAATCAGAGGGGCTGAAACAGAAGGCGAGAAACACAGGGGCTGAAACAGAGGGCGAGAAATAGAGTGGATGAAACAGAGGGGCTGAAACAGAGGGCGAGAAACAAAGGGGCTGAAACAGAGGGCGAGAAACAGTGGGGCTGAAACAGAGGGGCTGAAACAGAGGGGCTGAAACAGAGGGCGAGAAACAGAGGGGCTGAAACAGAGGGCGAGACACAGAGGAGCTGAAACAGAGGGGCTGAAACAGAGGGGCTGAAACATAGGGCGAGAAACAGAGGGGCTGAAACAGAGGCCGAGAAACAGTGGGGCTGAAACAGAGGGCGAGAAACAGAGGGGCTGAAACAGAGGACGAGAAACAGAGGGGCTGAATCAGAGGGGCTGAAACAGAGGGGCTAAATCAGAGGGGCTGAAACAGAGGGCGAGAAACAAACGGGCAGAAACAGTGGGCGAGAAAAAGAGGGCGAGAAACAGAGGGGCTGAAACAGAGGGGCTGAAACAGACGGGCTGAAACAGAGAGCCTGAAACAGAGGGCGAGAAACAGAGGGGCTGAAAAAGAGGGCGAGAAACAGACGGGCTGAAACAGAGGGGCTGAAACAGAGGGGCTGAAACAGAGGGGCTGAAACAGAGGGGCTGAATTAGAGGGGCTGAAAGAGAGGGGCTGAATCAGAGGGGCTGAAACAGAGGGCGAGAAACAGAGGGGCTGAAACAGAGGGCGAGAAACAGAGGGGCTGAAACAGAGGGCGTGAAACAGAGGGTGAGAAATAGAGGGCGAGAAACAGAGGGGCTGAAACAGAGGGGCTGAAACAGAGGGGCTGAAACAGAGGGGCTGAATCAGAGGGGCTGATACAGAGGGGCTGAATCAGAGGGGCTGAAACAGAGGGCGAGAAACAGAGGGCCTGAAACAGAGGGCGAGAAACAGAGGGGCTGATACAGCGTGCGAGAAATAGAGGGCGAGAAACAGAGGGGCTGAAAAAGAGAGCCTGAAACAGAGGGCTAGAAACAGAGGGGCTGAAACAGAGGGCGAAAAACAGAGGGGCTGAAACAGAGGGCGAGTAACAGAGGATGAGAAACAAAGGGGCTGAAACAGAGGGGCTGAAACAGACGGGCTGAAACAGAGGGGCTGAAACAGAGGGCGAGAAACAGAGGGGCTGAAACAGAGGGTGAGAAACAGAGGGGCTGAAACAGGGGGCGAGAAACAGAGAGGCTGAATCAGAGGGGCTGAAACAGAGGGTGAGAAACAGAGGGGCTGAAACAGAGGGCGAGAAACAGAGTGCGTGAAACAGACGGTCTGAAACAGAGAGGGGCTGAAACAGAGGGCGAGAAACAGAGGGGCTGAAACAGAGGGCGAGAAACAGAGGGGCTGAAACAGAGGGGCTGAAAGAGACTGGCTGAAACAGAGTGGCTGAAACAGAGGGGCTGAAACAGAGGGGCTGGAACAGAGGGGGAGAAACAGAGGGTCTGAAACAGAGGGGCTGAAAGAGAGGGGCTGAAACAGAGTGGCTGAAACAGAGGGGCTGAAAAAGAGGGCGAGAAACAGAGGGGCTGAAACAGAGGGCGAGAAACAGAGGGGCTGAAACAGAGGGGCGGGAAACAGAGGGGCTGAATCAGAGGGGCTGAATCAGAGGGGCTGAAACAGAGGGTGAGAAACAGAGGGGCTGAAACAGAGGGGCTGAAACAGAGGGGCTGAAACAGAGGGCGAGAAACAGAGGGGCTGAATCAGAGGGGCTGAATCAGATGGACTGAATCAGAGGGGCTGAAACAGAGGGGCTGAATCAGAGGGGCTAAAACAGAGGGCGAGAAACAGAGGGGCTGAAACAGAGGGCGAGAATCAGAGGGGCTGAAACAGAGGGCGAGAAACAGAGAGGCTGAAACAGAGGGGCTGAAACAGAGGGCGAGAAACAGAGGGGCTGATTCAGAGGGGCTGAAACAGACGGGCTGAATCAGCGGGGGTGAAACAGAGGGCGAGAAAGAGAGGGGCTGAAACAGAGGGCGAGTAACAGAGGATGAGAAACAGAGGGGCTGAAACAGAGGGGCTGAAAGAGACGGGCTGAAACAGAGGGGCTGAAACAGAGGGCGAGAAACAGAGGGGCTGAAACAGAGTGTGAGAAACAGAGGGGCTGAAACAGAGGGCGAGAAACAGAGAGGCTGAATCAGAGGGGCTGAATCACAGGGGCTGAAACAGTGGGGCTGAAACAGAGGGCGAGAAACAAAGGGACTGAAACAGCGGGGCTGAAACAGAGGGGCTGAATCAGAGGGGCTGAAACAGAGGGGCTGAATCAGAGGGGCTGAAACAGAGGGCGAAAAACAGAGGGCCTCAAACAGAGGGCGAGAAACAGAGGGGCTGAAACAGAGGGGCTGAAACAGAGGGGCTGAAACAGAGGGCGAGAAACAGAAGGGCTGAAACAGAGGGCGAGAAACAGAGGGGCTGAATCAGAGGGGCCGAAACAGAGGGTGAGAAACAGAGGGGCTGAAACAGAGGGCGAGAAACAGAGTGGCTGAAACAGACGGGCTGAAACAGAGGGGCTGAAACAGAGGGCGAGAAACAGAGGGGCTGAAACAGAGGGCGAGAAACAGAGGGGCTGAAACAGAGCGGCTGAAACAGAGGGGCTGAAACAGAGTGGCTGAAACAAAGGGGCTGAAACAGAGCGGCTGGAACAAAGGCGGAGAAACAGAGGGGCTGAAACAGAGGGGCTGAATCAGAGGGGCTGAAACAGAGGGCGAGAAACAGAGGGGCTGAACCAGAGGGCGAGAAACAGAGGCGCTGAAACAGAGGCGCTGAAACAGAGGGGCTGAAACAGTGGGGCTGAAACAGAGGGCGAGAAACAGAGGGGCTGAAACAGAGGGCGAGAAACAGAGGGGCTGAAACAGAGGGGCGGGAAACAGAGGGGCTGAATCAGAGGGGCTGAATCAGAGGGGCTGAATCAGAGGGGCTGAAACAGAGGGTGAGAAACAGAGGGGCTGAAACAGAGGGGCTGAAACAGAGGGGCTGAAACAGAGGGGCTGAAACAGAGGGGTGAATCAGAGGGGCTGAATCAGAGGGGCTGAAACAGAGGGGCTGAATCAGAGGGGCTGAAACAGAGGGCGAGAAACAGAGGGGCTGAAACAGAGGGCGAGAAAAAGAGGGCGAGAAACAGAGGGGCTGAAACAGAGGGGCTGAAACAGACGGGCTGAAACAGAGAGCCTGAAACAGAGGGCGAGAAACAGAGGGGCTGAAAAAGAGGGCGAGAAACAGACGGGCTGAAACAGAGGGGCTGAAACAGAGGGGCTGAAACAGAGGGGCTGAAACAGAGGGGCTGAATTAGAGGGGCTGAAAGAGAGGGGCTGAATCAGAGGGGCTGAAACAGAGGGCGAGAAACAGAGGGGCTGAAACAGAGGGCGAGAAACAGAGGGGCTGAAACAGAGGGCGTGAAACAGAGGGTGAGAAATAGAGGGCGAGAAACAGAGGGGCTGAAACAGAGGGGCTGAAACAGAGGGGCTGAAACAGAGGGGCTGAATCAGAGGGGCTGATACAGAGGGGCTGAATCAGAGGGGCTGAAACAGAGGGCGAGAAACAGAGGGCCTGAAACAGAGGGCGAGAAACAGAGGGGCTGATACAGCGTGCGAGAAATAGAGGGCGAGAAACAGAGGGGCTGAAAAAGAGAGCCTGAAACAGAGGGCTAGAAACAGAGGGGCTGAAACAGAGGGCGAAAAACAGAGGGGCTGAAACAGAGGGCGAGTAACAGAGGATGAGAAACAAAGGGGCTGAAACAGAGGGGCTGAAACAGACGGGCTGAAACAGAGGGGCTGAAACAGAGGGCGAGAAACAGAGGGGCTGAAACAGAGGGTGAGAAACAGAGGGGCTGAAACAGGGGGCGAGAAACAGAGAGGCTGAATCAGAGGGGCTGAAACAGAGGGTGAGAAACAGAGGGGCTGAAACAGAGGGCGAGAAACAGAGTGCGTGAAACAGACGGTCTGAAACAGAGAGGGGCTGAAACAGAGGGCGAGAAACAGAGGGGCTGAAACAGAGGGCGAGAAACAGAGGGGCTGAAACAGAGGGGCTGAAAGAGACTGGCTGAAACAGAGTGGCTGAAACAGAGGGGCTGAAACAGAGGGGCTGGAACAGAGGGGGAGAAACAGAGGGTCTGAAACAGAGGGGCTGAAAGAGAGGGGCTGAAACAGAGTGGCTGAAACAGAGGGGCTGAAAAAGAGGGCGAGAAACAGAGGGGCTGAAACAGAGGGCGAGAAACAGAGGGGCTGAAACAGAGGGGCGGGAAACAGAGGGGCTGAATCAGAGGGGCTGAATCAGAGGGGCTGAAACAGAGGGTGAGAAACAGAGGGGCTGAAACAGAGGGGCTGAAACAGAGGGGCTGAAACAGAGGGCGAGAAACAGAGGGGCTGAATCAGAGGGGCTGAATCAGATGGACTGAATCAGAGGGGCTGAAACAGAGGGGCTGAATCAGAGGGGCTAAAACAGAGGGCGAGAAACAGAGGGGCTGAAACAGAGGGCGAGAATCAGAGGGGCTGAAACAGAGGGCGAGAAACAGAGAGGCTGAAACAGAGGGGCTGAAACAGAGGGCGAGAAACAGAGGGGCTGATTCAGAGGGGCTGAAACAGACGGGCTGAATCAGCGGGGGTGAAACAGAGGGCGAGAAAGAGAGGGGCTGAAACAGAGGGCGAGTAACAGAGGATGAGAAACAGAGGGGCTGAAACAGAGGGGCTGAAAGAGACGGGCTGAAACAGAGGGGCTGAAACAGAGGGCGAGAAACAGAGGGGCTGAAACAGAGTGTGAGAAACAGAGGGGCTGAAACAGAGGGCGAGAAACAGAGAGGCTGAATCAGAGGGGCTGAATCACAGGGGCTGAAACAGTGGGGCTGAAACAGAGGGCGAGAAACAAAGGGACTGAAACAGCGGGGCTGAAACAGAGGGGCTGAATCAGAGGGGCTGAAACAGAGGGGCTGAATCAGAGGGGCTGAAACAGAGGGCGAAAAACAGAGGGCCTCAAACAGAGGGCGAGAAACAGAGGGGCTGAAACAGAGGGGCTGAAACAGAGGGGCTGAAACAGAGGGCGAGAAACAGAAGGGCTGAAACAGAGGGCGAGAAACAGAGGGGCTGAATCAGAGGGGCCGAAACAGAGGGTGAGAAACAGAGGGGCTGAAACAGAGGGCGAGAAACAGAGTGGCTGAAACAGACGGGCTGAAACAGAGGGGCTGAAACAGAGGGCGAGAAACAGAGGGGCTGAAACAGAGGGCGAGAAACAGAGGGGCTGAAACAGAGCGGCTGAAACAGAGGGGCTGAAACAGAGTGGCTGAAACAAAGGGGCTGAAACAGAGCGGCTGGAACAAAGGCGGAGAAACAGAGGGGCTGAAACAGAGGGGCTGAATCAGAGGGGCTGAAACAGAGGGCGAGAAACAGAGGGGCTGAACCAGAGGGCGAGAAACAGAGGCGCTGAAACAGAGGCGCTGAAACAGAGGGGCTGAAACAGTGGGGCTGAAACAGAGGGCGAGAAACAGAGGGGCTGAAACAGAGGGCGAGAAACAGAGGGGCTGAAACAGAGGGGCGGGAAACAGAGGGGCTGAATCAGAGGGGCTGAATCAGAGGGGCTGAATCAGAGGGGCTGAAACAGAGGGTGAGAAACAGAGGGGCTGAAACAGAGGGGCTGAAACAGAGGGGCTGAAACAGAGGGGCTGAAACAGAGGGGTGAATCAGAGGGGCTGAATCAGAGGGGCTGAAACAGAGGGGCTGAATCAGAGGGGCTGAAACAGAGGGCGAGAAACAGAGGGGCTGAAACAGAGGGCGAGAGTCAGAGGGGCTGAAACAGTGGGCGAGAAACAGAGGGGCTGAAACAGAGGGGCTGAAACAGACGGGCTGAAACAGAGAGCCTGAAACAGAGGGCAAGAAACAGAGGGGCTGAAACAGAGGGCGAAAAACAGAGGGTCTGAAACAGAGGGCGTGAAACAGAGGGTGAGAAATAGGGGGCGAGAAACAGAGGGGCTGAAACAGAGGGGCTGAAACAGAGGGGCTGAATCAGAGGGGCTGAAACAGAGGGGCTGAAACAGAGGGCGAGAAACAGAGGGGCAGAAACAGAGGGCGAGAAACTGAGGGGCTGAATCAGAGGGGCCAAAACAGAGGGTGAGAAACAGAGGGGCTGAAACAGATGGGCTGAAACAGAGGGCGAGAAACAGAGGGGCTGAAACAGAGGGCGAGAAACAGAGGGGCTGAATCAGAGGGGCCGAAACAGAGGGTGAGAAACAGAGGGGCTGAAACAGAGGGCGAGAAACAGAGTGGCTGAAACAGACGGGCTGAAACAGAGGGGCTGAAACAGAGGGCGAGAAACAGAGGGGCTGAAACAGAGGGCGAGAAACAGAGGGGCTGAAACAGAGGGCGAGAAACAGAGGGTGAGAAACAGAGGGCGAGAAACAGAGGCACTGAAACAGAGAGGCTGAAACAGAGGGCGAGAAACAGAGGGGCTGAAAAAGAGGGCGAGAAACAGGGGGGCTGACACAGAGGGCGAGATACAGAGGGGCTGAAACAGAGGGGCTGAAACAGAGGGGCTGAATCAGAGGGGCTGATTCAGAGGGGCTGAAACAGAGGGGCTGAATCAGAGGTGCTGAAACAGAGAGCGAGAAACAGAGGGGCTGAAACAGAGGGCGAGAAACAGAGTGGCTGAAACAGACGGGCTGAAACAGAGGGGCTGAAAAAGAGGGCGAAATACAGAGGGGCTGAAACAGAGGCCGCGGAACAGAGGGGCTGAAACAGAGGGGCTGAAACAGAGGGGCTGAATGAGTGGGGCTGAATCAGAGGGGCTGAATCAGAGGGGCTGAAACAGAGTGGCTGAAAGAGAGGGGCAGAAACAGAGGGGCTGGAACAGAGGGGGAGAAACAGAGGGGCTGAAACACAGGGGCTGAATCAGAGGGGCTGAAAAAGAGGGCGAGAAACAGAGGGGCTGAAACAGAGGGCGAGAAACAGAGGGGCTGAAAAAGAGGGCGAGAAACAGGGGGGCTGACACAGAGGGGCTGAAACAGAGGGGCTGAATCAGAGGGGCTGATTCAGAGGGGCTGAAACAGAGGGGCTGAATCAGAGGGGCTGAAACAGAGGGGCTGAATCAGAGGGGCTGAAACAGAGGGGCTGAATCAGAGGGGCTGAAACAGAAGGCGAGAAACAGAGGGGCTGAAACAGAGGCCGAGAAATAGAGGGGATGAAACAGAGGGGCTGAAACAGAGGGCGAGAAACAAAGGGGCTGAAACAGAGGGCGAGAAACAGAGAGGCTGAAACAGAGGGCGAGAAACAGAGGGGCTGAAACAGAGGGCGAGAAACAGAGAGGCTGAAACAGAGGCCGAGAAACAGAGGGGCTGAAACAGAGGGGCTGAAACAGAGGGGCTGAATGAGTGGGGCTGAATCAGAGGGGCTGAATCAGAGGGGCTGAAACAGAGTGGCAGAAACAGAGTGGCAGAAACAGAGGCCGAGAAACAGAGGGGCTGAAACAGAGGGGCTGAATCAGAGGGGCTGAATCAGAGGGGCTGAAACAGAGTGGCTGAAACAGAGGGGCAGAAACAGAGGGGCTGGAACAGAGGGGGAGAAACAGAGGGGCTGAAACAGAGGGGCTGAATCAGAGGGGCTGAAACAGAGGGCGAGAAACAAAGGGGCTGAAACAGAGGGCGAGAAACAGAGGGGCAGAAACAGAGGGCGAGAAACAGAGGGGCTGAAACAGAGGGGCTGAAACAGAGGGCGAAAAACAGAGGGGCTGAAACAGAGGGCGAGAAACAGAGGGTGAGAAACAGAGGGCGAGAAACAGAGGGGATGAAACAGAGGGGTTGAAACAGAGGGGCTGAAACAGAGGGGCTGAAACAGAGGGGCTGAATCAGAGGGGCTGAAACAGAAGGCGAGAAACACAGGGGCTGAAACAGAGGGCGAGAAATAGAGTGGATGAAACAGAGGGGCTGAAACAGAGGGCGAGAAACAAAGGGGCTGAAACAGAGGGCGAGAAACAGTGGGGCTGAAACAGAGGGGCTGAAACAGAGGGGCTGAAACAGAGGGCGAGAAACAGAGGGGCTGAAACAGAGGGCGAGACACAGAGGAGCTGAAACAGAGGGGCTGAAACAGAGGGGCTGAAACAGAGGCCGAGAAACAGTGGGGCTGAAACAGAGGGCGAGAAACAGAGGGGCTGAAACAGAGGGGCTGAAACAGAGGACGAGAAACAGAGGGGCTGAATCAGAGGGGCTGAAACAGAGGGGCTAAATCAGAGGGGCTGAAACAGAGGGCGAGAAACAAACGGGCAGAAACAGTGGGCGAGAAAAAGAGGGCGAGAAACAGAGGGGCTGAAACAGAGGGGCTGAAACAGACGGGCTGAAACAGAGAGCCTGAAACAGAGGGCGAGAAACAGAGGGGCTGAAAAAGAGGGCGAGAAACAGACGGGCTGAAACAGAGGGGCTGAAACAGAGGGGCTGAAACAGAGGGGCTGAAACAGAGGGGCTGAATTAGAGGGGCTGAAAGAGAGGGGCTGAATCAGAGGGGCTGAAACAGAGGGCGAGAAACAGAGGGGCTGAAACAGAGGGCGAGAAACAGAGGGGCTGAAACAGAGGGCGTGAAACAGAGGGTGAGAAATAGAGGGCGAGAAACAGAGGGGCTGAAACAGAGGGGCTGAAACAGAGGGGCTGAAACAGAGGGGCTGAATCAGAGGGGCTGATACAGAGGGGCTGAATCAGAGGGGCTGAAACAGAGGGCGAGAAACAGAGGGCCTGAAACAGAGGGCGAGAAACAGAGGGGCTGATACAGCGTGCGAGAAATAGAGGGCGAGAAACAGAGGGGCTGAAAAAGAGAGCCTGAAACAGAGGGCTAGAAACAGAGGGGCTGAAACAGAGGGCGAAAAACAGAGGGGCTGAAACAGAGGGCGAGTAACAGAGGATGAGAAACAAAGGGGCTGAAACAGAGGGGCTGAAACAGACGGGCTGAAACAGAGGGGCTGAAACAGAGGGCGAGAAACAGAGGGGCTGAAACAGAGGGTGAGAAACAGAGGGGCTGAAACAGGGGGCGAGAAACAGAGAGGCTGAATCAGAGGGGCTGAAACAGAGGGTGAGAAACAGAGTGGCTGAAACAGAGGGCGAGAAACAGAGTGCGTGAAACAGACGGTCTGAAACAGAGAGGGGCTGAAACAGAGGGCGAGAAACAGAGGGGCTGAAACAGAGGGCGAGAAACAGAGGGGCTGAAACAGAGGGGCTGAAAGAGACTGGCTGAAACAGAGTGGCTGAAACAGAGGGGCTGAAACAGAGGGGCTGGAACAGAGGGGGAGAAACAGAGGGTCTGAAACAGAGGGGCTGAAAGAGAGGGGCTGAAACAGAGTGGCTGAAACAGAGGGGCTGAAAAAGAGGGCGAGAAACAGAGGGGCTGAAACAGAGGGCGAGAAACAGAGGGGCTGAAACAGAGGGGCGGGAAACAGAGGGGCTGAATCAGAGGGGCTGAATCAGAGGGGCTGAAACAGAGGGTGAGAAACAGAGGGGCTGAAACAGAGGGGCTGAAACAGAGGGGCTGAAACAGAGGGCGAGAAACAGAGGGGCTGAATCAGAGGGGCTGAATCAGATGGACTGAATCAGAGGGGCTGAAACAGAGGGGCTGAATCAGAGGGGCTAAAACAGAGGGCGAGAAACAGAGGGGCTGAAACAGAGGGCGAGAATCAGAGGGGCTGAAACAGAGGGCGAGAAACAGAGAGGCTGAAACAGAGGGGCTGAAACAGAGGGCGAGAAACAGAGGGGCTGATTCAGAGGGGCTGAAACAGACGGGCTGAATCAGCGGGGGTGAAACAGAGGGCGAGAAAGAGAGGGGCTGAAACAGAGGGCGAGTAACAGAGGATGAGAAACAGAGGGGCTGAAACAGAGGGGCTGAAAGAGACGGGCTGAAACAGAGGGGCTGAAACAGAGGGCGAGAAACAGAGGGGCTGAAACAGAGGGGCTGAATCAGAGGGGCTGAAACAGAGGGGCTGAATCAGAGGGGCTGAAACAGAGGGCGAAAAACAGAGGGCCTCAAACAGAGGGCGAGAAACAGAGGGGCTGAAACAGAGGGGCTGAAACAGAGGGGCTGAAACAGAGGGCGAGAAACAGAAGGGCTGAAACAGAGGGCGAGAAACAGAGGGGCTGAATCAGAGGGGCCGAAACAGAGGGTGAGAAACAGAGGGGCTGAAACAGAGGGCGAGAAACAGAGTGGCTGAAACAGACGGGCTGAAACAGAGGGGCTGAAACAGAGGGCGAGAAACAGAGGGGCTGAAACAGAGGGCGAGAAACAGAGGGGCTGAAACAGAGCGGCTGAAACAGAGGGGCTGAAACAGAGTGGCTGAAACAAAGGGGCTGAAACAGAGCGGCTGGAACAAAGGCGGAGAAACAGAGGGGCTGAAACAGAGGGGCTGAATCAGAGGGGCTGAAACAGAGGGCGAGAAACAGAGGGGCTGAACCAGAGGGCGAGAAACAGAGGCGCTGAAACAGAGGCGCTGAAACAGAGGGGCTGAAACAGTGGGGCTGAAACAGAGGGCGAGAAACAGAGGGGCTGAAACAGAGGGCGAGAAACAGAGGGGCTGAAACAGAGGGGCGGGAAACAGAGGGGCTGAATCAGAGGGGCTGAATCAGAGGGGCTGAATCAGAGGGGCTGAAACAGAGGGTGAGAAACAGAGGGGCTGAAACAGAGGGGCTGAAACAGAGGGGCTGAAACAGAGGGGCTGAAACAGAGGGGTGAATCAGAGGGGCTGAATCAGAGGGGCTGAAACAGAGGGGCTGAATCAGAGGGGCTGAAACAGAGGGCGAGAAACAGAGGGGCTGAAACAGAGGGCGAGAGTCAGAGGGGCTGAAACAGTGGGCGAGAAACAGAGGGGCTGAAACAGAGGGGCTGAAACAGACGGGCTGAAACAGAGAGCCTGAAACAGAGGGCAAGAAACAGAGGGGCTGAAACAGAGGGCGAAAAACAGAGGGTCTGAAACAGAGGGCGTGAAACAGAGGGTGAGAAATAGGGGGCGAGAAACAGAGGGGCTGAAACAGAGGGGCTGAAACAGAGGGGCTGAAACAGAGGGGCTGAATCAGAGGGGCTGAAACAGAGGGGCTGAAACAGAGGGCGAGAAACAGAGGGGCAGAAACAGAGGGCGAGAAACTGAGGGGCTGAATCAGAGGGGCCAAAACAGAGGGTGAGAAACAGAGGGGCTGAAACAGATGGGCTGAAACAGAGGGCGAGAAACAGAGGGGCTGAAACAGAGGGCGAGAAACAGAGGGGCTGAATCAGAGGGGCCAAAACAGAGGGTGAGAAACAGAGGGGCTGAAACAGAGGGCGAGAAACAGAGTGGCTGAAACAGACGGGCTGAAACAGAGGGGCTGAAACAGAGGGCGAGAAACAGAGGGGCTGAAACAGAGGGCGAGAAACAGAGGGGCTGAAACAGAGGGCGAGAAACAGAGGGTGAGAAACAGAGGGCGAGAAACAGAGGCACTGAAACAGAGGGGCTGAAACAGAGGGGCTGAAACAGTGGGGCTGAAACAGAGGGCGAGAAACAGAGGGGCTGAAACAGAGGGCGAGAAACTGAGGCACTGAAACAGAGGGGCTGAAACAGAGGGGCTGAAACAGTGGGGCTGAAACAGAGGGCGAGAAACAGAGGGGCTGAAACAGAGGGCGAGAAACAGAGGGGCTGAAACAGAGGGGTGGGAAACAGAGGGGCTGAATCAGAGGGGCTGAATCAGAGGGGCTGAATCAGAGGGGCTGAAACAGAGGGTGAGAAACAGAGGGGCTGAAACAGAGTGGCTGAAACAGAGGGGCTGAAACAGAGGGCGAGAAACAGAGGGGCTGAATCAGAGGGGCTGAATCAGAGGGGCTGAATCAGAGGGGCTGAAACAGAGGGGCTGAATCAGAGGGGCAGAAACAGAGGGTGAGAAACAGAGGGGCTGAAACAGAGAGCAGGAATCAGAGGGGCTGAAACAGTGGGCGAGAAACAGAGGGGCTGAAACAGAGGGGCTGAAACAGACGGGCTGAAACAGAGAGCCTGAAACAGAGGGCAAGAAACAGAGGGGCTGAAACAGAGGGGGAAAAACAGAGGGTCTGAAACAGAGGGCGTGAAACAGAGGCCGAGAAACAGAGGGGCTGAAACAGCGGGCGAGAAATAGAGGGCGAGAAACAGAGGGGCTGAAACAGAGGGGCTGAATCAGAGGGGCTGAAACAGAGGGCGAGAAACAGAGGGCCTGAAACAGAGGCCGAGAAACAGAGGGGCTGAAACAGCGGGCGAGAAATAGAGGGCGAGAAACAGAGGGGCTGAAAAAGAGAGCCTGAAACAGAGGGTGAGAAACAGAGGGGCTGAAACAGAGGGCGAAAAACAGAGGGGCTGAGACAGAGGGCGAGTAACAGAGGATGAGAAACAGAGGGGCTGAAACAGAGGGGCTGAAACAGACGGGCTGAAACAGAGGGGCTGAAACAGAGGGCGAGAAACAGAGGGGCTGAAACAGAGCGTGAGAAACAAAGGGGCTGAAACAGAGAGCGAGAAACAGAGAGGCTGAATCAGAGGGGCTGAAACAGAGGGCGAGAAACAGAGGGGCTGAAACAGAGGGCGAGAGACAGAGGGGCTGAAACAGAGGGCGAGAAACACAGGGGCTGAATCAGAGGGGCTGAAACAGAGGGTGAGAAACAGAGGGGCTGAAACAGAGGGCGAGAAACAGAGGGGCTGAAACTGAGGGCGAGAAACAGAGGGGCTGAATCAGAGGGGCTGAAACAGAGGGTGAGAAACACAGGGGCTGAAACAGACGGCGAAAAACAGAGGGGCTGTAACAGAGGGCGAGTAACAGAGGATGAGAAACAGAGGGGCTGAAACAGAGGGGCTGAAACAGACGGGCTGAAACAGAGGGGCTGAAACAGAGGGCGAGAAACAGAGGGGCTGAAACAGAGCGCGAGAAACAGAGGGGCTGAAACAGAGGGGCTGAAACAGAGAGGCTGAAATAGAGGGGCTGGAACAGAGGCGGAGAAACAGAGGGGTTGAAAAAGAGGGGCTGAATCAGAGGGGCTGAAACAGAGGGCGAGAAACAGAGGGGCTGAAACAGAGGGCGAGAAACAGAGGCGCTGAAACACAGGGGCTGAAACAGAGGGGCTGAAACAGTGGGGCTGAAACAGAGGGCGAGAAACAGAGGGGCTGAAACAGAGGGCGAGAAACAGAGGGGCTGAAACAGAGGGGTGGGAAACAGAGGGGCTGAATCAGAGGGGCTGAATCAGAGGGGCTGAATCAGAGGGGCTGAAACAGAGGGTGAGAAACAGAGGGGCTGAAACAGAGTGGCTGAAACAGAGGGGCTGAAACAGAGGGCGAGAAACAGAGGGGCTGAATCAGAGGGGCTGAATCAGAGTGGCTGAATCAGAGGGGCTGAAACAGAGGGGCTGAATCAGAGGGGCTGAAACAGAGGGCGACAAACAGAGGGGCTGAAACAGAGAGCGAGAATCAGAGGGGCTGAAACAGTGGGGGAGAAACACAGGGGCTGAAACAGAGGGGCTGAAACAGAGGGCGAAAAACAGAGGGTGAGAAATAGAGGGCGAGAAACAGAGAGGCTGAAACAGAGGGGCTGAAACAGAGGGGCTGAATCAGTGGGGCTGAAACAGAGGGGCTGAATCAGAGGGGCTGAAACAGAGGGCGAGAAACAGAGGGCCTGAAACAGAGGGCGAGAAACAGAGGGGCTGAAACAGCGGGCGAGAAATAGAGGGCGAGAAACAGAGGGGCTGAAAAAGAGAGCCTGAAACAGAGGGTGAGAAACAGAGGGGCTGAAACATAGGGCGAAAAACAGAGGGGCTGAAACAGAGGGCGAGTAACAGAGGATGAGAAACAGAGGGGCTGAAACAGAGGGGCTGAAACAGACGGGCTGAAACAGAGGGGCTGAAACAGAGGGTGAGAAACAGAGGGGCTGAAACAGAGTGTGAGAAACAGAGGGGCTGAAACAGAGGGCGAGAAACAGAGAGGCTGAATCAGAGGCGCTGAAACAGAGGGGCTGAAACAGAGGGCGAGAAACAGAGGGGCTGAAACAGAGGGCGAGAAACAGAGGGGCTGAAACAGAGAGCGAGAAACAGAGGGGCTGAATCAGAGGGGCTGAAACAGAGGGTGAGAAACAGAAGGGCTGAAACAGAGGGCGAGAAACAGAGTGCGTGAAACAGACGGGCTGAAACAGAGGGGCTGAAACAGAGGGCGAGAAGCAGAGGGGCTGAAACAGAGGGCGAGAAACAGAGGGGCTGAAACAGAGGGGCTGAAAGAGACTGGCTGAAACAGAGTGGCTGAAACAGAGGGGCTGAAACAGAGGGGCTGGAACAGAGGGGGAGAAACAGAGGGGCTGAAACAGAGGGGCTGAAAGAGAGGGGCTGAAACAGAGTGGCTGAAACAGAGGGGCTGAAACAGAGGGCGAGAAACAGAGGGGCTGAAACAGAGGGCGAGAAACAGAGGGGCTGAAACAGAGGGGCGGGAAACAGAGGGGCTGAATCAGAGGGGCTGAATCAGAGGGGCTGAAACAGAGGGTGAGAAACAGAGGGGCTGAAACAGAGGGGCTGAAACAGAGGGCGAGAAACAGAGGTGCTGAATCAGTGGAGCTGAATCAGAGGGGCAGAATCAGAGGGGCTGAAACAGAGGGGTTGAATCAGAGGGGCTAAAACAGAGGGCGAGAAACACAGGGGCTGAAACAGAGGGCGAGAATCAGAGGGGCTGAAACAGAGGGCGAGAAACAGAGGGGCTGAAACAGAGGGGCTGAAACAGAGGGGCTGAATCAGAGGGGCTGATTCAGAGGGGCTGAAACAGAGGGGCTGAATCAGCAGGGGTGAAACAGAGGGCGAGAAAGAGAGGGGCTGAAACAGAGGGCGAGTAACAGAGGATGAGAAACAGAGGGGCTGAAACAGAGGGGCTGAAAGAGACGGGCTGAAACAGAGGGGCTGAAATAGAGGGCGAGAAACAGAGGGGCTGAAACAGAGGGTGAGAAACAGAGGGGCTGAAACAGAGGGCGAGAAACAGAGAGGCTGAATCAGAGGGGCTGAATCAGAGGGGCTGAAACAGTGGGGCTGAAACAGAGGGCGAGAAACAAAGGGACTGAAACAGCGGGCAAGAAACAGATGGCGAGAAACAGAGGGGCTGAAAAAAGAGGGGCTGAAACAGAGGGGCTGAAACAGAGGGGCTGAATCAGAGGTGCTGAAACAGAGGGGCTGAATCAGAGGGGCTGAAACAGAGGGCGAAAAACAGAGGGCCTGAAACAGAGGGCGAGAAACAGAGGGGCTGAAACAGAGGGGCTGAAACAGAGGGGTTGAAACAGAGGGCGAGAAACAGAGGGGCTGAATCAGAGGGGCTGAAACAGAGGGGCTGAAACAGAGGGGCTGGAACAAAGGCGGAGAAACAGAGGGGCTGAAACAGAGGGGCTGAATCAGAGGGGCTGAAACAGAGGGCGAGAAACAGAGGGGCTGAAACAGAGGGCGAGAAACAGAGGTGCTGAAACAGAGGGGCTGAAACAGAGGGGCTGAAACAGTGGGGCTGAAACAGATGGCGAGAATCAGAGGGGCTGAAACAGAGGGTGAGAAACAGAGGGGCTGAAACAGAGGGGCTGAAACAGAGGGGCTGAAACAGAGGGCGAGAGACAGAGGGGCTGAAACAGAGGGCGAGAAACACAGGGGCTGAATCAGAGGGGCTGAAACAGAGGCTGAGAAACAGAGGGGCTGAAACAGAGGGCGAGAAACAGAGTGCGTGAAACACAGGGGCTGAAACAGAGGGGCTGAAACAGAGGGCGAGAAACAGAGGGGCTGAAACTGAGGGCGAGAAACAGAGGGGCTGAATCAGAGGGGCTGAAACAGAGGGCGAGAAACAGAGTGCGTGAAACACAGGGGCTGAAACAGAGGGGCTGAAACAGAGGGCGAAAAACAGAGGGGCTGAAACAGAGGGCGAGTAACAGAGGATGAGAAACAGAGGGGCTGAAACAGAGGGGCTGAAACAGACGGGCTGAAACAGAGGGGCTGAAACAGAGGGCGAGAAACAGAGGGGCTGAAACAGAGGGCGAGAAACAGAGGGGCTGAAACAGAGGGGCTGAAACAGAGGGGCTGAATCAGAGTGGCTGAAACAGAGTGGCTGAAATAGAGGGGCTGGAACAGAGGCGCAGAAACAGAGGGGTTGAAACAGAGGGGCTGAATCAGAGGGGCTGAAACAGAGGGCGAGAAACAGAGGGGCTGAAACAGAGGGCGAGAAACAGAGGCGCTGAAACACAGGGGCTGAAACAGAGGGGCTGAAACAGTGGGGCTGAAACAGAGGGCGAGAAACAGAGGGGCTGAAACAGAGGGCGAGAAACAGAGGGGCTGAAACAGAGGGGTGGGAAACAGAGGGGCTGAATCAGAGGGGCTGAATCAGAGGGGCTGAATCAGAGGGGCTGAAACAGAGGGTGAGAAACAGAGGGGCTGAAACAGAGTGGCTGAAACAGAGGGGCTGAAACAGAGGGCGAGAAACAGAGGGGCTGAATCAGAGGGGCTGAATCAGAGGGGCTGAATCAGAGGGGCTGAAACAGAGGGGCTGAATCAGAGGGGCTGAAACAGAGGGCGACAAACAGAGGGGCTGAAACAGAGAGCGAGAATCAGAGGGGCTGAAACAGTGGGCGAGAAACAGAGGGGCTGAAACAGAGGGGCTGAAACTGACGGGCTGAAACAGAGAGCCTGAAACAGAGGGCAAGAAACAGAGGGGCTGAAACAGAGGGCGAAAAACAGAGGGTGAGAAATAGAGGGCGAGAAACAGAGGGGCTGAAACAGAGGGGCTGAAACAGAGGGGATGAATCAGAGGGGCTGAAACAGAGGGGCTGAATCAGAGGGGCTGAAACAGAGGGCGAGAAACAGAGGGCCTGAAACAGAGGGCGAGAAACAGAGGGGCTGAAACAGCGGGCGAGAAATAGAGGGCGAGAAACAGAGGGGCTGAAAAAGAGAGCCTGAAAAAGAGGGTGAGAAGCAGAGGGGCTGAAACAGAGGGCGAAAAACAGAGGGGCTGAAACAGAGGGCGAGTAACAGAGGATGAGAAACAGAGGGGCTGAAACAGAGGGGCTGAAACAGACGGGCTGAAACAGAGGGGCTGAAACAGAGGGTGAGAAACAGAGGGGCTGAAACAGAGGGTGAGAAACAGAGGGGCTGAAACAGAGGGCGAGAAACAGAGAGGCTGAATCAGAGGCGCTGAAACAGAGGGGCTGAAACAGAGGGCGAGAAACAGAGGTGCTGAAACAGAGGGCGAGAAACAGAGGGGCTGAAACAGAGGGCGAGAAACAGAGGGGCTGTATCAGAGGGGCTGAAACAGAGGGTGAGAAACAGAGGGGCTGAAACAGAGGGCGAGAAACAGAGTGCGTGAAACAGACGGGCTGAAACAGAAGGGCTGAAACAGAGGGCGAGAAACAGAGGGGCTGAAACAGAGGGCGAGAAACAGAGTGGCTGAAACAGAGGGGCTGAAAGAGACTGGCTGAAACAGAGTGGCTGAAACAGAGGGGCTGAAACAGAGGGGCTGGAACAGAGGGGGAGAAACAGAGGGGCTGAAACAGAGGGGCTGAAAGAGAGGGGCTGAAACAGAGTGGCTGAAACAGAGGGGCTGAAACAGAGGGCGAGAAACAGAGGGGCTGAAACAGAGGGCGAGAAACAGAGGGGCTGAAACAGAGGGGCGGGAAACAGAGGGGCTGAATCAGAGGGGCTGAATCAGAGGGGCTGAAACAGAGGGTGAGAAACAGAGGGGCTGAAACAGAGGGGCTGAAACAGAGGGCGAGAAACAGAGGGGCTGAATCAGAGGAGCTGAATCAGAGGGGCAGAATCAGAGTGGCTGAAACAGAGGGGTTGAATCAGACGGGCTAAAACAGAGGGCGAGAAACAGAGGGGCTGAAACAGAGGGCGAGAATCAGAGGGGCTGAAACACAGGGCGAGAAACAGAGGGGCTGAAACAGAGGGGCTGAAACAGAGGGGCTGAATCAGAGGGGCTGATTCAGAGGGGCTGAAACAGAGGGGCTGAATCAGCGGGGGTGAAACAGAGGGCGAGAAAGAGAGGGGCTGAAACAGAGGGCGAGTAACAGAGGATGAGAAACAGAGGGGCTGAAACAGAGGGGCTGAAAGAGACGGGCTGAAACAGAGGGGCTGAAACAGAGGGCGAGAAACAGAGGGGCTGAAACAGAGGGTGAGAAACAGAGGGGCTGAAACAGAGGGCGAGAAACAGAGAGGCTGAATCAGAGGGGCTGAATCAGAGGGGCTGAAACAGTGGGGCTGAAACAGAGGGCGAGAAACAAAGGGACTGAAACAGCGGGCAAGAAACAGAGGGCGAGAAACAGAGGGGCTGAAAAAAGAGGGGCTGAAACAGAGGGGCTGAAACAGAGGGGCTGAATCAGAAGTGCTGAAACAGAGGGGCTGAATCAGAGGGGCTGAAACAGAGGGCGAAAAACAGAGGGCCTGAAACAGAGGGCGAGAAACAGAGGGGCTGAAACAGAGGGGCTGAAACAGAGGGCGAGAAACAGAGGGGCTGAATCAGAGGGGCTGAAACAGAGGGGCTGGAACAAAGGCGGAGAAACAGAGGGGCTGAAACAGAGGGGCTGAATCAGAGGGGCTGAAACAGAGGGCGAGAAACAGAGGGGCTGAAACAGAGGGCGAGAAACAGAGGTGCTGAAACAGAGGGGCTGAAACAGAGGGGCTGAAACAGTGGGGCTGAAACAGAGGGCGAGAATCAGAGGGGCTGAAACAGAGGGTGAGAAACAGAGGGGCTGAAACAGAGGGGCTGAAACAGACGGGCTGAAACAGAGGGCGAGAAACAGAGGGGCTGAATCAAAGGGGCTGAATCAGAGGGGCTGAATCTGAGGGGCTGAAACAGAGGGGCTGAATCGGAGGGTCTGAAACAGAGGGCGAGAACCAGAGGGCGAGAATCAGAGGGGCTGAAACAGTGGGCGAGAAACAGAGGGGCTGAAACAGAGGGGCTGAAACATTGGGGCTGAAACAGAGAGCCTGAAACAGAGGGCAAGAAACAGAGGGGCTGAAACAGAGGGCGAAAAACAGAGGGTCTGAAACAGAGGGGGTGAAACAGAGCGTGAGAAATAGGGGGCGAGAAACAGAGGGGCTGAAACATAGGGGCTGAAACAGAGGGGCTGAATCAGAGGGGCTGAAACAGAGGGGCTGAAACAGAGGGCGAGAAACAGAGGGGCTGAAACAGAGGGCGAGAAACAGAGGGGCTGAATCAGAGGGGCCAAAACAGAGGGTGAGAAACAGAGGGGCTGAACAGAGGGGCTGAAACAGAGGGCGAGAAACAGAGGGGCTGAAACAGAGGGCGAGAAACAGAGGGGCTGAATCAGAGGTGCCGAAACAGAGGGTGAGAAACAGAGGGGCTGAAACAGAGGGTCTGAAACAGAGGGCGAGAAACAGAGGGGCTGAAACAGAGGGCGAGAAACAGAGGGGCTGAAACAGAGGGGCTGAAACAGAGGGGCTGAAACAGAGTGGCTGAAACAGAGGGGCTGAAACAGAGGGGCTGGAACAGAGGCGGAGAAATAGAGTGGCTGAAACAGAGGGGCTGAATCAGAGGGGCTGAAACAGAGGGCGAGAAACAGAGGGGCTGAAACAGAGGGCGAGAAACAGAGGCGCTGAAACAGAGGGGCTGAAACAGAGGGGCTGAAACAGTGGGGCTGAAACAGAGTGCGAGAAACAGAGGGGCTGAAACAGAGGGCGAGAAACAGAGGTGCTGAAACAGAGGGGTGGGAAACAGAGGGGCTGAATCAGAGGGGCTGAATCAGAGGGGCTGAATCAGAAGGCGAGAAACAGAGGGGCTGAATCAGAGGGGTGGGAAACAGAGGGTGAGAAACAGAGGGGCTGAAACAGAGTGGCTGAAACAGAGGGGCTGAAACAGAGGGCGAGAAACAGAGGGGCTGAATCAGAGGGGCTGAATCAGAGGGGCTGAATCAGAGGGGCTGAAACAGAGGGGCTGAATCAGAGGGGCTGAAACAGTGGGCGAGAAACAGAGGGGCTGAAACAGAGGGGCTGAAACAGACGGGCTGAAACAGAGAGCCTGAAACAGAGGGCAAGAAACAGAGGGGCTGAAACAGAGGGCGAAAAACAGAGGGTCTGAAACAGAGGGCGTGAAACAGAGGGTAAGAAATAGAGGGCGAGAAACAGAGGGGCTGAAACAGAGGGGCTGAAACAGAGGGGCTGAAACAGAGGGGCTGAATCAGAAGGGCTGAAACAGAGGGGCTGAATCAGAGGGGCTGAAACAGAGGGCAAGAAACAGAGGGCCTGAAACAGATGGCGAGAAACAGAGGGGCTGAAACAGCGGGCGAGAAATAGAGGGCGAGAAACAGAGGGGCTGAAAAAGAGAGCCTGAAACAGAGCGTGAGAAACAGAGGGGCTGAAACAGAGGGCGAAAAACAGAGGGGCTGAAACAGAGGGCGAGTAACAGAGGATGAGAAACAGAGGGGCTGAAACAGAGGGGCTGAAACACAAGGGCTGAAACAGAGGGGCTGAAACAGAGGGCGAGAAACAGAGGGGCTGAAACAGAGGGTGAGAAACAGAGGGGCTGAAACAGAGGGCGAGAAACAGAGAGGCTGAATCAGAGGGGCTGAAACAGAGGGGCTGAAACTGAGGGCGAGAAACAGAGGGGCTGAAACAAAGGGCGAGAAACAGAGGGGCTGAAACAGAGGGCGAGGAACACAGGGGCTGAAACAGAGGGCGAGAAACAGACGGCCTGAAACAGAGGGGCTGAAACAGAGGTCGAGAAACAGAGGGGCTGAAACAGAGGGCGAGAAACAGAGGGGCTGAAACAGAGGGGCTGAAACAGAGGGTCTGAAACAGAGGGGCTGAATCAGAGGGGCTGAAACAGAGGGGCTGAATCAGAGGGGCTGAAACTGAAGGCGAGAAACAGAGGGCCTGAAACAGAGGGCGAGAAACAGAGGGGCAGAAACAGCGGGCGAGAAACAGAGGGCGAGAAACAGAGGGGCTGAAACAGAGAGCCTGAAACAGAGGGTGAGAAACAGAGGGGCTGAAACAGAGGGCAAAAAACAGAGGGGCTGAAACAGAGGGCGAGTAACAGAGGATGAGAAACAGAGGGGCTGAAACAGAGGGGCTGAAACAGACGGACTGAAACAGAGGGGCTGAAACAGAGGGCGAGAAACAGAGGGGCTGAAACAGAGGGTGAGAAACAGAGCGGCTGAAACAGAGGGCGAGAAACAGAGAGGCTGAATCAGAGGGGCTGAAACAGAGGGGCTGAAACAGAGGGCGCGAAACAGAGGGGCTGAAATAGAGGGCGAGAAACAGATGGGCTGAAACAGAGGGCGAGAAACAGAGGGGCTGAATCAGAGGGGCTGAAACAGAGGGTGAGAAACAGAGTGCGTGAATCAGACGGGCTGAAACAGAGGGGCTGAAACAGAGGGCGAGAAACAGAGGGGCTGAAACAGAGGGCGAGAAACAGAGGGGCTGAAACAGAGGGGCTGAAAGAGAGGGGCTGAAACAGAGTGGCTGAAACAGAGGGGCTGAAACAGAGGGGCTGGAACAGAGGGGGAGAAACAGAGGGGCTGAAACAGAGGGGCTGAATCAGAGGGGCTGAAACAGAGGGCGAGAAAGAGAGGGGCTGAAACAGAGGGCGAGAAACAGAGGGGCTGAAACAGAGGGGCGGGAAACAGAGGGGCTGAATCAGAGGGGCTGAATCAGAGGGGCTGAAACAGAGGGTGAGAAACAGAGGGGCTGAAACAGAGGGGCTGAAACAGAGGGGCTGAACCAGAGGGCGAGAAACAGAGGGGCTGAATCAGAGGGGCAGAATCAGAGGGGCTGAATCAGAGGGGCTGAAACAGAGGGGCTGGATCAGAGGGGCTAAAACAGAGGGCGAGAAACAGAGGGGCTGAAACAGATGGCGAGAAACAGAGGGGCTGAAACAGAGGGGCTGAAACAGAGGGGTTGAAACAGAGGGCGAGAAACAGAGGGGCTGAATCAGAGGGGCTGAAACAGAGGGGCTGAAACAGAGGGGCTGGAACAAAGGCGGAGAAACAGAGGGGCTGAAACAGAGGGGCTGAATCAGAGGGGCTGAAACAGAGGGCGAGAAACAGAGGGGCTGAAACAGAGGGCGAGAAACAGAGGTGCTGAAACAGAGGGGCTGAAACAGAGGGGCTGAAACAGTGGGGCTGAAACAGATGGCGAGAATCAGAGGGGCTGAAACAGAGGGTGAGAAACAGAGGGGCTGAAACAGAGGGGCGGGAAACAGAGGGGCTGAATCAGAGGGCGAGAGACAGAGGGGCTGAAACAGAGGGCGAGAAATACAGGGGCTGAATCAGAGGGGCTGAAACAGAGGCTGAGAAACAGAGGGGCTGAAACAGAGGGCGAGAAACAGAGTGCGTGAAACACAGGGGCTGAAACAGAGGGGCTGAAACAGAGGGCGAGAAACAGAGGGGCTGAAACTGAGGGCGAGAAACAGAGGGGCTGAATCAGAGGGGCTGAAACAGAGGGCGAGAAACAGAGTGCGTGAAACACAGGGGCTGAAACAGAGGGGCTGAAACAGAGGGCGAAAAACAGAGGGGCTGAAACAGAGGGCGAGTAACAGAGGATGAGAAACAGAGGAGCTGAAACAGAGGGGCTGAAACAGACGGGCTGAAACAGAGGGGCTGAAACAGAGGGCGAGAAACAGAGGGGCTGAAACAGAGGGCGAGAAACAGAGGGGCTGAAACAGAGGGGCTGAAACAGAGGGGCTGAATCAGAGTGGCTGAAACAGAGTGGCTGAAATAGAGGGGCTGGAACAGAGGCGCAGAAACAGAGGGGTTGAAACAGAGGGGCTGAATCAGAGGGGCTGAAACAGAGGGCGAGAAACAGAGGGGCTGAAACAGAGGGCGAGAAACAGAGGCGCTGAAACACAGGGGCTGAAACAGAGGGGCTGAAACAGTGGGGCTGAAACAGAGGGCGAGAAACAGAGGGGCTGAAACAGAGGGCGAGAAACAGAGGGGCTGAAACAGAGGGGTGGGAAACAGAGGGGCTGAATCAGAGGGGCTGAATCAGAGGGGCTGAATCAGAGGGGCTGAAACAGAGGGTGAGAAACAGAGGGGCTGAAACAGAGTGGCTGAAACAGAGGGGCTGAAACAGAGGGCGAGAAACAGAGGGGCTGAATCAGAAGGGCTGAATCAGAGGGGCTGAATCAGAGGGGCTGAAACAGAGGGGCTGAATCAGAGGGGCTGAAACAGAGGGCGACAAACAGAGGGGCTGAAACAGAGAGCGAGAATCAGAGGGGCTGAAACAGTGGGCGAGAAACAGAGGGGCTGAAACAGAGGGGCTGAAACTGACGGGCTGAAACAGAGAGCCTGAAACAGAGGGCAAGAAACAGAGGGGCTGAAACAGAGGGCGAAAAACAGAGGGTGAGAAATAGAGGGCGAGAAACAGAGGGGCTGAAACAGAGGGGCTGAAACAGAGGGGATGAATCAGAGGGGCTGAAACAGAGGGGCTGAATCAGAGGGGCTGAAACAGAGGGCGAGAAACAGAGGGCCTGAAACAGAGGGCGAGAAACAGAGGGGCTGAAACAGCGGGCGAGAAATAGAGGGCGAGAAACAGAGGGGCTGAAAAAGAGAGCCTGAAACAGAGGGTGAGAAGCAGAGGGGCTGAAACAGAGGGCGAAAAACAGAGGGGCTGAAACAGAGGGCGAGTAACAGAGGATGAGAAACAGAGGGGCTGAAACAGAGGGGCTGAAACAGACGGGCTGAAACAGAGGGGCTGAAACAGAGGGTGAGAAACAGAGGGGCTGAAACAGAGGGTGAGAAACAGAGGGGCTGTAACAGAGGGCGAGAAACAGAGAGGCTGAATCAGAGGCGCTGAAACAGAGGGGCTGAAACAGAGGGCGAGAAACAGAGGTGCTGAAACAGAGGGCGAGAAACAGATGGGCTGAAACAGAGGGCGAGAAACAGAGGGGCTGAATCAGAGGGGCTGAAACAGAGGGTGAGAAACAGAGGGGCTGAAACAGAGGGCGAGAAACAGAGTGCGTGAAACAGACGGGCTGAAACAGAAGGGCTGAAACAGAGGGCGAGAAACAGAGGGGCTGAAACAGAGGGCGAGAAACAGAGTGGCTGAAACAGAGGGGCTGAAAGAGACTGGCTGAAACAGAGTGGCTGAAACAGAGGGGCTGAAACAGAGGGGCTGGAACAGAGGGGGAGAAACAGAGGGGCTGAAACAGAGGGGCTGAAAGAGAGGGGCTGAAACAGAGTGGCTGAAACAGAGGGGCTGAAACAGAGGGCGAGAAACAGAGGGGCTGAAACAGAGGGCGAGAAACAGAGGGGCTGAAACAGAGGGGCGGGAAACAGAGGGGCTGAATCAGAGGGGCTGAATCAGAGGGGCTGAAACAGAGGGTGAGAAACAGAGGGGCTGAAACAGAGGGGCTGAAACAGAGGGCGAGAAACAGAGGGGCTGAATCAGAGGAGCTGAATCAGAGGGGCAGAATCAGAGTGGCTGAAACAGAGGGGTTGAATCAGACGGGCTAAAACAGAGGGCGAGAAACAGAGGGGCTGAAACAGAGGGCGAGAATCAGAGGGGCTGAAACACAGGGCGAGAAACAGAGGGGCTGAAACAGAGGGGCTGAAACAGAGGGGCTGAATCAGAGGGGCTGATTCAGAGGGGCTGAAACAGAGGGGCTGAATCAGCGGGGGTGAAACAGAGGGCGAGAAAGAGAGGGGCTGAAACAGAGGGCGAGTAACAGAGGATGAGAAACAGAGGGGCTGAAACAGAGGGGCTGAAAGAGACGGGCTGAAACAGAGGGGCTGAAACAGAGGGCGAGAAACAGAGGGGCTGAAACAGAGGGTGAGAAACAGAGGGGCTGAAACAGAGGGCGAGAAACAGAGAGGCTGAATCAGAGGGGCTGAATCAGAGGGGCTGAAACAGTGGGGCTGAAACAGAGGGCGAGAAACAAAGGGACTGAAACAGCGGGCAAGAAACAGAGGGCGAGAAACAGAGGGGCTGAAAAAAGAGGGGCTGAAACAGAGGGGCTGAAACAGAGGGGCTGAATCAGAAGTGCTGAAACAGAGGGGCTGAATCAGAGGGGCTGAAACAGAGGGCGAAAAACAGAGGGCCTGAAACAGAGGGCGAGAAACAGAGGGGCTGAAACAGAGGGGCTGAAACAGAGGGCGAGAAACAGAGGGGCTGAATCAGAGGGGCTGAAACAGAGGGGCTGGAACAAAGGCGGAGAAACAGAGGGGCTGAAACAGAGGGGCTGAATCAGAGGGGCTGAAACAGAGGGCGAGAAACAGAGGGGCTGAAACAGAGGGCGAGAAACAGAGGTGCTGAAACAGAGGGGCTGAAACAGAGGGGCTGAAACAGTGGGGCTGAAACAGAGGGCGAGAATCAGAGGGGCTGAAACAGAGGGTGAGAAACAGAGGGGCTGAAACAGAGGGGCTGAAACAGACGGGCTGAAACAGAGGGCGAGAAACAGAGGGGCTGAATCAAAGGGGCTGAATCAGAGGGGCTGAATCTGAGGGGCTGAAACAGAGGGGCTGAATCGGAGGGTCTGAAACAGAGGGCGAGAACCAGAGGGCGAGAATCAGAGGGGCTGAAACAGTGGGCGAGAAACAGAGGGGCTGAAACAGAGGGGCTGAAACATTGGGGCTGAAACAGAGAGCCTGAAACAGAGGGCAAGAAACAGAGGGGCTGAAACAGAGGGCGAAAAACAGAGGGTCTGAAACAGAGGGGGTGAAACAGAGCGTGAGAAATAGGGGGCGAGAAACAGAGGGGCTGAAACATAGGGGCTGAAACAGAGGGGCTGAATCAGAGGGGCTGAAACAGAGGGGCTGAAACAGAGGGCGAGAAACAGAGGGGCTGAAACAGAGGGCGAGAAACAGAGGGGCTGAATCAGAGGGGCCAAAACAGAGGGTGAGAAACAGAGGGGCTGAACAGAGGGGCTGAAACAGAGGGCGAGAAACAGAGGGGCTGAAACAGAGGGCGAGAAACAGAGGGGCTGAATCAGAGGTGCCGAAACAGAGGGTGAGAAACAGAGGGGCTGAAACAGAGGGGCTGAAACAGAGGGCGAGAAACAGAGGGGCTGAAACAGAGGGCGAGAAACAGAGGGGCTGAAACAGAGGGGCTGAAACAGAGGGGCTGAAACAGAGTGGCTGAAACAGAGGGGCTGAAACAGAGGGGCTGGAACAGAGGCGGAGAAATAGAGTGGCTGAAACAGAGGGGCTGAATCAGAGGGGCTGAAACAGAGGGCGAGAAACAGAGGGGCTGAAACAGAGGGCGAGAAACAGAGGCGCTGAAACAGAGGGGCTGAAACAGAGGGGCTGAAACAGTGGGGCTGAAACAGAGTGCGAGAAACAGAGGGGCTGAAACAGAGGGCGAGAAACAGAGGGGCTGAAACAGAGGGGTGGGAAACAGAGGGGCTGAATCAGAGGGGCTGAATCAGAGGGGCTGAATCAGAAGGCGAGAAACAGAGGGGCTGAATCAGAGGGGTGGGAAACAGAGGGTGAGAAACAGAGGGGCTGAAACAGAGTGGCTGAAACAGAGGGGCTGAAACAGAGGGCGAGAAACAGAGGGGCTGAATCAGAGGGGCTGAATCAGAGGGGCTGAATCAGAGGGGCTGAAACAGAGGGGCTGAATCAGAGGGGCTGAAACAGTGGGCGAGAAACAGAGGGGCTGAAACAGAGGGGCTGAAACAGACGGGCTGAAACAGAGAGCCTGAAACAGAGGGCAAGAAACAGAGGGGCTGAAACAGAGGGCGAAAAACAGAGGGTCTGAAACAGAGGGCGTGAAACAGAGGGTAAGAAATAGAGGGCGAGAAACAGAGGGGCTGAAACAGAGGGGCTGAAACAGAGGGGCTGAAACAGAGGGGCTGAATCAGAAGGGCTGAAACAGAGGGGCTGAATCAGAGGGGCTGAAACAGAGGGCAAGAAACAGAGGGCCTGAAACAGATGGCGAGAAACAGAGGGGCTGAAACAGCGGGCGAGAAATAGAGGGCGAGAAACAGAGGGGCTGAAAAAGAGAGCCTGAAACAGAGCGTGAGAAACAGAGGGGCTGAAACAGAGGGCGAAAAACAGAGGGGCTGAAACAGAGGGCGAGTAACAGAGGATGAGAAACAGAGGGGCTGAAACAGAGGGGCTGAAACACAAGGGCTGAAACAGAGGGGCTGAAACAGAGGGCGAGAAACAGAGGGGCTGAAACAGAGGGTGAGAAACAGAGGGGCTGAAACAGAGGGCGAGAAACAGAGAGGCTGAATCAGAGGGGCTGAAACAGAGGGGCTGAAACAGAGGGCGAGAAACAGAGGGGCTGAAACAAAGGGCGAGAAACAGAGGGGCTGAAACAGAGGGCGAGGAACACAGGGGCTGAAACAGAGGGCGAGAAACAGACGGCCTGAAACAGAGGGGCTGAAACAGAGGTCGAGAAACAGAGGGGCTGAAACAGAGGGCGAGAAACAGAGGGGCTGAAACAGAGGGGCTGAAACAGAGGGTCTGAAACAGAGGGGCTGAATCAGAGGGGCTGAAACAGAGGGGCTGAATCAGAGGGGCTGAAACTGAAGGCGAGAAACAGAGGGCCTGAAACAGAGGGCGAGAAACAGAGGGGCAGAAACAGCGGGCGAGAAACAGAGGGCGAGAAACAGAGGGGCTGAAACAGAGAGCCTGAAACAGAGGGTGAGAAACAGAGGGGCTGAAACAGAGGGCAAAAAACAGAGGGGCTGAAACAGAGGGCGAGTAACAGAGGATGAGAAACAGAGGGGCTGAAACAGAGGGGCTGAAACAGACGGACTGAAACAGAGGGGCTGAAACAGAGGGCGAGAAACAGAGGGGCTGAAACAGAGGGTGAGAAACAGAGCGGCTGAAACAGAGGGCGAGAAACAGAGAGGCTGAATCAGAGGGGCTGAAACAGAGGGGCTGAAACAGAGGGCGCGAAACAGAGGGGCTGAAATAGAGGGCGAGAAACAGATGGGCTGAAACAGAGGGCGAGAAACAGAGGGGCTGAATCAGAGGGGCTGAAACAGAGGGTGAGAAACAGAGTGCGTGAATCAGACGGGCTGAAACAGAGGGGCTGAAACAGAGGGCGAGAAACAGAGGGGCTGAAACAGAGGGCGAGAAACAGAGGGGCTGAAACAGAGGGGCTGAAAGAGAGGGGCTGAAACAGAGTGGCTGAAACAGAGGGGCTGAAACAGAGGGGCTGGAACAGAGGGGGAGAAACAGAGGGGCTGAAACAGAGGGGCTGAATCAGAGGGGCTGAAACAGAGGGCGAGAAAGAGAGGGGCTGAAACAGAGGGCGAGAAACAGAGGGGCTGAAACAGAGGGGCGGGAAACAGAGGGGCTGAATCAGAGGGGCTGAATCAGAGGGGCTGAAACAGAGGGTGAGAAACAGAGGGGCTGAAACAGAGGGGCTGAAACAGAGGGGCTGAACCAGAGGGCGAGAAACAGAGGGGCTGAATCAGAGGGGCAGAATCAGAGGGGCTGAATCAGAGGGGCTGAAACAGAGGGGCTGGATCAGAGGGGCTAAAACAGAGGGCGAGAAACAGAGGGGCTGAAACAGATGGCGAGAATCAGAGGGGCTGAAACACAGGGCGAGAAACAGAGGTGCTGAAACAGAGGGGCTGAAACAGAGGGGCTGAATCAGAGGGGCTGATTCAGAGGGGCTGAAACAGAGCGGCTGAATCAGCGGGGGTGAAACAGAGGGCGAGAAACAGAGGGGCTGAAACAGAGGGCGAGTAACAGAGGATGAGAAACAGAGGGGCTGAAACAGAGGGGCTGAAAGAGACGGGCTGAAACAGAGGGGCTGAAACAGAGGGCGAGAAACAGAGGGGCTGAAACAGAGGGTGAGAAACAGAGGGGCTGAAACAGAGGGCGAGAAACACAGAGGCTGAATCAGAGGGGCTGAATCAGAGGGGCTGAAAAAGTGGGGCTGAAACAGAGGGCGAGAAACAGAGGGGCTGAAACAGAGGGCGAGAAACAGAGGGGCTGAAAAAGAGGGGCGGGAAACAGAGGGGCTGAATCAGAGGGGCTGAATCAGAGGGGCTGAATCAGAGGGGCTGAAACAGAGGGTGAGAAACAGAGGGGCTGAAACAGAGGGGCTGAAACAGACGGGCTGAAACAGAGGGTGAGAAACAGAGGGGCTGAATCAGAGGGGCTGAATCAGAGGGGCTGAATCAGAGGGGCTGAAACAGAGGGGCTGAATCAGAGGGGCTGAAACAGAGGGCGAGAAACAGAGGGGCTGAAACAGAGGGCGAGAATCAGAGGGGCTGAAACAGTGGGCGAGAAACAGAGGGGCTGAAACAGAGGGGCTGAAACAGACGGGCTGAAACAGAGAGCCTGAAACAGAGGGCAAGAAACAGAGGGGCTGAAACAGAGGGCGAAAAACAGAGGGTCTGAAACAGAGTGCGTGAAACAGAGGGTGAGAAATAGGGGGCGAGAAACAGAGGGGCTGAAACAGAGGGGCTGAATCAGCGGGGGTGAAACAGAGGGCGAGAAACAGAGGGGCTGAAACAGAGGGCGAGTAACAGAGGATGAGAAACAGAGGGGCTGAAACAGAGGGCGAGAAACAGAGGGGCTGAAACAGAGGGTGAGAAACAGAGGGGCTGAAACAGAGGGCGAGAAACACAGAGGCTGAATCAGAGGGGCTGAATCAGAGGGGCTGAAAAAGTGGGGCTGAAACAGAGGGCGAGAAACAGAGGGGCTGAAACAGAGGGCGAGAAACAGAGGGGCTGAAACAGAGGGGCGGGAAACAGAGAGGCTGAATCAGAGGGTCTGAATCAGAGGGGCTGAATCAGAGGGGCTGAAACAGAGGGTGAGAAACAGAGGGGCTGAAACAGAGGGGCTGAAACAGAGGGGCTGAAACAGAGGGTGAGAAACAGAGGGGCTGAATCAGAGGGGCTGAATCAGAGGGGCTGAATCAGAGGGGCTGAAACAGAGGGGCTGAATCAGAGGGGCTGAAACAGAGGGCGAGAAACAGAGGGGCTGAAACAGAGGGCGAGAATCAGAGGGGCTGAAACAGTGGGCGAGAAACAGAGGGGCTGAAACAGAGGGGCTGAAACAGACGGGCTGAAACAGAGAGCCTGAAACAGAGGGCAAGAAACAGAGGGGCTGAAACAGAGGGCGAAAAACAGAGGGTCTGAAACAGAGTGCGTGAAACAGAGGGTGAGAAATAGGGGGCGAGAAACAGAGGGTCTGAAACAGAGGGGCTGAAACAGAGGGACTGAAACAGAGGGGCTGAATCAGAGGGGCTGAAACAGAGGGGCTGAAACAGAGGGCGAGAAACAGAGGGGCTGAAACAGAGGGCGAGAAACAGAGGGGCTGAATCAGAGGGGCCAAAACAGAGGGTGAGAAACAGAGGGGCTGAAACAGAGGGGCTGAAACAGAGGGCGAGAAACAGAGGGGCTGAAACAGAGGGCGAGAAACAGAGGGGCTGAATCAGAGGGGCCGAAACAGATGGCGAGAAACAGAGGGGCTGAATCAGAGGGGCCAAAACAGAGGGTGAGAAACAGAGGGGCTGAAACAGAGGGGCTGAAACAGAGGGCGAGAAACAGAGGGGCTGAAACAGAGGGCGAGAAACAGAGGGGCTGAATCAGAGGGGCCGAAACAGAGTGTGAGAAACACAGGGGCTGAAACAGAGGGCGAGAAACAGAGTGCGTGAAACAGACGGCCTGAAACAGAGGGGCTGAAACAGAGGTCGAGAAACAGAGGGGCTGAAACAGAGGGCGAGAAATAGAGGGGCTGAAACAGAGGGGCTGAAACAGAGGGTCTGAAACAGAGGGGCTGAATTAGAGGGGCTGAAACAGAGGGGCTGAATCAGAGGGGCTGAAACTGAAGGCGAGAAACAGAGGGCCTGAAACAGAGGGCGAGAAACAGAGGGGCAGAAACAGCGGGCGAGAAACAGAGGGCGCGAAACAGAGGGGCTGAAACAGAGAGCCTGAAACAGAGGGTGAGAAACAGAGGGGCTGAAACAGAGGGCGAAAAACAGAGGGGCTGAAACAGAGGGCGAGTAACAGAGGATGAGAAACAGAGGGGCTGAAACAGAGGGGCTTAAACAGACGGGCTGAAACAGAGGGGCTGAAACAGAGGGCGAGAAACAGAGGGGCTGAAACAGAGGGTGAGAAACAGAGGGGCTGAAACAGAGGGCGAGAAACAGAGAGGCTGAATCAGAGGGGCTGAAACAGAGGGGCTGAAACAGAGGGCGCGAAACAGAGGGGCTGAAACAGAGGGCGAGAAACAGATGGGCTGAAACAGAGGGCGAGAAACAGAGGGGCTGAATCAGAGGGGCTGAAACAGAGGGTGAGAAACAGAGTGCGTGAATGAGACGGGCTGAAACAGAGGGGCTGAAACAGAGGGCGAGAAACAGAGGGGCTGAAACAGAGGGCGAGAAACAGAGGGGCTGAAACAGAGGGGCTGAAAGAGAGGGGCTGAAACAGAGTGGCTGAAACAGAGGGGCTGAAACAGAGGGGCTGGAACAGAGGGGGAGAAACAGAGGGGCTGAAACAGAGGGGCTGAATCAGAGGGGCTTAAACAGAGGGCGAGAAAGAGAGGGGCTGAAACAGAGGGCGAGAAACAGAGGGGCTGAAACAGAGGGGCGGGAAACAGAGGGGCTGAATCAGAGGGGCTGAATCAGAGGGGCTGAAACAGAGGGTGAGAAACAGAGGGGCTGAAACAGAGGGGCTGAAACAGAGGGGCTGAACCAGAGGGCGAGAAACAGAGGGGCTGAATCAGAGGGGCAGAATCAGAGGGGCTGAATCAGAGGGGCTGAAACAGAGGGGCTGGATCAGAGGGGCTAAAACAGAGGGCGAGAAACAGAGGGGCTGAAACAGATGGCGAGAATCAGAGGGGCTGAAACAGAGGGCGAGAAACAGAGGTGCTGAAACAGAGGGGCTGAAACAGAGGGGCTGAATCAGAGGGGCTGATTCAGAGGGGCTGAAACAGAGCGGCTGAATCAGCGGGGGTGAAACAGAGGGCGAGAAACAGAGGGGCTGAAACAGAGGGCGAGTAACAGAGGATGAGAAACAGAGGGGCTGAAACAGAGGGGCTGAAAGAGACGGGCTGAAACAGAGGGGCTGAAACAGAGGGCGAGAAACAGAGGGGCTGAAACAGAGGGTGAGAAACAGAGGGGCTGAAACAGAGGGCGAGAAACACAGAGGCTGAATCAGAGGGGCTGAATCAGAGGGGCTGAAAAAGTGGGGCTGAAACAGAGGGCGAGAAACAGAGGGGCTGAAACAGAGGGCGAGAAACAGAGGGGCTGAAAAAGAGGGGCGGGAAACAGAGGGGCTGAATCAGAGGGGCTGAATCAGAGGGGCTGAATCAGAGGGGCTGAAACAGAGGGTGAGAAACAGAGGGGCTGAAACAGAGGGGCTGAAACAGACGGGCTGAAACAGAGGGTGAGAAACAGAGGGGCTGAATCAGAGGGGCTGAATCAGAGGGGCTGAATCAGAGGGGCTGAAACAGAGGGGCTGAATCAGAGGGGCTGAAACAGAGGGCGAGAAACAGAGGGGCTGAAACAGAGGGCGAGAATCAGAGGGGCTGAAACAGTGGGCGAGAAACAGAGGGGCTGAAACAGAGGGGCTGAAACAGACGGGCTGAAACAGAGAGCCTGAAACAGAGGGCAAGAAACAGAGGGGCTGAAACAGAGGGCGAAAAACAGAGGGTCTGAAACAGAGTGCGTGAAACAGAGGGTGAGAAATAGGGGGCGAGAAACAGAGGGGCTGAAACAGAGGGGCTGAAACAGAGGGCGAGAAACAGAGGGGCTGAAACAGAGGGCGAGAAACAGAGGGGCTGAATCAGAGGGGCCGAAACAGAGGGTGAGAAACACAGGGGCTGAAACAGAGGGCGAGAAACAGAGTGCGTGAAACAGACGGCCTGAAACAGAGGGGCTGAAACAGAGGTCGAGAAACAGAGGGGCTGAAACAGAGGGCGAGAAACAGAGGGGCTGAAACAGAGGGGCTGAAACAGAGGGTCTGAAACAGAGGGGCTGAATTAGAGGGGCTGAAACAGAGGGGCTGAATCAGAGGGGCTGAAACTGAAGGCGAGAAACAGAGGGCCTGAAACAGAGGGCGAGAAACAGAGGGGCAGAAACAGCGGGCGAGAAACAGAGGGCGAGAAACAGAGGGGCTGAAACAGAGAGCCTGAAACAGAGGGTGAGAAACAGAGGGGCTGAAACAGAGGGCGAAAAACAGAGGGGCTGAAACAGAGGGCGAGTAACAGAGGATGAGAAACAGAGGGGCTGAAACAGAGGGGCTTAAACAGACGGGCTGAAACAGAGGGGCTGAAACAGAGGGCGAGAAACAGAGGGGCTGAAACAGAGGGTGAGAAACAGAGGGGCTGAAACAGAGGGCGAGAAACAGAGAGGCTGAATCAGAGGGGCTGAAACAGAGGGGCTGAAACAGAGGGCGCGAAACAGAGGGGCTGAAACAGAGGGCGAGAAACAGATGGGCTGAAACAGAGGGCGAGAAACAGAGGGGCTGAATCAGAGGGGCTGAAACAGAGGGTGAGAAACAGAGTGCGTGAATGAGACGGGCTGAAACAGAGGGGCTGAAACAGAGGGCGAGAAACAGAGGGGCTGAAACAGAGGGCGAGAAACAGAGGGGCTGAAACAGAGGGGCTGAAAGAGAGGGGCTGAAACAGAGTGGCTGAAACAGAGGGGCTGAAACAGAGGGGCTGGAACAGAGGGGGAGAAACAGAGGGGCTGAAACAGAGGGGCTGAATCAGAGGGGCTTAAACAGAGGGCGAGAAAGAGAGGGGCTGAAACAGAGGGCGAGAAACAGAGGGGCTGAAACAGAGGGGCGGGAAACAGAGGGGCTTAATCAGAGGGGCTGAATCAGAGGGGCTGAAACAGAGGGTGAGAAACAGAGGGGCTGAAATAGAGGGGCAGAATCAGAGGGGCTGAATCAGAGGGGCTGAAACAGAGGGGCTGGATCAGAGGGGCTAAAACAGAGGGCGAGAAACAGAGGGGCTGAAACAGATGGCGAGAATCAGAGGGGCTGAAACAGAGGGCGAGAAACAGAGGTGCTGAAACAGAGGGGCTGAAACAGAGGGGCTGAATCAGAGGGGCTGATTCAGAGGGGCTGAAACAGAGCGGCTGAATCAGCGGGGGTGAAACAGAGGGCGAGAAACAGAGGGGCTGAAACAGAGGGCGAGTAACAGAGGATGAGAAACAGAGGGGCTGAAACAGAGGGGCTGAAAGAGACGGGCTGAAACAGAGGGGCTGAAACAGAGGGCGAGAAACAGAGGGGCTGAAACAGAGGGTGAGAAACAGAGGGGCTGAAACAGAGGGCGAGAAACACAGAGGCTGAATCAGAGGGGCTGAATCAGAGGGGCTGAAAAAGTGGGGCTGAAACAGAGGGCGAGAAACAGAGGGGCTGAAACAGAGGGCGAGAAACAGAGGGGCTGAAAAAGAGGGGCGGGAAACAGAGGGGCTGAATCAGAGGGGCTGAATCAGAGGGGCTGAATCAGAGGGGCTGAAACAGAGGGTGAGAAACAGAGGGGCTGAAACAGAGAGGCTGAAACAGACTGGCTGAAACAGAGGGTGAGAAACAGAGGGGCTGAATCAGAGGGGCTGAATCAGAGGGGCTGAATCAGAGGGGCTGAAACAGAGGGGCTGAATCAGAGGGGCTGAAACAGAGGGCGAGAAACAGAGGGGCTGAAACAGAGGGCGAGAATCAGAGGGGCTGAAACAGTGGGCGAGAAACAGAGGGGCTGAAACAGAGGGGCTGAAACAGACGGGCTGAAACAGAGAGCCTGAAACAGAGGGCAAGAAACAGAGGGGCTGAAACAGAGGGCGAAAAACAGAGGGTCTGAAACAGAGTGCGTGAAACAGAGGGTGAGAAATAGGGGGCGAGAAACAGAGGGGCTGAAACAGAGGGGCTGAATCAGCGGGGGTGAAACAGAGGGCGAGAAACAGAGGGGCTGAAACAGAGGGCGAGTAACAGAGGATGAGAAACAGAGGGGCTGAAACAGAGGGGCTGAAAGAGACGGGCTGAAACAGAGGGGCTGAAACAGAGGGCGAGAAACAGAGGGGCTGAAACAGAGGGTGAGAAACAGAGGGGCTGAAACAGAGGGCGAGAAACACAGAGGCTGAATCAGAGGGGCTGAATCAGAGGGGCTGAAAAAGTGGGGCTGAAACAGAGGGCGAGAAACAGAGGGGCTGAAACAGAGGGCGAGAAACAGAGGGGCTGAAACAGAGGGGCGGGAAACAGAGGGGCTGAATCAGAGGGGCTGAATCAGAGGGGCTGAATCAGAGGGGCTGAAACAGAGGGTGAGAAACAGAGGTGCTGATACAGAGGGGCTGAAACAGAGGGGCTGAAACAGAGGGTGAGAAACAGAGGGGCTGAATCAGAGGGGCTGAATCAGAGGGGCTGAATCAGAGGGGCTGAAACAGAGGGGCTGAATCAGAGGGGCTGAAACAGAGGGCGAGAAACAGAGGGGCTGAAACAGAGGGCAAGAATCAGAGGGGCTGAAACAGTGGGCGAGAAACAGAGGGGCTGAAACAGAGGGGCTGAAACAGACGGGCTGAAACAGAGAGCCTGAAACAGAGGGCAAGAAACAGAGGGGCTGAAACAGAGGGCGAAAAACAGAGGGTCTGAAACAGAGTGCGTGAAACAGAGGGTGAGAAATAGGGGGCGAGAAACAGAGGGTCTGAAACAGAGGGGCTGAAACAGAGGGACTGAAACAGAGGGGCTGAATCAGAGGGGCTGAAACAGAGGGGCTGAAACAGAGGGCGAGAAACAGAGGGGCTGAAACAGAGGGCGAGAAACAGAGGGGCTGAATCAGAGGGGCCAAAACAGAGGGTGAGAAACAGAGGGGCTGAAACAGAGGGGCTGAAACAGAGGGCGAGAAACAGAGGGGCTGAAACAGAGGGCGAGAAACAGAGGGGCTGAATCAGAGGGGCCGAAACAGATGGCGAGAAACAGAGGGGCTGAATCAGAGGGGCCAAAACAGAGGGTGAGAAACAGAGGGGCTGAAACAGAGGGGCTGAAACAGAGGGCGAGAAACAGAGGGGCTGAAACAGAGGGCGAGAAACAAAGGGGCTGAATCAGAGGGGCCGAAACAGAGGGTGAGAAACAGAGGGGCTGAAACAGAGGGCGAGAAACAGAGTGGCTGAAACAGACGGGCTGAAACAGAGGGGCTGAAACAGAGGGCGAGAAACAAAGGGGCTGAAACAGAGGCGGAGATTTAGAGTGGCTGAAACAGAGGGGCTGAATCAGAGGGGCTGAAACAGAGGGCGAGAAACAGAGGGGCTGAAACAGAGGGCGAGAAACAGAGGCGCTGAAACAGAGGGGCTGAAACAGAGGGGCTGAAACAGTGGGGCTGAAACAGAGGGCGAGAAACAGAGGGGCTGAAACAGAGGGCGAGAAACAGAGGGGCTGAAACAGAGGGGTGGGAAACAGAGGGGCTGAATCAGAGGGGCTGAATCAGAGGGGCTGAATCAGAGGGGCTGAAACAGAGGGTGAGAAACAGAGGGGCTGAAACAGAGTGGCTGAAACAGAGGGGCTGAAACAGAGGGCGAGAAACAGAGGGGCTGAATCAGAGGGGCTGAATCAGAGGGGCTGAATCAGAGGGGCTGAAACAGAGGGGCTGAATCAGAGGGGCTGAAACAGACGGCGAGAAACAGAGGGGCTGAAACAGAGAGCGAGAATCAGAGGGGCTGAAACAGTGGGCGAGAAACAGAGGGGCTGAAACAGAGGGGCTGAAACAGACGGGCTGAAACAGAGAGCCTGAAACAGAGGGCAAGAAACAGAGGGGCTGAAACAGAGGGCGAAAAACCGAGGGTCTGAAACAGAGGGCGTGAAACAGAGGGTAAGAAATAGAGGGCGAGAAACAGAGGGGCTGAAAGAGAGGGGCTGAAACAGAGGGGCTGAAACAGAGGGGCTGAATCAGAGGGGCTGAAACAGAGGGGCTGAATCAGAGGGGCTGAAACAGAGGGCGAGAAACAGAGGGCCTGAAACAAATGGCGAGAAACAGAGGGGCTGAAACAGCGGGCGAGAAATAGAGGGCGAGAAACAGAGGGGCTGAAAAAGAGAGCCTGAAACAGAGGGTGAGAAACAGAGGGGCTGAAACAGAGGGCGAAAAACAGAGGGGCTGAAACAGAGGGCGAGTAACAGAGGATGAGAAACAGAGGGGCTGAAACAGAGGGGCTGAAACAGACGGGCTGAAACAGAGGGGCTGAAACAGAGGGCGAGAAACAGAGGGGCTGAAACAGAGGGTGAGAAACAGAGGGGCTGAAACAGAGGGCGAGAAACAGAGAGGCTGAATCAGAGGGGCTGAAACAGAGGGGCTGAAACAGAGGGCGAGAAACTGAGGGCCTGAAACAGAGGGCGAGAAACAGAGGGGCTGAAACAGAGGGCGAGAAACAGAGGGGCTGAATCAGAGGGGCTGAAACAGAGGGTGAGAAACAGAGGGGCTGAAACAGAGGGCGAGAAACAGAGTGCGTGAAACAGACGGGCTGAAACAGAGGGGCTGAAACAGAGGGTGAGAAACAGAGGGGCTGAAACAGAGGGCGAGAAACAGAGGGGCTGAAACAGAGGGTCTGAAACAGAGGGTCTGAAACAGAGGGGCTGAATCAGAGGGGCTGAAACAGAGGGGCTGAATCAGAGGGGCTGAAACTGAAGGCGAGAAACAGAGGGCCTGAAACAGAGGGCGAGAAACAGAGGGGCTGAAACAGCGGGCGAGAAACAGAGGGCGAGAAACAGAGGGGCTGAAACAGAGAGCCTGAAACAGAGGGTGAGAAACAGAGGGGCTGAAACAGAGGGCGAAAAACAGAGGGGCTGAAACAGAGGGCGAGTAACAGAGGATGAGAAACAGAGGGGCTGAAACAGAGGGGCTGAAACAGACGGGCTGAAACAGAGGGGCTGAAACAGAGGGCGAGAAACAGAGGGGCTGAAACAGAGGGTGAGAAACAGAGGGGCTGAAACAGAGGGTGAGAAACAGAGAGGCTGAATCAGAGGGGCTGAAACAGAGGGGCTGAAACAGAGGGCGAGAAACAGAGGGGCTGAAACAGAGGGCGAGAAACAGATGGGCTGAAACAGAGGGCGAGAAACAGAGGGGCTGAAACAGAGGGGCTGAAACAGACGGGCTGAAACAGAGAGCCTGAAACAGAGGGCAAGAAACAGAGGGGCTGAAACAGAGGGCGAAAAACAGAGGGTCTGAAACAGAGTGCGTGAAACAGAGGGTGAGAAATAGGGGGCGAGAAACAGAGGGGCTGAAACAGAGGGGCTGAAACAGAGGGCGAGAAACAGAGGGGCTGAAACAGAGGGCGAGAAACAGAGGGGCTGAATCAGAGGGGCCGAAACAGAGGGTGAGAAACACAGGGGCTGAAACAGAGGGCGAGAAACAGAGTGCGTGAAACAGACGGCCTGAAACAGAGGGGCTGAAACAGAGGGCGAGAAACAGAGGGGCTGAATCAGAGGGGCTGAAACAGAGGGTGAGAAACAGAGGGGCTGAAACAGAGGGCGAGAAACAGAGTGCGTGAAACAGACGGGCTGAAACAGAGGGGCTGAAACAGAGGGTGAGAAACAGAGGGGCTGAAACAGAGGGCGAGAAACAGAGGGGCTGAAACAGAGGGTCTGAAACAGAGGGTCTGAAACAGAGGGGCTGAATCAGAGGGGCTGAAACAGAGGGGCTGAATCAGAGGGGCTGAAACTGAAGGCGAGAAACAGAGGGCCTGAAACAGAGGGCGAGAAACAGAGGGGCTGAAACAGCGGGCGAGAAACAGAGGGCGAGAAACAGAGGGGCTGAAACAGAGAGCCTGAAACAGAGGGTGAGAAACAGAGGGGCTGAAACAGAGGGCGAAAAACAGAGGGGCTGAAACAGAGGGCGAGTAACAGAGGATGAGAAACAGAGGGGCTGAAACAGAGGGGCTGAAACAGACGGGCTGAAACAGAGGGGCTGAAACAGAGGGCGAGAAACAGAGGGGCTGAAACAGAGGGTGAGAAACAGAGGGGCTGAAACAGAGGGTGAGAAACAGAGAGGCTGAATCAGAGGGGCTGAAACAGAGGGGCTGAAACAGAGGGCGAGAAACAGAGGGGCTGAAACAGAGGGCGAGAAACAGATGGGCTGAAACAGAGGGCGAGAAACAGAGGGGCTGAAACAGAGGGGCTGAAACAGACGGGCTGAAACAGAGAGCCTGAAACAGAGGGCAAGAAACAGAGGGGCTGAAACAGAGGGCGAAAAACAGAGGGTCTGAAACAGAGTGCGTGAAACAGAGGGTGAGAAATAGGGGGCGAGAAACAGAGGGGCTGAAACAGAGGGGCTGAAACAGAGGGCGAGAAACAGAGGGGCTGAAACAGAGGGCGAGAAACAGAGGGGCTGAATCAGAGGGGCCGAAACAGAGGGTGAGAAACACAGGGGCTGAAACAGAGGGCGAGAAACAGAGTGCGTGAAACAGACGGCCTGAAACAGAGGGGCTGAAACAGAGGTCGAGAAACAGAGGGGCTGAAACAGAGGGCGAGAAACAGAGGGGCTGAAACAGAGGGGCTGAAACAGAGGGTCTGAAACAGAGGGGCTGAATTAGAGGGGCTGAAACAGAGGGGCTGAATCAGAGGGGCTGAAACTGAAGGCGAGAAACAGAGGGCCTGAAACAGAGGGCGAGAAACAGAGGGGCAGAAACAGCGGGCGAGAAACAGAGGGCGAGAAACAGAGGGGCTGAAACAGAGAGCCTGAAACAGAGGGTGAGAAACAGAGGGGCTGAAACAGAGGGCGAAAAACAGAGGGGCTGAAACAGAGGGCGAGTAACAGAGGATGAGAAACAGAGGGGCTGAAACAGAGGGGCTTAAACAGACGGGCTGAAACAGAGGGGCTGAAACAGAGGGCGAGAAACAGAGGGGCTGAAACAGAGGGTGAGAAACAGAGGGGCTGAAACAGAGGGCGAGAAACAGAGAGGCTGAATCAGAGGGGCTGAAACAGAGGGGCTGAAACAGAGGGCGCGAAACAGAGGGGCTGAAACAGAGGGCGAGAAACAGATGGGCTGAAACAGAGGGCGAGAAACAGAGGGGCTGAATCAGAGGGGCTGAAACAGAGGGTGAGAAACAGAGTGCGTGAATGAGACGGGCTGAAACAGAGGGGCTGAAACAGAGGGCGAGAAACAGAGGGGCTGAAACAGAGGGCGAGAAACAGAGGGGCTGAAACAGAGGGGCTGAAAGAGAGGGGCTGAAACAGAGTGGCTGAAACAGAGGGGCTGAAACAGAGGGGCTGGAACAGAGGGGGAGAAACAGAGGGGCTGAAACAGAGGGGCTGAATCAGAGGGGCTTAAACAGAGGGCGAGAAAGAGAGGGGCTGAAACAGAGGGCGAGAAACAGAGGGGCTGAAACAGAGGGGCGGGAAACAGAGGGGCTTAATCAGAGGGGCTGAATCAGAGGGGCTGAAACAGAGGGTGAGAAACAGAGGGGCTGAAATAGAGGGGCAGAATCAGAGGGGCTGAATCAGAGGGGCTGAAACAGAGGGGCTGGATCAGAGGGGCTAAAACAGAGGGCGAGAAACAGAGGGGCTGAAACAGATGGCGAGAATCAGAGGGGCTGAAACAGAGGGCGAGAAACAGAGGTGCTGAAACAGAGGGGCTGAAACAGAGGGGCTGAATCAGAGGGGCTGATTCAGAGGGGCTGAAACAGAGCGGCTGAATCAGCGGGGGTGAAACAGAGGGCGAGAAACAGAGGGGCTGAAACAGAGGGCGAGTAACAGAGGATGAGAAACAGAGGGGCTGAAACAGAGGGGCTGAAAGAGACGGGCTGAAACAGAGGGGCTGAAACAGAGGGCGAGAAACAGAGGGGCTGAAACAGAGGGTGAGAAACAGAGGGGCTGAAACAGAGGGCGAGAAACACAGAGGCTGAATCAGAGGGGCTGAATCAGAGGGGCTGAAAAAGTGGGGCTGAAACAGAGGGCGAGAAACAGAGGGGCTGAAACAGAGGGCGAGAAACAGAGGGGCTGAAAAAGAGGGGCGGGAAACAGAGGGGCTGAATCAGAGGGGCTGAATCAGAGGGGCTGAATCAGAGGGGCTGAAACAGAGGGTGAGAAACAGAGGGGCTGAAACAGAGAGGCTGAAACAGACTGGCTGAAACAGAGGGTGAGAAACAGAGGGGCTGAATCAGAGGGGCTGAATCAGAGGGGCTGAATCAGAGGGGCTGAAACAGAGGGGCTGAATCAGAGGGGCTGAAACAGAGGGCGAGAAACAGAGGGGCTGAAACAGAGGGCGAGAATCAGAGGGGCTGAAACAGTGGGCGAGAAACAGAGGGGCTGAAACAGAGGGGCTGAAACAGACGGGCTGAAACAGAGAGCCTGAAACAGAGGGCAAGAAACAGAGGGGCTGAAACAGAGGGCGAAAAACAGAGGGTCTGAAACAGAGTGCGTGAAACAGAGGGTGAGAAATAGGGGGCGAGAAACAGAGGGGCTGAAACAGAGGGGCTGAATCAGCGGGGGTGAAACAGAGGGCGAGAAACAGAGGGGCTGAAACAGAGGGCGAGTAACAGAGGATGAGAAACAGAGGGGCTGAAACAGAGGGGCTGAAAGAGACGGGCTGAAACAGAGGGGCTGAAACAGAGGGCGAGAAACAGAGGGGCTGAAACAGAGGGTGAGAAACAGAGGGGCTGAAACAGAGGGCGAGAAACACAGAGGCTGAATCAGAGGGGCTGAATCAGAGGGGCTGAAAAAGTGGGGCTGAAACAGAGGGCGAGAAACAGAGGGGCTGAAACAGAGGGCGAGAAACAGAGGGGCTGAAACAGAGGGGCGGGAAACAGAGGGGCTGAATCAGAGGGGCTGAATCAGAGGGGCTGAATCAGAGGGGCTGAAACAGAGGGTGAGAAACAGAGGTGCTGATACAGAGGGGCTGAAACAGAGGGGCTGAAACAGAGGGTGAGAAACAGAGGGGCTGAATCAGAGGGGCTGAATCAGAGGGGCTGAATCAGAGGGGCTGAAACAGAGGGGCTGAATCAGAGGGGCTGAAACAGAGGGCGAGAAACAGAGGGGCTGAAACAGAGGGCAAGAATCAGAGGGGCTGAAACAGTGGGCGAGAAACAGAGGGGCTGAAACAGAGGGGCTGAAACAGACGGGCTGAAACAGAGAGCCTGAAACAGAGGGCAAGAAACAGAGGGGCTGAAACAGAGGGCGAAAAACAGAGGGTCTGAAACAGAGTGCGTGAAACAGAGGGTGAGAAATAGGGGGCGAGAAACAGAGGGTCTGAAACAGAGGGGCTGAAACAGAGGGACTGAAACAGAGGGGCTGAATCAGAGGGGCTGAAACAGAGGGGCTGAAACAGAGGGCGAGAAACAGAGGGGCTGAAACAGAGGGCGAGAAACAGAGGGGCTGAATCAGAGGGGCCAAAACAGAGGGTGAGAAACAGAGGGGCTGAAACAGAGGGGCTGAAACAGAGGGCGAGAAACAGAGGGGCTGAAACAGAGGGCGAGAAACAGAGGGGCTGAATCAGAGGGGCCGAAACAGATGGCGAGAAACAGAGGGGCTGAATCAGAGGGGCCAAAACAGAGGGTGAGAAACAGAGGGGCTGAAACAGAGGGGCTGAAACAGAGGGCGAGAAACAGAGGGGCTGAAACAGAGGGCGAGAAACAAAGGGGCTGAATCAGAGGGGCCGAAACAGAGGGTGAGAAACAGAGGGGCTGAAACAGAGGGCGAGAAACAGAGTGGCTGAAACAGACGGGCTGAAACAGAGGGGCTGAAACAGAGGGCGAGAAACAAAGGGGCTGAAACAGAGGCGGAGATTTAGAGTGGCTGAAACAGAGGGGCTGAATCAGAGGGGCTGAAACAGAGGGCGAGAAACAGAGGGGCTGAAACAGAGGGCGAGAAACAGAGGCGCTGAAACAGAGGGGCTGAAACAGAGGGGCTGAAACAGTGGGGCTGAAACAGAGGGCGAGAAACAGAGGGGCTGAAACAGAGGGCGAGAAACAGAGGGGCTGAAACAGAGGGGTGGGAAACAGAGGGGCTGAATCAGAGGGGCTGAATCAGAGGGGCTGAATCAGAGGGGCTGAAACAGAGGGTGAGAAACAGAGGGGCTGAAACAGAGTGGCTGAAACAGAGGGGCTGAAACAGAGGGCGAGAAACAGAGGGGCTGAATCAGAGGGGCTGAATCAGAGGGGCTGAATCAGAGGGGCTGAAACAGAGGGGCTGAATCAGAGGGGCTGAAACAGACGGCGAGAAACAGAGGGGCTGAAACAGAGAGCGAGAATCAGAGGGGCTGAAACAGTGGGCGAGAAACAGAGGGGCTGAAACAGAGGGGCTGAAACAGACGGGCTGAAACAGAGAGCCTGAAACAGAGGGCAAGAAACAGAGGGGCTGAAACAGAGGGCGAAAAACCGAGGGTCTGAAACAGAGGGCGTGAAACAGAGGGTAAGAAATAGAGGGCGAGAAACAGAGGGGCTGAAAGAGAGGGGCTGAAACAGAGGGGCTGAAACAGAGGGGCTGAATCAGAGGGGCTGAAACAGAGGGGCTGAATCAGAGGGGCTGAAACAGAGGGCGAGAAACAGAGGGCCTGAAACAAATGGCGAGAAACAGAGGGGCTGAAACAGCGGGCGAGAAATAGAGGGCGAGAAACAGAGGGGCTGAAAAAGAGAGCCTGAAACAGAGGGTGAGAAACAGAGGGGCTGAAACAGAGGGCGAAAAACAGAGGGGCTGAAACAGAGGGCGAGTAACAGAGGATGAGAAACAGAGGGGCTGAAACAGAGGGGCTGAAACAGACGGGCTGAAACAGAGGGGCTGAAACAGAGGGCGAGAAACAGAGGGGCTGAAACAGAGGGTGAGAAACAGAGGGGCTGAAACAGAGGGCGAGAAACAGAGAGGCTGAATCAGAGGGGCTGAAACAGAGGGGCTGAAACAGAGGGCGAGAAACTGAGGGCCTGAAACAGAGGGCGAGAAACAGAGGGGCTGAAACAGAGGGCGAGAAACAGAGGGGCTGAATCAGAGGGGCTGAAACAGAGGGTGAGAAACAGAGGGGCTGAAACAGAGGGCGAGAAACAGAGTGCGTGAAACAGACGGGCTGAAACAGAGGGGCTGAAACAGAGGGTGAGAAACAGAGGGGCTGAAACAGAGGGCGAGAAACAGAGGGGCTGAAACAGAGGGTCTGAAACAGAGGGTCTGAAACAGAGGGGCTGAATCAGAGGGGCTGAAACAGAGGGGCTGAATCAGAGGGGCTGAAACTGAAGGCGAGAAACAGAGGGCCTGAAACAGAGGGCGAGAAACAGAGGGGCTGAAACAGCGGGCGAGAAACAGAGGGCGAGAAACAGAGGGGCTGAAACAGAGAGCCTGAAACAGAGGGTGAGAAACAGAGGGGCTGAAACAGAGGGCGAAAAACAGAGGGGCTGAAACAGAGGGCGAGTAACAGAGGATGAGAAACAGAGGGGCTGAAACAGAGGGGCTGAAACAGACGGGCTGAAACAGAGGGGCTGAAACAGAGGGCGAGAAACAGAGGGGCTGAAACAGAGGGTGAGAAACAGAGGGGCTGAAACAGAGGGTGAGAAACAGAGAGGCTGAATCAGAGGGGCTGAAACAGAGGGGCTGAAACAGAGGGCGAGAAACAGAGGGGCTGAAACAGAGGGCGAGAAACAGATGGGCTGAAACAGAGGGCGAGAAACAGAGGGGCTGAATCAGAGGGGCTGAAACAGAGAGTGAGAAACAGAGTGCGTGAAACAGACGGGCTGAAACAGAGGGGCTGAAACAGAGGGCGAGAAACAGAGGGGCTGAAACAGAGGGGCTGAAAGAGAGGGGCTGAAACAGAGTGGCTGAAACAGAGGGGCTGAAACAGAGGGGCTGGAACAGAGGGGGAGAAACAGAGGGGCTGAAACAGAGGGGCTGAATCAGAGGGGCTGAAACAGAGGGCGAGAAAGAGAGGGGCTGAAACAGAGGGCGAGAAACAGAGGGGCTGAAACAGAGGGGCTGAAACAGAGGGTGAGAAACAGAAGGGCTGAAACAGAGGGGCTGAAACAGAGGGGCTGAAACAGAGGGGCTGAAACAGAGGGGCTGAAACAGAGGGCGAGAAACAGAGGGGCTGAATCAGAGGGGCTGAAACAGAGGGGCTAAATCAGAGGGGCTAAAACAGAGGGCGAGAAACAGAGGGGCTGAAACAGAGGGCGAGAATCAGAGGGGCTGAAACAGAGGGCGAGAAACAGAGGGGCTGAAACAGAGGGGCTGAAACAGAGGGGCTGAATCAGAGGGGCTGATTCAGAGGGGCTGAAACAGAGGGGCTGAATCAGCGGGGGTGAAACAGAGGGTCTGAAACAGAGGGCGAGAAACAGAGGGCGAGAAACAGAGGGTCTGAAACAGAGGGGCTGAAACAGAGGGCGAGAAACAGAGGGGCTGAAACAGAGGGGCTGAAACAGAGGGCGCGAAACAGAGGGGCTGAAACAGAGGGCGAGAAACAGGGGGTCTGAAACAGAGGGCGAGAAACAGAGGGGCCGAAACAGAGGGCGAGAAACAGAGGGGCCGAAACAGAGGGCGAGAAACAGAGGGTCTGAAACAGAGGGTCTGAAACAGAGGGTCTGAAACAGAGGGCGCGAAACAGAGGGTCTGAAACAGAGGGCGAGAAACAGAGGGGCTGAAACAGAGGGCGAAAAACAGAGGGTCTGAAACAGAGTGCGTGAAACAGAGGGTGAGAAATAGGGGGCGAGAAACAGAGGGGCTGAAACAGAGGGGCTGAAACAGAGGGCGAGAAACAGAGGGGCTCAAACAGAGGGCGAGAAACAGAGGGGCTGAATCAGAGGGGCCGAAACAGAGGGTGAGAAACACAGGGGCTGAAACAGAGGGCGAGAAACAGAGTGCGTGAAACAGACGGCCTGAAACAGAGGGGCTGAAACAGAGGTCGAGAAACAGAGGGGCTGAAACAGAGGGCGAGAAACAGAGGGGCTGAAACAGAGGGGCTGAAACAGAGGGTCTGAAACAGAGGGGCTGAATTAGAGGGGCTGAAACAGAGGGGCTGAATCAGAGGGGCTGAAACTGAAGGCGAGAAACAGAGGGCCTGAAACAGAGGGCGAGAAACAGAGGGGCAGAAACAGCGGGCGAGAAACAGAGGGCGAGAAACAGAGGGGCTGAAACAGAGAGCCTGAAACAGAGGGTGAGAAACAGAGGGGCTGAAACAGAGGGCGAAAAACAGAGGGGCTGAAACAGAGGGCGAGTAACAGAGGATGAGAAACAGAGGGGCTGAAACAGAGGGGCTTAAACAGACGGGCTGAAACAGAGGGGCTGAAACAGAGGGCGAGAAACAGAGGGGCTGAAACAGAGGGTGAGAAACAGAGGGGCTGAAACAGAGGGCGAGAAACAGAGAGGCTGAATCAGAGGGGCTGAAACAGAGGGGCTGAAACAGAGGGCGCGAAACAGAGGGGCTGAAACAGAGGGCGAGAAACAGATGGGCTGAAACAGAGGGCGAGAAACAGAGGGGCTGAATCAGAGGGGCTGAAACAGAGGGTGAGAAACAGAGTGCGTGAATGAGACGGGCTGAAACAGAGGGGCTGAAACAGAGGGCGAGAAACAGAGGGGCTGAAACAGAGGGCGAGAAACAGAGGGGCTGAAACAGAGGGGCTGAAAGAGAGGGGCTGAAACAGAGTGGCTGAAACAGAGGGGCTGAAACAGAGGGGCTGGAACAGAGGGGGAGAAACAGAGGGGCTGAAACAGAGGGGCTGAATCAGAGGGGCTTAAACAGAGGGCGAGAAAGAGAGGGGCTGAAACAGAGGGCGAGAAACAGAGGGGCTGAAACAGAGGGGCGGGAAACAGAGGGGCTTAATCAGAGGGGCTGAATCAGAGGGGCTGAAACAGAGGGTGAGAAACAGAGGGGCTGAAATAGAGGGGCAGAATCAGAGGGGCTGAATCAGAGGGGCTGAAACAGAGGGGCTGGATCAGAGGGGCTAAAACAGAGGGCGAGAAACAGAGGGGCTGAAACAGATGGCGAGAATCAGAGGGGCTGAAACAGAGGGCGAGAAACAGAGGTGCTGAAACAGAGGGGCTGAAACAGAGGGGCTGAATCAGAGGGGCTGATTCAGAGGGGCTGAAACAGAGCGGCTGAATCAGCGGGGGTGAAACAGAGGGCGAGAAACAGAGGGGCTGAAACAGAGGGCGAGTAACAGAGGATGAGAAACAGAGGGGCTGAAACAGAGGGGCTGAAAGAGACGGGCTGAAACAGAGGGGCTGAAACAGAGGGCGAGAAACAGAGGGGCTGAAACAGAGGGTGAGAAACAGAGGGGCTGAAACAGAGGGCGAGAAACACAGAGGCTGAATCAGAGGGGCTGAATCAGAGGGGCTGAAAAAGTGGGGCTGAAACAGAGGGCGAGAAACAGAGGGGCTGAAACAGAGGGCGAGAAACAGAGGGGCTGAAAAAGAGGGGCGGGAAACAGAGGGGCTGAATCAGAGGGGCTGAATCAGAGGGGCTGAATCAGAGGGGCTGAAACAGAGGGTGAGAAACAGAGGGGCTGAAACAAAGGGGCTGAAACAGACGGGCTGAAACAGAGGGTGAGAAACAGAGGGGCTGAATCAGAGGGGCTGAATCAGAGGGGCTGAATCAGAGGGGCTGAAACAGAGGGGCTGAATCAGAGGGGCTGAAACAGAGGGCGAGAAACAGAGGGGCTGAAACAGAGGGCGAGAATCAGAGGGGCTGAAACAGTGGGCGAGAAACAGAGGGGCTGAAACAGAGGGGCTGAAACAGACGGGCTGAAACAGAGAGCCTGAAACAGAGGGCAAGAAACAGAGGGGCTGAAACAGAGGGCGAAAAACAGAGGGTCTGAAACAGAGTGCGTGAAACAGAGGGTGAGAAATAGGGGGCGAGAAACAGAGGGGCTGAAACAGAGGGGCTGAATCAGCGGGGGTGAAACAGAGGGCGAGAAACAGAGGGGCTGAAACAGAGGGCGAGTAACAGAGGATGAGAAACAGAGGGGCTGAAACAGAGGGGCTGAAAGAGACGGGCTGAAACAGAGGGGCTGAAACAGAGGGCGAGAAACAGAGGGGCTGAAACAGAGGGTGAGAAACAGAGGGGCTGAAACAGAGGGCGAGAAACACAGAGGCTGAATCAGAGGGGCTGAATCAGAGGGGCTGAAAAAGTGGGGCTGAAACAGAGGGCGAGAAACAGAGGGGCTGAAACAGAGGGCGAGAAACAGAGGGGCTGAAACAGAGGGGCGGGAAACAGAGGGGCTGAATCAGAGGGGCTGAATCAGAGGGGCTGAATCAGAGGGGCTGAAACAGAGGGTGAGAAACAGAGGTGCTGATACAGAGGGGCTGAAACAGAGGGGCTGAAACAGAGGGTGAGAAACAGAGGGGCTGAATCAGAGGGGCTGAATCAGAGGGGCTGAATCAGAGGGGCTGAAACAGAGGGGCTGAATCAGAGGGGCTGAAACAGAGGGCGAGAAACAGAGGGGCTGAAACAGAGGGCGAGAATCAGAGGGGCTGAAACAGTGGGCGAGAAACAGAGGGGCTGAAACAGAGGGGCTGAAACAGACGGGCTGAAACAGAGAGCCTGAAACAGAGGGCAAGAAACAGAGGGGCTGAAACAGAGGGCGAAAAACAGAGGGTCTGAAACAGAGTGCGTGAAACAGAGGGTGAGAAATAGGGGGCGAGAAACAGAGGGTCTGAAACAGAGGGGCTGAAACAGAGGGACTGAAACAGAGGGGCTGAATCAGAGGGGCTGAAACAGAGGGGCTGAAACAGAGGGCGAGAAACAGAGGGGCTGAAACAGAGGGCGAGAAACAGAGGGGCTGAATCAGAGGGGCCAAAACAGAGGGTGAGAAACAGAGGGGCTGAAACAGAGGGGCTGAAACAGAGGGCGAGAAACAGAGGGGCTGAAACAGAGGGCGAGAAACAGAGGGGCTGAATCAGAGGGGCCGAAACAGATGGCGAGAAACAGAGGGGCTGAATCAGAGGGGCCAAAACAGAGGGTGAGAAACAGAGGGGCTGAAACAGAGGGGCTGAAACAGAGGGCGAGAAACAGAGGGGCTGAAACAGAGGGCGAGAAACAAAGGGGCTGAATCAGAGGGGCCGAAACAGAGGGTGAGAAACAGAGGGGCTGAAACAGAGGGCGAGAAACAGAGTGGCTGAAACAGAGGGGCTGAAACAGAGGGGCTGAAACAGAGGGCGAGAAACAAAGGGGCTGAAACAGAGGCGGAGATTTAGAGTGGCTGAAACAGAGGGGCTGAATCAGAGGGGCTGAAACAGAGGGCGAGAAACAGAGGGGCTGAAACAGAGGGCGAGAAACAGAGGCGCTGAAACAGAGGGGCTGAAACAGAGGGGCTGAAACAGTGGGGCTGAAACAGAGGGCGAGAAACAGAGGGGCTGAAACAGAGGGCGAGAAACAGAGGGGCTGAAACAGAGGGGTGGGAAACAGAGGGGCTGAATCAGAGGGGCTGAATCAGAGGGGCTGAATCAGAGGGGCTGAAACAGAGGGTGAGAAACAGAGGGGCTGAAACAGAGTGGCTGAAACAGAGGGGCTGAAACAGAGGGCGAGAAACAGAGGGGCTGAATCAGAGGGGCTGAAACAGAGAGTGAGAAACAGAGTGCGTGAAACAGACGGGCTGAAACAGAGGGGCTGAAACAGAGGGCGAGAAACAGAGGGGCTGAAACAGAGGGGCTGAAAGAGAGGGGCTGAAACAGAGTGGCTGAAACAGAGGGGCTGAAACAGAGGGGCTGGAACAGAGGGGGAGAAACAGAGGGGCTGAAACAGAGGGGCTGAATCAGAGGGGCTGAAACAGAGGGCGAGAAAGAGAGGGGCTGAAACAGAGGGCGAGAAACAGAGGGGCTGAAACAGAGGGGCTGAAACAGAGGGTGAGAAACAGAAGGGCTGAAACAGAGGGGCTGAAACAGAGGGGCTGAAACAGAGGGGCTGAAACAGAGGGCGAGAAACAGAGGGGCTGAATCAGAGGGGCTGAATCAGAGGGGTTGAATCAGAGGGGCTGAAACAGAGGGGCTAAATCAGAGGGGCTAAAACAGAGGGCGAGAAACAGAGGGGCTGAAACAGAGGGCGAGAATCAGAGGGGCTGATACAGAGGGCGAGAAACAGAGGGGCTGAAACAGAGGGGCTGAAACAGAGGGGCTGAATCAGAGGGGCTGATTCAGAGGGGCTGAAACAGAGGGGCTGAATCAGCGGGGGTGAAACAGAGGGTCTGAAACAGAGGGCGAGAAACAGAGGGCGAGAAACAGAGGGTCTGAAACAGAGGGGCTGAAACAGAGGGCGAGAAACAGAGGGGCTGAAACAGAGGGGCTGAAACAGAGGGCGCGAAACAGAGGGGCTGAAACAGAGGGCGAGAAACAGGGGGTCTGAAACAGAGGGCGAGAAACAGAGGGGCCGAAACAGAGGGCGAGAAACAGAGGGGCCGAAACAGAGGGCGAGAAACAGAGGGTCTGAAACAGAGGGTCTGAAACAGAGGGTCTGAAACAGAGGGCGCGAAACAGAGGGTCTGAAACAGAGGGCGAGAAACAGAGGGGCTGAAACAGAGGGCGAAAAACAGAGGGTCTGAAACAGAGTGCGTGAAACAGAGGGTGAGAAATAGGGGGCGAGAAACAGAGGGGCTGAAACAGAGGGGCTGAAACAGAGGGCGAGAAACAGAGGGGCTCAAACAGAGGGCGAGAAACAGAGGGGCTGAATCAGAGGGGCCGAAACAGAGGGTGAGAAACACAGGGGCTGAAACAGAGGGCGAGAAACAGAGTGCGTGAAACAGACGGCCTGAAACAGAGGGGCTGAAACAGAGGTCGAGAAACAGAGGGGCTGAAACAGAGGGCGAGAAACAGAGGGGCTGAAACAGAGGGGCTGAAACAGAGGGTCTGAAACAGAGGGGCTGAATTAGAGGGGCTGAAACAGAGGGGCTGAATCAGAGGGGCTGAAACTGAAGGCGAGAAACAGAGGGCCTGAAACAGAGGGCGAGAAACAGAGGGGCAGAAACAGCGGGCGAGAAACAGAGGGCGAGAAACAGAGGGGCTGAAACAGAGAGCCTGAAACAGAGGGTGAGAAACAGAGGGGCTGAAACAGAGGGCGAAAAACAGAGGGGCTGAAACAGAGGGCGAGTAACAGAGGATGAGAAACAGAGGGGCTGAAACAGAGGGGCTTAAACAGACGGGCTGAAACAGAGGGGCTGAAACAGAGGGCGAGAAACAGAGGGGCTGAAACAGAGGGTGAGAAACAGAGGGGCTGAAACAGAGGGCGAGAAACAGAGAGGCTGAATCAGAGGGGCTGAAACAGAGGGGCTGAAACAGAGGGCGCGAAACAGAGGGGCTGAAACAGAGGGCGAGAAACAGATGGGCTGAAACAGAGGGCGAGAAACAGAGGGGCTGAATCAGAGGGGCTGAAACAGAGGGTGAGAAACAGAGTGCGTGAATGAGACGGGCTGAAACAGAGGGGCTGAAACAGAGGGCGAGAAACAGAGGGGCTGAAACAGAGGGCGAGAAACAGAGGGGCTGAAACAGAGGGGCTGAAAGAGAGGGGCTGAAACAGAGTGGCTGAAACAGAGGGGCTGAAAAAGAGGGGCTGGAACAGAGGGGGAGAAACAGAGGGGCTGAAACAGAGGGGCTGAATCAGAGGGGCTTAAACAGAGGGCGAGAAAGAGAGGGGCTGAAACAGAGGGCGAGAAACAGAGGGGCTGAAACAGAGGGGCGGGAAACAGAGGGGCTTAATCAGAGGGGCTGAATCAGAGGGGCTGAAACAGAGGGTGAGAAACAGAGGGGCTGAAATAGAGGGGCAGAATCAGAGGGGCTGAATCAGAGGGGCTGAAACAGAGGGGCTGGATCAGAGGGGCTAAAACAGAGGGCGAGAAACAGAGGGGCTGAAACAGATGGCGAGAATCAGAGGGGCTGAAACAGAGGGCGAGAAACAGAGGTGCTGAAACAGAGGGGCTGAAACAGAGGGGCTGAATCAGAGGGGCTGATTCAGAGGGGCTGAAACAGAGCGGCTGAATCAGCGGGGGTGAAACAGAGGGCGAGAAACAGAGGGGCTGAAACAGAGGGCGAGTAACAGAGGATGAGAAACAGAGGGGCTGAAACAGAGGGGCTGAAAGAGACGGGCTGAAACAGAGGGGCTGAAACAGAGGGCGAGAAACAGAGGGGCTGAAACAGAGGGTGAGAAACAGAGGGGCTGAAACAGAGGGCGAGAAACACAGAGGCTGAATCAGAGGGGCTGAATCAGAGGGGCTGAAAAAGTGGGGCTGAAACAGAGGGCGAGAAACAGAGGGGCTGAAACAGAGGGCGAGAAACAGAGGGGCTGAAAAAGAGGGGCGGGAAACAGAGGGGCTGAATCAGAGGGGCTGAATCAGAGGGGCTGAATCAGAGGGGCTGAAACAGAGGGTGAGAAACAGAGGGGCTGAAACAAAGGGGCTGAAACAGACGGGCTGAAACAGAGGGTGAGAAACAGAGGGGCTGAATCAGAGGGGCTGAATCAGAGGGGCTGAATCAGAGGGGCTGAAACAGAGGGGCTGAATCAGAGGGGCTGAAACAGAGGGCGAGAAACAGAGGGGCTGAAACAGAGGGCGAGAATCAGAGGGGCTGAAACAGTGGGCGAGAAACAGAGGGGCTGAAACAGAGGGGCTGAAACAGACGGGCTGAAACAGAGAGCCTGAAACAGAGGGCAAGAAACAGAGGGGCTGAAACAGAGGGCGAAAAACAGAGGGTCTGAAACAGAGTGCGTGAAACAGAGGGTGAGAAATAGGGGGCGAGAAACAGAGGGGCTGAAACAGAGGGGCTGAATCAGCGGGGGTGAAACAGAGGGCGAGAAACAGAGGGGCTGAAACAGAGGGCGAGTAACAGAGGATGAGAAACAGAGGGGCTGAAACAGAGGGGCTGAAAGAGACGGGCTGAAACAGAGGGGCTGAAACAGAGGGCGAGAAACAGAGGGGCTGAAACAGAGGGTGAGAAACAGAGGGGCTGAAACAGAGGGCGAGAAACACAGAGGCTGAATCAGAGGGGCTGAATCAGAGGGGCTGAAAAAGTGGGGCTGAAACAGAGGGCGAGAAACAGAGGGGCTGAAACAGAGGGCGAGAAACAGAGGGGCTGAAACAGAGGGGCGGGAAACAGAGGGGCTGAATCAGAGGGGCTGAATCAGAGGGGCTGAATCAGAGGGGCTGAAACAGAGGGTGAGAAACAGAGGTGCTGATACAGAGGGGCTGAAACAGAGGGGCTGAAACAGAGGGTGAGAAACAGAGGGGCTGAATCAGAGGGGCTGAATCAGAGGGGCTGAATCAGAGGGGCTGAAACAGAGGGGCTGAATCAGAGGGGCTGAAACAGAGGGCGAGAAACAGAGGGGCTGAAACAGAGGGCGAGAATCAGAGGGGCTGAAACAGTGGGCGAGAAACAGAGGGGCTGAAACAGAGGGGCTGAAACAGACGGGCTGAAACAGAGAGCCTGAAACAGAGGGCAAGAAACAGAGGGGCTGAAACAGAGGGCGAAAAACAGAGGGTCTGAAACAGAGTGCGTGAAACAGAGGGTGAGAAATAGGGGGCGAGAGACAGAGGGTCTGAAACAGAGGGGCTGAAACAGAGGGACTGAAACAGAGGGGCTGAATCAGAGGGGCTGAAACAGAGGGGCTGAAACAGAGGGCGAGAAACAGAGGGGCTGAAACAGAGGGCGAGAAACAGAGGGGCTGAATCAGAGGGGCCAAAACAGAGGGTGAGAAACAGAGGGGCTGAAACAGAGGGGCTGAAACAGAGGGCGAGAAACAGAGGGGCTGAAACAGAGGGCGAGAAACAGAGGGGCTGAATCAGAGGGGCCGAAACAGATGGCGAGAAACAGAGGGGCTGAATCAGAGGGGCCAAAACAGAGGGTGAGAAACAGAGGGGCTGAAACAGAGGGGCTGAAACAGAGGGCGAGAAACAGAGGGGCTGAAACAGAGGGCGAGAAACAAAGGGGCTGAATCAGAGGGGCCGAAACAGAGGGTGAGAAACAGAGGGGCTGAAACAGAGGGCGAGAAACAGAGTGGCTGAAACAGAGGGGCTGAAACAGAGGGGCTGAAACAGAGGGCGAGAAACAAAGGGGCTGAAACAGAGGCGGAGATTTAGAGTGGCTGAAACAGAGGGGCTGAATCAGAGGGGCTGAAACAGAGGGCGAGAAACAGAGGGGCTGAAACAGAGGGCGAGAAACAGAGGCGCTGAAACAGAGGGGCTGAAACAGAGGGGCTGAAACAGTGGGGCTGAAACAGAGGGCGAGAAACAGAGGGGCTGAAACAGAGGGCGAGAAACAGAGGGGCTGAAACAGAGGGGTGGGAAACAGAGGGGCTGAATCAGAGGGGCTGAATCAGAGGGGCTGAATCAGAGGGGCTGAAACAGAGGGTGAGAAACAGAGGGGCTGAAACAGAGTGGCTGAAACAGAGGGGCTGAAACAGAGGGCGAGAAACAGAGGGGCTGAATCAGAGGGGCTGAATCAGAGGGGCTGAATCAGAGGGGCTGAAACAGAGGGGCTGAATCAGAGGGGCTGAAACAGACGGCGAGAAACAGAGGGGCTGAAACAGAGAGCGAGAATCAGAGGGGCTGAAACAGTGGGCGAGAAACAGAGGGGCTGAAACAGAGGGGCTGAAACAGACGGGCTGAAACAGAGAGCCTGAAACAGAGGGCAAGAAACAGAGGGGCTGAAACAGAGGGCGAAAAACCGAGGGTCTGAAACAGAGGGCGTGAAACAGAGGGTAAGAAATAGAGGGCGAGAAACAGAGGGGCTGAAAGAGAGGGGCTGAAACAGAGGGGCTGAAACAGAGGGGCTGAATCAGAGGGGCTGAAACAGAGGGGCTGAATCAGAGGGGCTGAAACAGAGGGCGAGAAACAGAGGGCCTGAAACAAATGGCGAGAAACAGAGGGGCTGAAACAGCGGGCGAGAAATAGAGGGCGAGAAACAGAGGGGCTGAAAAAGAGAGCCTGAAACAGAGGGTGAGAAACAGAGGGGCTGAAACAGAGGGCGAAAAACAGAGGGGCTGAAACAGAGGGCGAGTAACAGAGGATGAGAAACAGAGGGGCTGAAACAGAGGGGCTGAAACAGACGGGCTGAAACAGAGGGGCTGAAACAGAGGGCGAGAAACAGAGGGGCTGAAACAGAGGGTGAGAAACAGAGGGGCTGAAACAGAGGGCGAGAAACAGAGAGGCTGAATCAGAGGGGCTGAAACAGAGGGGCTGAAACAGAGGGCGAGAAACTGAGGGCCTGAAACAGAGGGCGAGAAACAGAGGGGCTGAAACAGAGGGCGAGAAACAGAGGGGCTGAATCAGAGGGGCTGAAACAGAGGGTGAGAAACAGAGGGGCTGAAACAGAGGGCGAGAAACAGAGTGCGTGAAACAGACGGGCTGAAACAGAGGGGCTGAAACAGAGGGTGAGAAACAGAGGGGCTGAAACAGAGGGCGAGAAACAGAGGGGCTGAAACAGAGGGTCTGAAACAGAGGGTCTGAAACAGAGGGGCTGAATCAGAGGGACTGAAACAGAGGGGCTGAATCAGAGGGGCTGAAACTGAAGGCGAGAAACAGAGGGGCTGAAACAGAGGGGCTGAATCAGAGGGGCTGAAACAGACGGCGAGAAACAGAGGGGCTGAAACAGAGAGCGAGAATCAGAGGGGCTGAAACAGTGGGCGAGAAACAGAGGGGCTGAAACAGAGGGGCTGAAACAGACGGGCTGAAACAGAGAGCCTGAAACAGAGGGCAAGAAACAGAGGGGCTGAAACAGAGGGCGAAAAACCGAGGGTCTGAAACAGAGGGCGTGAAACAGAGGGTAAGAAATAGAGGGCGAGAAACAGAGGGGCTGAAAGAGAGGGGCTGAAACAGAGGGGCTGAAACAGAGGGGCTGAATCAGAGGGGCTGAAACAGAGGGGCTGAATCAGAGGGGCTGAAACAGAGGGCGAGAAACAGAGGGCCTGAAACAAATGGCGAGAAACAGAGGGGCAGAAACAGCGGGCGAGAAATAGAGGGCGAGAAACAGAGGGGCTGAAAAAGAGAGCCTGAAACAGAGGGTGAGAAACAGAGGGGCTGAAACAGAGGGCGAAAAACAGAGGGGCTGAAACAGAGGGCGAGTAACAGAGGATGAGAAACAGAGGGGCTGAAACAGAGGGGCTGAAACAGACGGGCTGAAACAGAGGGGCTGAAACAGAGGGCGAGAAACAGAGGGGCTGAAACAGAGGGTGAGAAACAGAGGGGCTGAAACAGAGGGCGAGAAACAGAGAGGCTGAATCAGAGGGGCTGAAACAGAGGGGCTGAAACAGAGGGCGAGAAACTGAGGGCCTGAAACAGAGGGCGAGAAACAGAGGGGCTGAAACAGAGGGCGAGAAACAGAGGGGCTGAATCAGAGGGGCTGAAACAGAGGGTGAGAAACAGAGGGGCTGAAACAGAGGGCGAGAAACAGAGTGCGTGAAACAGACGGGCTGAAACAGAGGGGCTGAAACAGAGGGTGAGAAACAGAGGGGCTGAAACAGAGGGCGAGAAACAGAGGGGCTGAAACAGAGGGTCTGAAACAGAGGGTCTGAAACAGAGGGGCTGAATCAGAGGGGCTGAAACAGAGGGGCTGAATCAGAGGGGCTGAAACTGAAGGCGAGAAACAGAGGGCCTGAAACAGAGGGCGAGAAACAGAGGGGCTGAAACAGCGGGCGAGAAACAGAGGGCGAGAAACAGAGGGGCTGAAACAGAGAGCCTGAAACAGAGGGTGAGAAACAGAGGAGCTGAAACAGAGGGCGAAAAACAGAGGGGCTGAAACAGAGGGCGAGTAACAGAGGATGAGAAACAGAGGGGCTGAAACAGAGGGGCTGAAACAGACGGGCTGAAACAGAGGGGCTGAAACAGAGGGCGAGAAACAGAGGGGCTGAAACAGAGGGTGAGAAACAGAGGGGCTGAAACAGAGGGTGAGAAACAGAGAGGCTGAATCAGAGGGGCTGAAACAGAGGGGCTGAAACAGAGGGCGAGAAACAGAGGGGCTGAAACAGAGGGCGAGAAACAGATGGGCTGAAACAGAGGGCGAGAAACAGAGGGGCTGAATCAGAGGGGCTGAAACAGAGAGTGAGAAACAGAGTGCGTGAAACAGACGGGCTGAAACAGAGGGGCTGAAACAGAGGGCGAGAAACAGAGGGGCTGAAACAGAGGGGCTGAAAGAGAGGGGCTGAAACAGAGTGGCTGAAACAGAGGGGCTGAAACAGAGGGGCTGGAACAGAGGGGGAGAAACAGAGGGGCTGAAACAGAGGGGCTGAATCAGAGGGGCTGAAACAGAGGGCGAGAAAGAGAGGGGCTGAAACAGAGGGCGAGAAACAGAGGGGCTGAAACAGAGGGGCTGAAACAGAGGGTGAGAAACAGAAGGGCTGAAACAGAGGGGCTGAAACAGAGGGGCTGAAACAGAGGGGCTGAAACAGAGGGGCTGAAACAGAGGGCGAGAAACAGAGGGGCTGAATCAGAGGGGCTGAATCAGAGGGGTTGAATCAGAGGGGCTGAAACAGAGGGGCTAAATCAGAGGGGCTAAAACAGAGGGCGAGAAACAGAGGGGCTGAAACAGAGGGCGAGAATCAGAGGGGCTGAAACAGAGGGCGAGAAACAGAGGGGCTGAAACAGAGGGGCTGAAACAGAGGGGCTGAATCAGAGGGGCTGATTCAGAGGGGCTGAAACAGAGGGGCTGAATCAGCGGGGGTGAAACAGAGGGTCTGAAACAGAGGGCGAGAAACAGAGGGCGAGAAACAGAGGGTCTGAAACAGAGGGGCTGAAACAGAGGGCGAGAAACAGAGGGGCTGAAACAGAGGGGCTGAAACAGAGGGCGCGAAACAGAGGGGCTGAAACAGAGGGCGAGAAACAGGGGGTCTGAAACAGAGGGCGAGAAACAGAGGGGCCGAAACAGAGGGCGAGAAACAGAGGGGCCGAAACAGAGGGCGAGAAACAGAGGGTCTGAAACAGAGGGTCTGAAACAGAGGGTCTGAAACAGAGGGCGCGAAACAGAGGGTCTGAAACAGAGGGCGAGAAACAGAGGGTCTGAAACAGAGGGCGAGAAACAGAGGGTCTGAAACAGAGGGTCTGAAACAGAGGGGCTGAAACAGAGGGCGAGAAACAGAGGGGCTGAAACAGAGGGTCTGAAACAGAGGGGCTGAAACAGAGCGTCTGAAACAGAGGGCGAGAAACAGAGGGCGAGAAAAAGAGGGCGAGAAACAGCGGGCGAGAAACAGAGGGTCTGAAACAGAGGGTCTGAAACAGAGGGGGTGAAACAGAGGGCGCGAAACAAACTGTCTGAAACAGAGGGCGCGAAACAGAGGGTGCGAATCAGAGGGTCTGAAACATAAGGTCTGAAACAGAGGGTCTGAAACAGAGGGTCTGAAACAGAGGGGCTGAAACAGAGGGCGAGAAACAGAGGGCGAGAAACAGAGCGTCTGAAACAGAGGGTCTGAAACAGAGGGGCTGAAACAGAGGGCGAGAAACAGAGGGTCTGAAACAGAGCGGCTGAAACAGAGGGCGCGAAACAGAGGGTCTGAAACAGAGGGGCTGAAACAGAGGGGCTGAAACAGAGGGAGAGAAACAGAGGGGCTAAAACAGAGGAGCTGAAACAGAGGGCGCGAAACAGAGGGTCTGAAATAGAGGGCTCGAAACAGAGGGGCTGAAACAGATGGGCTGAAACAGAGGTCGCGAAACAGAGGGGCTGAAACAGAGGGCGAGAAACAGAGGGTCTGAAACAGAGGGCGAGAAACAGAGGGGCTGAAACAGAGGGCGAGAAACAGAGGGGCCGAAACAGAGGGCGAGAAACAGAGGGTCTGAAACAGAGTGTCTGAAACAGAGGGTCTGAAACAGAGGGTCTGAAACAGAGGGCGCGAAACAGAGGGTCTGAAACAGAGGGCGAGAAACAGAGGGTCTGAAACAGAGGGCGAGAAACAGAGGGTCTGAAACAGAGGGTCTGAAACAGAGGGTCTGAAACAGAGTGTCTGAAACAGAGGGTCTGAAACAGAGGGTCTGAAACAGAGGGCGCGAAACAGACGGTCTGAAACAGAGGGCGAGAAACAGAGGGTCTGAAACAGAGGGCGAGAAACAGAGGGTCTGAAACAGAGGGTCTGAAACAGAGGGCGAGAAACAGAGGGGCTGAAACAGAGGGTCTGAAACAGAGGGGCTGAAACAGAGGGTCTGAAACAGAGGGCGAGAAACAGAGGGCGAGAAAAAGAGGGCGAGAAACAGAGGGCGAAAAACAAAGGGTCTAAAACAGAGGGTCTGAAACAGAGGGGGTGAAACAGAGGGCGCGAAACAAACGGTCTGAAACAGAGGGCGTGAAACAGAGGGTCTGAAACAGAGGGTCTGAAACAGAGGGTCTGAAACAGAGGGTCTGAAACAGAGGGGCCGAAACTGAGGGCGAGGAACAGAGGGACTGAGACAGAGGATCTGAAACAGAGGGTCTGAAACAGAGGGGCTGAAACAGAGGGTCTGAAACAGAGGGTCTGAAACAGAGGGGCTGAAACAGAGGGTCTGAAACAGATGGCGAGAAACAGAGGGTCTGAAACAGAGGGTTTGAAACAGAGGGGCTGAAACAGAGGGCGCGAAACAGAGGGTCTGAAACAGAGGGGCTGAAACAGAGGGTCTGAAACAGAGGGCCCGAAACAGAGGGTCTGAAACAGAGAGGCTGAAACAGAGGGCGCGAAACAGAGGTTCTGAAACAGAGGGCGCGAAACAGAGTGCGAGAAACAGACGGTCTGAAACAGAGGGTCTGAAACAGAGGGGCTGAAACAGAGGGGCTGAAACAGAGGGGCTGAAACAGAGGGCGAGAAACAGAGGGGCTGAAACAGAGGGTGAGAAACAGAGGGACTGAAACATAGGGGCGAAACAGACGGTCCGAAACAGAGGGCGAGAAACAGAGGGGCCGAAACAGAGGGCGAGAAACAGAGGGGCCGAAACAGAGGGCGAGAAACAGAGGGGCTGAAACAGAGGAAGAGAAACAGAGGGGCTGAAACAGAGGGGCTGAAACAGAGGGGCTGAAACAGAGTGGCTGAAACAGAGGGGCTGAAACAGAGGGGCTGGAACAGAGGCGGAGAAATAGAGTGGCTGAAACAGAGGGGCTGAATCAGAGGGGCTGAAACAGAGGGCGAGAAACAGAGGGGCTGAAACAGAGGGCGAGAAACAGAGGCGCTGAAACAGAGGGGCTGAAACAGAGGGGCTGAAACAGTGGGGCTGAAACAGAGGGCGAGAAACAGAGGGGCTGAAACAGAGTGGCTGAAACAGAGGGGCTGAAACAGAGGGGCTGAAACAGAGCGTCTGAAACAGAGGGCGAGAAACAGAGGGCTAGAAAAAGAGGGCGAGAAACAGAGGGCGAGAAACAGAGGGTCTGAAACAGAGGGGCTGAAACAGAGGGGGTGAAACAGAGGGCGCGAATGAGTGGGGCTGAATCAGAGGGGCTGAATCAGAGGGGCTGGAACAGAGGGGGAGAAACAGAGGCGCTGAAACAGAGAGGCTGAATCAGAGGGGCTGAAACAGAGGGCGAGAAACAGAGCGGCTGAAACAGAGGGTGAGAAACAGAGGGGTAGAAAGAGAGGGCGAGAAACAGAGGGGCTGAAACAGAGGGGCTGAAACAGAGGGCGAAATAGAGAGGGGCTGAAAATGAGGGCTAGAAACAGAGGGTGAGAAACAGAGGGCGAGAAACAGAGGGGATGAAACAGAGGGGCTGAATCAGAGGGGCTGAAACAGAGGGGCTGAAACAGAGGGGCTGAAACAGAGGGGCTGAATCAGAGGGGCTGAAACAGAGGGGCTGAATCAGAGGGGCTGAAACAGAAGGCGAGAAACAGAGGGGCTGAAACAGAGGGCGAGAAACAGAGGGGCTGTAACAGAGGGGCTGAAACAGAGGGCGAGAAACAGAGGGGCTGAAACAGAGGGGCTGAACCAGAGGGGCTGAAACAGAGGGCGAGAAACAGAGGGCGAGAAACAGAGGGGCTGAAACAGAGGGGCTGAAACAGAGGGGCTGATACAGCGGGCGAGAAACAGAGGGGCTGAAACAGAGGGCGAGGAACAGAGGGGCTGAAACAGAGGGCGAGAAACAGAGGGGCTGAAACAGCGAGGCTGAAACAGAGGGGCTGAAACAGAGGGGCTGAAACAGAGGGCGAGAAACAGAGAGGCTGAAACAGAGGGCGAGAAACAGAGGGGCTGAAACAGAGGGTCAGAAACAGAGGGGCTGAAACAGAGGGCGAGAAACAGAGGGGTTGAATCAGAGGGGCTGAATCAGAGGGGCTGAATCAGAGGGGCTGAAACAGAGTGGCTGAAACAGACGGGCTGAAACAGAGGGGCTGAAAAAGAGGGCGAAAAACAGAGGGGCTGAAACAGAGGCCGAGAAACAGAGGGGCTGAAACAGAGGGGCTTAAACAGAGGGGCTGAATGAGTGGGGCTGAATCAGAGGGGCTGAATCAGAGGGGCTGGAACAGAGGGGGAGAAACAGAGGGGCTGAAACAGAGAGGCTGAATCAGAGGGGCTGAAACAGAGGGCGAGAAACAGAGCCGCTGAAACAGAGGGCGAGAAACAGAGGGGCAGAAAGAGAGGGCGAGAAACAGAGGGGCTGAAACAGAGGGGCTGAAACAGAGGGCGAAAAAGAGAGGGGCTGAAACGGAGGGCTAGAAACAGAGGGTGAGAAACAGAGGGCGAGAAACAGAGGGGATGAAACAGATGGGTTGAAACAGAGGGGCTGAAACAGAGGGGCTGAAACAGAGGGGCTGAATCAGAGGGGCTGAAACAGAGGGGCTGAATCAGAGGGGCTGAAACAGAAGGCGAGAAACAGAGGGGCTGAAACAGAGGGCGAGAAACAGAGGGGCTGTAACAGAGGGGCTGAAACAGAGGGCGAGAAACAGAGGGGCTGAAACAGAGGGGCTGAACCAGAGGGGCTGAAACAGAGGGCGAGAAACAGAGGGCGAGAAACAGAGGGGCTGAAACAGAGGGGCTGAAACAGAGGGGCTGAAACAGAGGGCGAGAAACAGAGGGGCTGAAACAGAGGGCGAGAAACAGTGGGGCTGAATCAGAGGGCGAGAAGCAGAGAGGCTGAAACAGAGGGGCTGAAACAGAGGGGCTGAAACAGAGGACGAGAAACAGAGGGGCTGAATCAGAGGGGCTGAATCAGAGGGGCTGGAACAGAGGGGCTGAATAAGAGGGCGAGAAACAAACGGGCTGAAACAGCGGGCGAGAAACAGAGGGCGAGAAACAGAGGGGCTGAAACAGAGGGGCTGAAACAGAGGGGCTGAAACAGAGAGCCTGAAACAGACGGCGAGAAACAGAGGGGCTGAAACAGAGGGCGAGAAACAGAGGGGCTGAAACAGAGGCGCTGAAACAGAGGGGCTGAAACAGAGGGGCTAAAAAAGAGGGCGAGAAACAGAGAGGCTGAAACAGAGGGCGAGAAACAGAGGGGCTGAAACAGAGGGCGAGAAACAGAGGGGCTGAAACAGAGGGCGAGAAACAGAGGGGCTGAAACAGAGGGGCTGAAACAGAGGGGCTGAAACAGAGGGCGAGAAACAGAGGGGCTGAAACAGAGGGCGAGAAACAGAGGGGATGAAACAGAGGGCGAGAAACAGAGGGCGAGAAACAGAGGGACTGAAACAGAGGGGCTGAAACACAGGGGCTGAAACAGAGGGCGAGAAACAGAGGGGCTGAAACAGAGGGGGAGAAACAGAGGGGCTGAAACAGAGGGCGAGAAACAGAGGGGCTGAAATAGAGGGGCTGAAACAGAGGGCGAGAAACAGAGCGGCTGAAACAGAGGGGCTGAAACAGAGGGCGAGAAACAGAGGGGCTGAAACAGAGGGGCTGAAACAGAGGGGCTGAAACAGAGGGGCTGAAACAGAGGACGAGAAATAGAGGGGCAGAAACAGAGGGCGAGAAACAGAGGGGCTGAAACACAGGGCGAGAAACAGAGGGGCTGAAACAGAGGGGCTGAAACAGCGGGGATGAAACAGAGGGCGTGAAACAGAGGGGCTGAAACAGAGGGCGAGAAACAGAGGGGCTAAATCAGAGGGGCTGAAACAGAGGGCGAGAAACAGAGGGGCTGAAACAGAGGGCGAGAATCAGAGGTTCTGAAACAGAGTGGCTGAAACAGAGGGGCTGAAACAGAGGGCGAGAAACAGAGGGGCTGAAACAGAGGGCGAGAAACAGAGGGGCTGAAATAGAGGGCTGAAACAGTGGGGCTGAAACAGAAGGAGTGAAACAGAGGAGCTGAAACAGAGGGCGAGAAACAGAAGGGCTGAATCAGAGGGGCTGAATCAGAGGGGCTGAAACAGAGGGGCTGAATCAGAGGGGCTGAAACAGAGGGGCTGAAACAGAGGGCGAGAAATAGAGGGCGAGAAACAGAGGGGCTGAAACAGAGGGGCTGAAACAGAGGTGCTGATACAGCGGGCGAGAAACAGAGGGTCTGAAACAGAGGGCGAGAAACAGAGGGGCTGAAACAGAGGGCGAGAAACAGAGGGGCTGAAACAGCGAGGCTGAAACAGAGGGGCTGAAACAGAGGGGCTGAAACAGAGGGCGAGAAACAGAGAGGCTGAAACAGAGGGCGAGAAACAGAGGGGCTGAAACAGAGGGCCAGAAACAGAGCGGCTGAAACAGTGGGGCTGAAACAGAAGGGCTGAAACTGAGAGGCTGAAACAGAGGGCGAGAAACAGAGGGGTTGAATCAGAGGGGCTGAATCAGAGGGGCTGAATCAGAGGGGCTGAAACAGAGTGGCTGAAACAGACGGGCTGAAACAGAGGGGCTGAAAAAGAGGGCGAAAAACAGAGGGGCTGAAACAGAGGCCGAGAAACAGAGGGGCTGAAACAGAGGGGCTTAAACAGAGGGGCTGAATGAGTGGGGCTGAATCAGAGGGGCTGAATCAGAGGGGCTGGAACAGAGGGGGAGAAACAGAGGGGCTGAAACAGAGAGGCTGAATCAGAGGGGCTGAAACAGGGGGCGAGAAACAGAGCGGCTGAAACAGAGGGCGAGAAACAGAGGGGCAGAAAGAGAGGGCGAGAAACAGAGGGGCTGAAACAGAGGGGCTGAAACAGAGGGCGAAAAAGAGAGGGGCTGAAACAGAGGGCTAGAAAAAGAGGGTGAGAAACAGAGGGCGAGAAACAGAGGGGATGAAACAGAGGGGTTGAAACAGAGGGGCTGAAACAGAGGGGCTGAAACAGAGGGGCTGAACCAGAGGGGCTGAAACAGAGGGGCTGAATCAGAGGGGCTGAAACAGAGGGCGAGAAACAGAGGGGCTGAAACAGAGGGCGAGAAACAGTGGGGCTGAATCAGAGGGCGAGAAGCAGAGGGGCTGAAACAGAGGGGCTGAAACAGAGGGGCTGAAACAGAGGACGAGAAACAGAGGGCTGAATCAGAGGGGCTGAATCAGAGGGGCTGGAACAGAGGGGCTGAATAAGAGGGCGAGAAACAAACGGGCTGAAACAGCGGGCGAGAAACAGAGGGCGAGAAACAGAGGGGCTGAAACAGAGGGGCTGAAACAGAGGGGCTGAAACAGAGAGCCTGAAACAGAGGGCGAGAAACAGAGGGGCTGAAACAGAGGGCGAGAAACAGAGGGGCTGAAACAGAGGCGCTGAAACAGAGGGGCTGAAACAGAGGGGCTAAAACAGAGTTCGAGAAACAGAGAGGCTGAAACAGAGGGCGAGAAACAGAGCGGCTGAAACAGAGGGCGAGAAACAGAGGGGCTGAAACAGAGGGCGAGAAACAGAGGGGCTGAAACAGAGGGGCTGAAACAGAGGGGCTGAAACAGAGGGCGAGAAACAGAGGGGCTGAAACAGAGGGCGAGAAACAGAGGGGATGAAACAGAGGGCGAGAAACAGAGGGCGAGAAACAGAGGGACTGAAACAGAGGGGCTGAAACACAGGGGCTGAAACAGAGGCCGAGAAACAGAGGGGCTGAAACAGAGGGGGAGAAACAGAGGGGCTGAAACAGAGGGCGAGAAACAGAGGGGCTGAAACAGAGGGGCTGAAACAGAGGGGCTGAAACAGAGGGGCTGAAACAGAGGGCGAGAAATAGAGGGGCTGAAACAGAGGGCGAGAAACAGAGGGGCTGAAACAGAGGGCGAGAAACAGAGGGGCTGAAACAGAAGGACTGAAACAGAGGGGCTGAAACAGAGGGCGTGAAACAGAGGGGCTGAAACAGAGGGCGAGAAACAGAGGGGCTAAATCAGAGGGGCAGAAACAGAGGGCGAGAAACAGAGGTGCTGAAACAGAGGGCGAGAAACAGAGGGGCTGAAACAGAGGGGCTGAAACAGAGGGGCTGAAACAGAGGGCGAGAAACAGAGGGGCTGAAACAGAGGGCGAGGAACAGAGGGGCTGAAACAGAGGGGCTGAAACAGTGGGGCTGAAACAGAAGGACTGAAACAGAGGGGCTGAAACAGAGGGCGAGAAACAGAAGGGCTGAATCAGAGGGGCTGAATCAGAGGGGCTGAAACAGAGGGGCTGAATCAGAGGGGCTGAAACAGAGGGCGAGAAACAGAGGGGCTGAAACAGAGGGCGAGAAACAGAGGGGCTGAAACACAGGGCGTGAAACAGAGGGGCTGAAACAGAGGGCGAGAAACAGAGGGGCTGAATCAGAGGGGCTGAAACAGAGGGCGAGAAACAGAGGGGCTGAAACAGAGGGCGTAAAATAGAGGGGCTGAAACAGAGGGGCTGAAACAGAGGGGCTGAAACAGGGGGGCTGAAACAGAGGGCGAGAAACAGAGAGGCAGAAACGGAGGGCGAGAAACAGAGGGGCTGAAACAGAGGGCGAGAAACAGAGGGGCTGAAAGAGAGGGCGAGAAACAGAGGGGCTGAAACAGAGGGGCTGAAACAGAGGGGCTGAAACAGAGGGCGAGAAACAGAGGGGCTGAAACAGAGGGCGAGAATCAGAGGGGCTGAAACAGAGTGCGAGAAACAGAGTGCGAAAAACAGAAGGGCTGAAACAGAGGGCGAGAAACAGTGGGGCTGAATCATAGGGCGAGAAGCAGAGGGGCTGAAACAGAGGGGCTGAAACAGAGTGGCTGAAACAGAGGACGAGAAACAGAGGGGCTGAATCAGAGGGGCTGAATCAGAGGGGCTGGAACAGAGGGGCTGAATAAGATGGCGAGAAACAAACGGGCTGAAACAGCGGGCGAGAAACAGAGGGCGAGAAACAGAGGGGCTGAAACAGAGGGGCTGAAACAGACGGGCTGAAACAGAGAGCCTGAAACAGAGGGCGAGAAACAGAGGGGCTGAAACAGAGGGCGAGAAACAGAGGGGCTGAAACAGAGGGGCTGAAACAGAGGGGCTAAAACAGAGGGCGAGAAACAGAGAGGCTGAAACAGACGGCGAGAAACAGAGGGGCTGAAACAGAGGGCGAGAAACAGAGGGGCTGAAACAGAGGGGCTGAAACAGAGGGGCTGAAACAGAGGGCGAGAAACAGAGGGGCTGAAACAGAGGGGCTGAAACAGAGGACGAGAAACAGAGGGGCTGAAACAGAGGGGCTGAAACAGAGGGGCTGAAACAGAGGGCGAGAAACAGAGGGGCTGAAACAGAGGGGCTGAAACAGAGGACGAGAAACAGAGGGGCTGAATCAGAGGGGCTGAATCAGAGGGGCTGAAACAGAGGGGCTGAAACAGAGGGCGAGAAACAAACGGGCTGAAACAGCAGGCGAGAAACAGAGGGCGAGAAACAGAGGGGCTGAAACAGAGGGGCTGAAACAGACGGGCTGAAACAGAGAGCCTGAAACAGAGGGCGAGAAACAGAGGGGCTGAAACAGAGGGGCTGAAACAGAGGGGCTAAAACACAGGGCGTGAAACAGAGGGGCTGAAACAGAGGGCGAGAAACAGAGGGGCTGAAACAGAGGGGCTGAAACAGAGGGGCTGAAACAGAGGGGCTGAAACAGAGGGCGAGAAACAGAGGGGCTGAAACAGAGGGCGAGAAACAGAGGGGCTGAAACAGAGGGCAAGAAACAGAGGGTCTGAAACAGAGGGGCTGAAACTGAGGGGCTAAAACACAGGGCGTGAAACAGAGGGGCTGAAACAGAGGGGCTGAAACAGCGGGGATGAAACAGAGGGCGTGAAACAGAGGGGCTGAAACAGAGGGCGAGAAACAGAGGGGCTAAATCAGAGGGGCTGAAACAGAGGGCGAGAAACAGAGGGGCTGAAACAGAGGGCGAGAATCAGAGGTTCTGAAACAGAGTGGCTGAAACAGAGGGGCTGAAACAGAGGGCGAGAAACAGAGGGGCTGAAACAGAGGGCGAGAAACAGAGGGGCTGAAATAGAGGGCTGAAACAGTGGGGCTGAAACAGAAGGAGTGAAACAGAGGAGCTGAAACAGAGGGCGAGAAACAGAAGGGCTGAATCAGAGGGGCTGAATCAGAGGGGCTGAAACAGAGGGGCTGAATCAGAGGGGCTGAAACAGAGGGGCTGAAACAGAGGGCGAGAAATAGAGGGCGAGAAACAGAGGGGCTGAAACAGAGGGGCTGAAACAGAGGTGCTGATACAGCGGGCGAGAAACAGAGGGTCTGAAACAGAGGGCGAGAAACAGAGGGGCTGAAACAGAGGGCGAGAAACAGAGGGGCTGAAACAGCGAGGCTGAAACAGAGGGGCTGAAACAGAGGGGCTGAAACAGAGGGCGAGAAACAGAGAGGCTGAAACAGAGGGCGAGAAACAGAGGGGCTGAAACAGAGGGCCAGAAACAGAGCGGCTGAAACAGTGGGGCTGAAACAGAAGGGCTGAAACTGAGAGGCTGAAACAGAGGGCGAGAAACAGAGGGGTTGAATCAGAGGGGCTGAATCAGAGGGGCTGAATCAGAGGGGCTGAAACAGAGTGGCTGAAACAGACGGGCTGAAACAGAGGGGCTGAAAAAGAGGGCGAAAAACAGAGGGGCTGAAACAGAGGCCGAGAAACAGAGGGGCTGAAACAGAGGGGCTTAAACAGAGGGGCTGAATGAGTGGGGCTGAATCAGAGGGGCTGAATCAGAGGGGCTGGAACAGAGGGGGAGAAACAGAGGGGCTGAAACAGAGAGGCTGAATCAGAGGGGCTGAAACAGGGGGCGAGAAACAGAGCGGCTGAAACAGAGGGCGAGAAACAGAGGGGCAGAAAGAGAGGGCGAGAAACAGAGGGGCTGAAACAGAGGGCGAAAAAGAGAGGGGCTGAAACAGAGGGCTAGAAACAGAGGGTGAGAAACAGAGGGCGAGAAACAGAGTGGATGAAACAGAGGGGTTGAAACAGAGGGGCTGAAACAGAGGGGCTGAAACAGAGGGTCTGAACCAGAGGGGCTGAAACAGAGGGGCTGAATCAGAGGGGCTGAAACAGAGGGCGAGAAACAGAGGGGCTGAAACAGAGGGCGAGAAACAGTGGGGCTGAATCAGAGGGCGAGAAGCAGAGGGGCTGAAACAGAGGGGCTGAAACAGAGGGGCTGAAACAGAGGACGAGAAACAGAGGGCTGAATCAGAGGGGCTGAATCAGAGGGGCTGGAACAGAGGGGCTGAATAAGAGGGCGAGAAACAAACGGGCTGAAACAGCGGGCGAGAAACAGTGGGCGAGAAACAGAGGGGCTGAAACAGAGGGGCTGAAACAGAGGGGCTGAAACAGAGAGCCTGAAACAGAGGGCGAGAAACAGAGGGGCTGAAACAGAGGGCGAGAAACAGAGGGGCTGAAACAGAGGCGCTGAAACAGAGGGGCTGAAACAGAGGGGCTAAAACAGAGTTCGAGAAACAGAGAGGCTGAAACAGAGGGCGAGAAACAGAGGGGCTGAAACAGAGGGCGAGAAACAGAGGGGCTGAAACAGAGGGCGAGAAACAGAGGGGCTGAAACAGAGGGGCTGAAACAGAGGGGCTGAAACAGAGGGCGAGAAACAGAGGGGCTGAAACAGAGGGCGAGAAACAGAGGGGATGAAACAGAGGGCGAGAAACAGAGGGCGAGAAACAGAGGGACTGAAACAGAGGGGCTGAAACACAGGGGCTGAAACAGAGGGCGAGAAACAGAGGGGCTGAAACAGAGGGGGAGAAACAGAGGGGCTGAAACAGAGGGCGAGAAACAGAGGGGCTGAAACAGAGGGGCTGAAACAGAGGGGCTGAAACAGAGGGGCTGAAACAGAGGGCGAGAAATAGAGGGGCTGAAACAGAGGGCGAGAAACAGAGGGGCTGAAACAGAGGGCGAGAAACAGAGGGGCTGAAACAGAAGGACTGAAACAGAGGGGCTGAAACAGAGGGCGTGAAACAGAGGGGCTGAAACAGAGGGCGAGAAACAGAGGGGCTAAATCAGAGGGGCAGAAACAGAGGGCGAGAAACAGAGGTGCTGAAACAGAGGGCGAGAAACAGAGGGGCTGAAACAGAGGGGCTGAAACAGAGGGGCTGAAACAGAGGGCGAGAAACAGAGGGGCTGAAACAGAGGGTGAGGAACAGAGGGGCTGAAACAGAGGGGCTGAAACAGTGGGGCTGAAACAGAAGGACTGAAACAGAGGGGCTGAAACAGAGGGCGAGAAACAGAAGGGCTGAATCAGAGGGGCTGAATCAGAGGGGCTGAAACAGAGGGGCTGAATCAGAGGGGCTGAAACAGAGGGCGAGAAACAGAGGGGCTGAAACAGAGGGCGAGAAACAGAGGGGCTGAAACACAGGGCGTGAAACAGAGGGGCTGAAACAGAGGGCGAGAAACAGAGGGGCTGAATCAGAGGGGCTGAAACAGAGGGCGAGAAACAGAGGGGCTGAAACAGAGGGCGTAAAATAGAGGGGCTGAAACAGAGGGGCTGAAACAGAGGGGCTGAAACAGGGGGGCTGAAACAGAGGGCGAGAAACAGAGAGGCAGAAACGGAGGGCGAGAAACAGAGGGGCTGAAACAGAGGGCGAGAAACAGAGGGGCTGAAAGAGAGGGCGAGAAACAGAGGGGCTGAAACAGAGGGGCTGAAACAGAGGGGCTGAAACAGAGGGCGAGAAACAGAGGGGCTGAAACAGAGGGCGAGAATCAGAGGGGCTGAAACAGAGTGCGAGAAACAGAGGGCGAAAAACAGAAGGGCTGAAACAGAGGGCGAGAAACAGTGGGGCTGAATCATAGGGCGAGAAGCAGAGGGGCTGAAACAGAGGGGCTGAAACAGAGTGGCTGAAACAGAGGACGAGAAACAGAGGGGCTGAATCAGAGGGGCTGAATCAGAGGGGCTGGAACAGAGGGGCTGAATAAGATGGCGAGAAACAAACGGGCTGAAACAGCGGGCGAGAAACAGAGGGCGAGAAACAGAGGGGCTGAAACAGAGGGGCTGAAACAGACGGGCTGAAACAGAGAGCCTGAAACAGAGGGCGAGAAACAGAGGGGCTGAAACAGAGGGCGAGAAACAGAGGGGCTGAAACAGAGGGGCTGAAACAGAGGGGCTAAAACAGAGGGCGAGAAACAGAGAGGCTGAAACAGACGGCGAGAAACAGAGGGGCTGAAACAGAGGGCGAGAAACAGAGGGGCTGAAACAGAGGGGCTGAAACAGAGGGGCTGAAACAGAGGGCGAGAAACAGAGGGGCTGAAACAGAGGGGCTGAAACAGAGGACGAGAAACAGAGGGGCTGAAACAGAGGGGCTGAAACAGAGGGGCTGAAACAGAGGGCGAGAAACAGAGGGGCTGAAACAGAGGGGCTGAAACAGAGGACGAGAAACAGAGGGGCTGAATCAGAGGGGCTGAATCAGAGGGGCTGAAACAGAGGGGCTGAAACAGAGGGCGAGAAACAAACGGGCTGAAACAGCAGGCGAGAAACAGAGGGCGAGAAACAGAGGGGCTGAAACAGAGGGGCTGAAACAGACGGGCTGAAACAGAGAGCCTGAAACAGAGGGCGAGAAACAGAGGGGCTGAAACAGAGGGGCTGAAACAGAGGGGCTAAAACACAGGGCGTGAAACAGAGGGGCTGAAACAGAGGGCGAGAAACAGAGGGGCTGAAACAGAGGGGCTGAAACAGAGGGGCTGAAACAGAGGGGCTGAAACAGAGGGCGAGAAACAGAGGGGCTGAAACAGAGGGCGAGAAACAGAGGGGCTGAAACAGAGGGCAAGAAACAGAGGGTCTGAAACAGAGGGGCTGAAACTGAGGGGCTAAAACACAGGGCGTGAAACAGAGGGGCTGAAACAGAGGGGCTGAAACAGCGGGGATGAAACAGAGGGCGTGAAACAGAGGGGCTGAAACAGAGGGCGAGAAACAGAGGGGCTAAATCAGAGGGGCTGAAACAGAGGGCGAGAAACAGAGGGGCTGAAACAGAGGGCGAGAATCAGAGGTTCTGAAACAGAGTGGCTGAAACAGAGGGGCTGAAACAGAGGGCGAGAAACAGAGGGGCTGAAACAGAGGGCGAGAAACAGTGGGGCTGAAACAGAAGGAGTGAAACAGAGGAGCTGAAACAGAGGGCGAGAAACAGAAGGGCTGAATCAGAGGGGCTGAATCAGAGGGGCTGAAACAGAGGGGCTGAATCAGAGGGGCTGAAACAGAGGGGCTGAAACAGAGGGCGAGAAATAGAGGGCGAGAAACAGAGGGGCTGAAACAGAGGGGCTGAAACAGAGGTGCTGATACAGCGGGCGAGAAACAGAGGGTCTGAAACAGAGGGCGAGAAACAGAGGGGCTGAAACAGAGGGCGAGAAACAGAGGGGCTGAAACAGCGAGGCTGAAACAGAGGGGCTGAAACAGAGGGGCTGAAACAGAGGGCGAGAAACAGAGAGGCTGAAACAGAGGGCGAGAAACAGAGGGGCTGAAACAGAGGGCCAGAAACAGAGCGGCTGAAACAGTGGGGCTGAAACAGAAGGGCTGAAACTGAGAGGCTGAAACAGAGGGCGAGAAACAGAGGGGTTGAATCAGAGGGGCTGAATCAGAGGGGCTGAATCAGAGGGGCTGAAACAGAGTGGCTGAAACAGACGGGCTGAAACAGAGGGGCTGAAAAAGAGGGCGAAAAACAGAGGGGCTGAAACAGAGGCCGAGAAACAGAGGGGCTGAAACAGAGGGGCTTAAACAGAGGGGCTGAATGAGTGGGGCTGAATCAGAGGGGCTGAATCAGAGGGGCTGGAACAGAGGGGGAGAAACAGAGGGGCTGAAACAGAGAGGCTGAATCAGAGGGGCTGAAACAGGGGGCGAGAAACAGAGCGGCTGAAACAGAGGGCGAGAAACAGAGGGGCAGAAAGAGAGGGCGAGAAACAGAGGGGCTGAAACAGAGGGGCTGAAACAGAGGGCGAAAAAGAGAGGGGCTGAAACAGAGGGCTAGAAACAGAGGGTGAGAAACAGAGGGCGAGAAACAGAGGGGATGAAACAGAGGGGTTGAAACAGAGGGGCTGAAACAGAGGGGCTGAAACAGAGGGTCTGAACCAGAGGGGCTGAAACAGAGGGGCTGAATCAGAGGGGCTGAAACAGAGGGCGAGAAACAGAGGGGCTGAAACAGAGGGCGAGAAACAGTGGGGCTGAATCAGAGGGCGAGAAGCAGAGGGGCTGAAACAGAGGGGCTGAAACAGAGGGGCTGAAACAGAGGACGAGAAACAGAGGGCTGAATCAGAGGGGCTGAATCAGAGGGGCTGGAACAGAGGGGCTGAATAAGAGGGCGAGAAACAAACGGGCTGAAACAGCGGGCGAGAAACAGAGGGCGAGAAACAGAGGGGCTGAAACAGAGGGGCTGAAACAGAGGGGCTGAAACAGAGAGCCTGAAACAGAGGGCGAGAAACAGAGGGGCTGAAACAGAGGGCGAGAAACAGAGGGGCTGAAACAGAGGGGCTGAAACAGTGGGGCTGAAACAGAGGGCGAGAATCAGAGGGGCTGAAACAGAGGGTGAGAAACAGAGGGGCTGAAACAGAGGGGCTGAAACAGACGGGCTGAAACAGAGGGCGAGAAACAGAGGGGCTGAATCAAAGGGGCTGAATCAGAGGGGCTGAATCTGAGGGGCTGAAACAGAGGGGCTGAATCGGAGGGTCTGAAACAGAGGGCGAGAACCAGAGGGCGAGAATCAGAGGGGCTGAAACAGTGGGCGAGAAACAGAGGGGCTGAAACAGAGGGGCTGAAACATTGGGGCTGAAACAGAGAGCCTGAAACAGAGGGCAAGAAACAGAGGGGCTGAAACAGAGGGCGAAAAACAGAGGGTCTGAAACAGAGGGGGTGAAACAGAGCGTGAGAAATAGGGGGCGAGAAACAGAGGGGCTGAAACATAGGGGCTGAAACAGAGGGGCTGAATCAGAGGGGCTGAAACAGAGGGGCTGAAACAGAGGGCGAGAAACAGAGGGGCTGAAACAGAGGGCGAGAAACAGAGGGGCTGAAACAGAGGGCGTAAAATAGAGGGGCTGAAACAGAGGGGCTGAAACAGAGGGGCTGAAACAGGGGGGCTGAAACAGAGGGCGAGAAACAGAGAGGCAGAAACGGAGGGCGAGAAACAGAGGGGCTGAAACAGAGGGCGAGAAACAGAGGGGCTGAAAGAGAGGGCGAGAAACAGAGGGGCTGAAACAGAGGGGCTGAAACAGAGGGGCTGAAACAGAGGGCGAGAAACAGAGGGGCTGAAACAGAGGGCGAGAATCAGAGGGGCTGAAACAGAGTGCGAGAAACAGAGGGCGAAAAACAGAAGGGCTGAAACAGAGGGCGAGAAACAGTGGGGCTGAATCATAGGGCGAGAAGCAGAGGGGCTGAAACAGAGGGGCTGAAACAGAGTGGCTGAAACAGAGGACGAGAAACAGAGGGGCTGAATCAGAGGGGCTGAATCAGAGGGGCTGGAACAGAGGGGCTGAATAAGATGGCGAGAAACAAACGGGCTGAAACAGCGGGCGAGAAACAGAGGGCGAGAAACAGAGGGGCTGAAACAGAGGGGCTGAAACAGACGGGCTGAAACAGAGAGCCTGAAACAGAGGGCGAGAAACAGAGGGGCTGAAACAGAGGGCGAGAAACAGAGGGGCTGAAACAGAGGGGCTGAAACAGAGGGGCTAAAACAGAGGGCGAGAAACAGAGAGGCTGAAACAGACGGCGAGAAACAGAGGGGCTGAAACAGAGGGCGAGAAACAGAGGGGCTGAAACAGAGGGGCTGATACAGAGGGGCTGAAACAGAGGGCGAGAAACAGAGGGGCTGAAACAGAGGGGCTGAAACAGAGGACGAGAAACAGAGGGGCTGAAACAGAGGGGCTGAAACAGAGGGGCTGAAACAGAGGGCGAGAAACAGAGGGGCTGAAACAGAGGGGCTGAAACAGAGGACGAGAAACAGAGGGGCTGAATCAGAGGGGCTGAATCAGAGGGGCTGAAACAGAGGGGCTGAAACAGAGGGCGAGAAACAAACGGGCTGAAACAGCAGGCGAGAAACAGAGGGCGAGAAACAGAGGGGCTGAAACAGAGGGGCTGAAACAGACGGGCTGAAACAGAGAGCCTGAAACAGAGGGCGAGAAACAGAGGGGCTGAAACAGAGGGGCTGAAACAGAGGGGCTAAAACACAGGGCGTGAAACAGAGGGGCTGAAACAGAGGGCGAGAAACAGAGGGGCTGAAACAGAGGGGCTGAAACAGAGGGGCTGAAACAGAGGGGCTGAAACAGAGGGCGAGAAACAGAGGGGCTGAAACAGAGGGCGAGAAACAGAGGGGCTGAAACAGAGGGCAAGAAACAGAGGGTCTGAAACAGAGGGGCTGAAACTGAGGGGCTAAAACACAGGGCGTGAAACAGAGGGGCTGAAACAGAGGGCGAGAAACAGAGGGGCTGAAACAGAGGACAAGAAACAGAGGGGCTGAAACAGAGGGGCTGAAACTGAGGGGCTAAAACACAGGGCGTGAAACAGAGGGGCTGAAACAGAGGGCGAGAAACAGAGGGGCTGAATCAGAGGGGCTGAAACAGAGGGCGAGAAACAGAGGGGCTGAAACAGAGGGCGAGAAACAGAGGGCCTGAAACAGAGGGGCTGAAACAGCGGGGCTGAAACAGAGGGGCTGAAACAGAGGGCGAGAAACAGAGGGGCTGAAACAGAGGGCGAGAAACAGAGGGGCTGAAACAGAGGGCGAGAAACAGAGGGGCTGAAACAGAGGGGCTGAAACAGAGGGGCTAAAACACAGGGCGTGAAACAGAGGAGCTGAAACTGAGGGCGAGAAACAGAGGGGCTGAATCAGAGGGGCCGAAACAGAGGGCGAGAAACAGAGGGGCTGAAACAGAGGGCGAGAAACAGAGGGGCTGAAACAGAGGGGCTGAAACAGAGGGGCTGAAACAGAGGGGCTGAAACAGAGGGCGAGAAACAGAGAGGCAGAAACGGAGGGCGAGAAACAGAGGGGCTGAAACAGAGGGCGAGAAACAGAGGGGCTGAAAGAGAGGGCGAGAAACAGAGGGGCTGAAACAGAGGGGCTGAAACAGAGGGGCTGAAACAGAGGGCGAGAAACAGAGGGGCTGAAACAAAGGGCGAGAATCAGAGGGGCTGAAACAGAGTGCGAGAAACAGAGGGCGAAAAACAGAGGGTCTGAAACAGAGGGCGAGAAACAGTGGGGCTGAATCAGAGGGCGAGAAGCAGAGGGGCTGAAACAGAGGGGCTGAAACAGAGGGGCTGAAACAGAGGACGAGAAACAGAGGGGCTGAATCAGAGGGGCAGAATCAGATGGGCTGGAACAGAGGGGCTGAATAAGAGGGCGAGAAACAAACGGGCTGAAACAGCGGGCGAGAAACAGAGGGCGAGAAACAGAGGGGCTGAAACAGAGGGGCTGAAACAGACGGGTTGAAACAGAGAGCCTGAAACAGAGGGCGAGAAACAGAGGGGCTGAAACAGAGGGGCTGAAACAGAGGGACTAAAACAGAGGGCGAGAAACAGAGAGGCTGAAACAGAGGGCGAGAAGCAGAGGTGCTGAAACAGAGGGCGAGAAACAGAGGGGCTGAAACAGAGGGGCTGAAACAGAGGGGCTGAAACAGGGGGGTGAAACAGAGGGGCTGAAACAGAGGACGAGAAACAGAGGGGCTGAATCAGAGGGGCTGAATCAGAGGGGCTGAAACAGATGGGCTGAAACAGAGGGCGAGAAACAAACGGGCTGAAACAGCAGGCGAGAAACAGAGGGTGAGAAACAGAGGTGCTGAAACAGAGGGGCTGAAACAGACGGGCTGAAACAGAGAGCCTGAAACAGAGGACGAGAAACAGAGGGGCTGAAACAGAGGGGCTGAAACAGAGGGGCTAAAACACAGGGCGTGAAACAGAGGGGCTGAAACAGAGGGCGAGAAACAGAGGGGCTGAAACAGAGGGCGAGAAACAGAGGGGCTGAAACAGAGGGGCTGAAACAGAGGGGCTGAAACATGGGGGTGAAACAGAGGGCGAGAAACAGAGGGGCTGAAACAGAGGGCGAGAAACAGAGGGGCTGAAACAGAGGGCGAGAAACAGAGGGGCTGAAACAGAGGGGCTGAAACAGAGGGGCTAAAACACAGGGCGTGAAACAGAGGGGCTGAAACAGAGGGCGAGAAAGAGAGGGACTGAATCAGAGGGGCTGAAACAGAGGGCGAGAAACAGAGGGGCTGAAACAGAGGGCGAGAAACAGAGGGGCTGAAACAGAGGGGCTGAAACAGAGGGGCTGAAACAGAGGGGCTGAAACAGAGGGCGAGAAACAGAGGGGCTGAAACAGAGAGCCTGAAACAGAGGGTGAGAAACAGAGGGGCTGAAACAGAGGGCGAAAAACAGAGGGGCTGAAACAGAGGGCGAGTAACAGAGGGTGAGAAACAGAGGGGCTGAAACAGAGGGGCTGAAACAGACGGGCTGAAACAGAGGGGCTGAAACAGAGGGCAAGAAACAGAGGGGCTGAAACAGAGGGTGAGAAACAGAGGGTCTGAAACAGAGGGGGAGAAACAGAGAGGCTGAATCAGACGGGCTGAAACAGAGGGGCTGAAACAGAGGGCGAGAAACAGAGGGGCTGAAACAGAGGGCGAGAAACAGAGTGTGTGAAACAGACGGGCTGAAACAGAGGGTGAGAAACAGAGGGGCTGAAACAGAGGGCGAGAAACAGAGTGTGTGAAACAGACGGGCTGAAACAGAGGGGCTGAAACAGAGGGCGAGAAACAGAGGGGCTGAAACAGAGGGCGAGAAACAGAGGGGCTGAAACAGAGGGTCTGAAAGAGAGGGGTTGTAACAGAGTGGCTGAAACAGAGGGGCTGAAACAGAGGGTCTGGAACAGAGGGGGAGAAACAGAGGGGCTGAAACAGAGGGGCTGAAACAGACGGGCTGAAACAGAGGGCGAGAAACAGAGGGGCTGAAACAGAGGGCGAGAAACAGAGGGGCTGAAACAGAGGGGCGGGAAACAGAGGGGCTGAATCAGAGGGGCTGAATCAGAGGGGCTGAATCAGAGGGGCTGAAACAGAGGGCCAGAAACTGAGGGCCTGAAACAGAGGGCGAGAAACAGAGGGGCTGAAACAGAGGGGCTGAAACAGAGGGGCTGAATCAGAGGGGCTGAAACAGAGGGCGAGAAACAGAGGGCCTGAAACAGAGGGCGAGAAACAGAGGGGCTGAAACAGAGGGCGAGAAACAGAGGGGCTGAAACAGAGGGGCTGAAACAGAGGGGCTGAAACAGAGGGCGAGAAACAGAGGGGCTGAAACAGAGGGCGAGAAACAGAGGGGCTGAATCAGAGGGGCTGAAACAGAGGGTGAGAAACAGAGGGGCTGAAACAGAGGGCGAGAAACAGAGTGGCTGAAACAGACGGGCTGAAACAGAGGGGCTGAAACAGAGGGCGAGAAACAGAGGGGCTGAAACAGAGGGCGAGAAACAGAGGGGCTGAATCAGGGGGGCTGAAACAGAGGGGCTGAAACAGAGTGGCTGAAACAGAGGGGCTGAAACAGAGGGGCTGGAACAGAGGCGGAGAAACAGAGGGGCTGAAACAGAGGGGCTGAAACAGAGGGGCTGAAACAGAGGGCGAGAAACAGAGGGGCTGAAACAGAGGGCGAGAAACAGAGGCGCTGAAACAGAGGGACTGAAACAGAGGGGCTGAAACAGTGGGGCTGAAACAGAGGGCGAGAAACAGAGGGGCTGAAACTGAGGGCGAGAAACAGAGGGGCTGAAACAGAGGGGCGGGAAACAGGGGGGCTGAATCAGAGGGGCTGAATCAGAGGGGCTGAAACAGAGGGTGAGAAACAGAGGGTGAGAAACAGAGGGGCTGAAACAGAGGGCAAGAAACAGAGGGGCTGAATCAGAGGGGCTGAATCAGAGGGGCTGAATCAGAGGGGCTGAAACTTAGGGGGCTGAATCAGAGGGGCTGAAACAGAGGGCGAGAAACAGAGGGGCTGAAACAGAGGGCGAGAAACAGAGGGGCTGAAACAGAGGGGCTGAAACAGAGGGGCTAAAACACAGGGCGTGAAACAGAGGAGCTGAAACTGAGGGCGAGAAACAGAGGGGCTGAATCAGAGGGGCCGAAACAGAGGGCGAGAAACAGAGGGGCTGAAACAGAGGGCGAGAAACAGAGGGGCTGAAACAGAGTGGCTGAAACAGAGGGGCTGAAACAGAGGGGCAGAAACAGAGGGCGAGAAACAGAGAGGCAGAAACGGAGGGCGAGAAACAGAGGGGCTGAAACAGAGGGCGAGAAACAGAGGGGCTGAAAGAGAGGGCGAGAAACAGAGGGGCTGAAACAGAGGGGCTGAAACAGAGGGGCTGAAACAGAGGGCGAGAAACAGAGGGGCTGAAACAAAGGGCGAGAATCAGAGGTGCTGAAACAGAGTGCGAGAAACAGAGGGCGAAAAACAGAGGGTCTGAAACAGAGGGCGAGAAACAGTGGGGCTGAATCAGAGGGCGAGAAGCAGAGGGGCTGAAACAGAGGGGCTGAAACAGAGGGGCTGAAACAGAGGACGAGAAACAGAGGGGCTGAATCAGAGGGGCTGAATCAGATGGGCTGGAACAGAGGGGCTGAATAAGAGGGCGAGAAACAAACGGGCTGAAACAGCGGGCGAGAAACAGAGGGCGAGAAACAGAGGGGCTGAAACAGACGGGTTGAAACAGAGAGCCTGAAACAGAGGGCGAGAAACAGAGGGGCTGAAACAGAGGGGCTTAAACAGAGGGACTAAAACAGAGGGCGAGAAACAGAGAGGCTGAAACAGAGGGCGAGAAGCAGAGGTGCTGAAACAGAGGGCGAGAAACAGAGGGGCTGAAACAGAGGGGCTGAAACAGAGGGGCTGAAACAGGGGGGTGAAACAGAGGGGCTGAAACAGAGGACGAGAAACAGAGGGGCTGAATCAGAGGGGCTGAATCAGAGGGGCTGAAACAGATGGGCTGAAACAGAGGGCGAGAAACAAACGGGCTGAAACAGCAGGCGAGAAACAGAGGGTGAGAAACAGAGGTGCTGAAACAGAGGGGCTGAAACAGACGGGCTGAAACAGAGAGCCTGAAACAGAGGACGAGAAACAGAGGGGCTGAAACAGAGGGGCTAAAACACAGGGCGTGAAACAGAGGGGCTGAAACAGAGGGCGAGAAACAGAGGGGCTGAAACAGAGGGCGAGAAACAGAGGGGCTGAAACAGAGGGGCTGAAACAGAGGGGCTGAAACAGAGGGGCTGAAACAGAGGGCGAGAAACAGAGGGGCTGAAACAGAGGGCGAGAAACAGAGGGGCTGAAACAGAGGGCGAGAAACAGAGGGGCTGAAACAGAGGGGCTGAAACAGAGGGGCTAAAACACAGGGCGTGAAACAGAGGGGCTGAAACAGAGGGCGAGAAAGAGAGGGACTGAATCAGAGGGGCTGAAACAGAGGGCGAGAAACAGAGGGGCTGAAACAGAGGGCGAGAAACAGAGGGGCTGAAACAGAGGGGCTGAAACAGAGGGGCTGAAACAGAGGGGCTGAAACAGAGGGCGAGAAACAGAGGGGCTGAAACAGAGAGCCTGAAACAGAGGGTGAGAAACAGAGGGGCTGAAACAGAGGGCGAAAAACAGAGGGGCTGAAACAGAGGGCGAGTAACAGAGGGTGAGAAACAGAGGGGCTGAAACAGAGGGGCTGAAACAGACGGGCTGAAACAGAGGGGCTGAAACAGAGGGCAAGAAACAGAGGGGCTGAAACAGAGGGTGAGAAACAGAGGGTCTGAAACAGAGGGGGAGAAACAGAGAGGCTGAATCAGACGGGCTGAAACAGAGGGGCTGAAACAGAGGGCGAGAAACAGAGGGGCTGAAACAGAGGGCGAGAAACAGAGTGTGTGAAACAGACGGGCTGAAACAGAGGGTGAGAAACAGAGGGGCTGAAACAGAGGGCGAGAAACAGAGTGTGTGAAACAGACGGGCTGAAACAGAGGGGCTGAAACAGAGGGCGAGAAACAGAGGGGCTGAAACAGAGGGCGAGAAACAGAGGGGCTGAAACAGAGGGTCTGAAAGAGAGGGGTTGTAACAGAGTGGCTGAAACAGAGGGGCTGAAACAGAGGGTCTGGAACAGAGGGGGAGAAACAGAGGGGCTGAAACAGAGGGGCTGAAACAGACGGGCTGAAACAGAGGGCGAGAAACAGAGGGGCTGAAACAGAGGGCGAGAAACAGAGGGGCTGAAACAGAGGGGCGGGAAACAGAGGGGCTGAATCAGAGGGGCTGAATCAGAGGGGCTGAATCAGAGGGGCTGAAACAGAGGGCCAGAAACTGAGGGCCTGAAACAGAGGGCGAGAAACAGAGGGGCTGAAACAGAGGGGCTGAAACAGAGGGGCTGAATCAGAGGGGCTGAAACAGAGGGCGAGAAACAGAGGGCCTGAAACAGAGGGCGAGAAACAGAGGGGCTGAAACAGAGGGCGAGAAACAGAGGGGCTGAAACAGAGGGGCTGAAACAGAGGGGCTGAAACAGAGGGCGAGAAACAGAGGGGCTGAAACAGAGGGCGAGAAACAGAGGGGCTGAATCAGAGGGGCTGAAACAGAGGGTGAGAAACAGAGGGGCTGAAACAGAGGGCGAGAAACAGAGTGGCTGAAACAGACGGGCTGAAACAGAGGGGCTGAAACAGAGGGCGAGAAACAGAGGGGCTGAAACAGAGGGCGAGAAACAGAGGGGCTGAATCAGGGGGGCTGAAACAGAGGGGCTGAAACAGAGTGGCTGAAACAGAGGGGCTGAAACAGAGGGGCTGGAACAGAGGCGGAGAAACAGAGGGGCTGAAACAGAGGGGCTGAAACAGAGGGGCTGAAACAGAGGGCGAGAAACAGAGGGGCTGAAACAGAGGGCGAGAAACAGAGGCGCTGAAACAGAGGGACTGAAACAGAGGGGCTGAAACAGTGGGGCTGAAACAGAGGGCGAGAAACAGAGGGGCTGAAACTGAGGGCGAGAAACAGAGGGGCTGAAACAGAGGGGCGGGAAACAGGGGGGCTGAATCAGAGGGGCTGAATCAGAGGGGCTGAAACAGAGGGTGAGAAACAGAGGGTGAGAAACAGAGGGGCTGAAACAGAGGGCGAGAAACAGAGGGGCTGAATCAGAGGGGCTGAATCAGAGGGGCTGAATCAGAGGGGCTGAAACTTAGGGGGCTGAATCAGAGGGGCTGAAACAGAGGGCGAGAAACAGAGGGGCTGAAACAGAGGGCGAGAAACAGAGGGGCTGAAACAGAGGGGCTGAAACAGAGGGGCTAAAACACAGGGCGTGAAACAGAGGAGCTGAAACTGAGGGCGAGAAACAGAGGGGCTGAATCAGAGGGGCCGAAACAGAGGGCGAGAAACAGAGGGGCTGAAACAGAGGGCGAGAAACAGAGGGGCTGAAACAGAGGGGCTGAAACAGAGGGGCTGAAACAGAGGGGCAGAAACAGAGGGCGAGAAACAGAGAGGCAGAAACGGAGGGCGAGAAACAGAGGGGCTGAAACAGAGGGCGAGAAACAGAGGGGCTGAAAGAGAGGGCGAGAAACAGAGGGGCTGAAACAGAGGGGCTGAAACAGAGGGGCTGAAACAGAGGGCGAGAAACAGAGGGGCTGAAACAAAGGGCGAGAATCAGAGGTGCTGAAACAGAGTGCGAGAAACAGAGGGCGAAAAACAGAGGGTCTGAAACAGAGGGCGAGAAACAGTGGGGCTGAATCAGAGGGCGAGAAGCAGAGGGGCTGAAACAGAGGGGCTGAAACAGAGGGGCTGAAACAGAGGACGAGAAACAGAGGGGCTGAATCAGAGGGGCTGAATCAGATGGGCTGGAACAGAGGGGCTGAATAAGAGGGCGAGAAACAAACGGGCTGAAACAGCGGGCGAGAAACAGAGGGCGAAAAGCAGAGGGGCTGAAACAGAGGGCGAGTAACAGAGGGTGAGAAACAGAGGGGCTGAAACAGAGGGGCTGAAACAGACGGGCTGAAACAGAGGGGCTGAAACAGAGGGCAAGAAACAGAGGGGCTGAAACAGAGGGTGAGAAACAGAGGGTCTGAAACAGAGGGGGAGAAACAGAGAGGCTGAATCAGACTTGCTGAAACAGAGGGGCTGAAACAGAGGGCGAGAAACAGAGGGGCTGAAACAGAGGGCGAGAAACAGAGGGGCTGAAACAGAGGGCGAGAAACAGAGGGGCTGAATCAGAGGGGCTGAAACAGAGGGTGAGAAACAGAGGGGCTGAAACAGAGGGCGAGAAACAGAGTGTGTGAAACAGACGGGCTGAAACAGAGGGGCTGAAACAGAGGGCGAGAAACAGAGGGGCTGAAACAGAGGGCGAGAAACAGAGGCGCTGAAACAGAGGGACTGAAACAGAGGGGCTGAAACAGTGGGGCTGAAACAGAGGGCGAGAAACAGAGGGGCTGAAACTGAGGGCGAGAAACAGAGGGGCTGAAACAGACGGGCGGGAAACAGGGGGGCTGAATCAGAGGGGCTGAATCAGAGGGGCTGAAACAGAGGGTGAGAAACAGAGGGTGAGAAACAGAGGGGCTGAAACAGAGGGCGAGAAACAGAGGGGCTGAATCAGAGGGGCTGAATCAGAGGGGCTGAATCAGAGGGGCTGAAACTTAGGGGGCTGAATCAGAGGGGCTGAAACAGAGGGCGAGAAACAGAGGGGCTGAAACAGAGGGCGAGAATCAGAGGGGCTGAAACAGAGGGTGAGAAACAGAGGGTGAGAAATAGAGGGTGAGAAGCAGAGGGGCTGAAACAGAGGGGCTGAAACAGAGGGGCTGAAACAGAGGGGCTGAATCAGAGGGGCTGAAACAGAGGGGTTGAATCAGAGGGGCTGAAACAGAGGGGCTAAAACACAGGGCGTGAAACAGAGGGGCTGAAACAGAGGGCGAGAAACAGAGGGGCTGAAACAGAGGGCGAGAAACAGAGGGGCTGAAACAGAGGGGCTGAAACAGAGGGGCTGAAACAGAGGGGCTGAAACAGAGGGCGAGAAACAGAGGGGCTGAAACAGAGGGCGAGAAACAGAGGGGCTGAAACAGAGGGCGAGAAACAGAGGGGCTGAAACAGAGGGGCTGAAACAGAGGGGCTAAAACACAGGGCGTGAAACAGAGGGGCTGAAACAGAGGGCGAGAAAGAGAGGGACTGAATCAGAGGGGCTGAAACAGAGGGCGAGAAACAGAGGGGCTGAAACAGAGGACGAGAAACAGAGGGGCTGAAACAGAGGGGCTGAAACAGAGGGGCTGAAACAGAGGGCGAGAAACAGAGGGGCTGAAACAGAGAGCCTGAAACAGAGGGTGAGAAACAGAGGGGCTTAAACAGAGGGCGAAAAACAGAGGGGCTGAAACAGAGGGCGAGTAACAGAGGGTGAGAAACAGAGGGGCTGAAACAGAGGGGCTGAAACAGACGGGCTGAAACAAAGGGGCTGAAAGAGAGGGCAAGAAACAGAGGGGCTGAAACAGAGGGTGAGAAACAGAGGGTCTGAAACAGAGGGGGAGAAACAGAGAGGCTGAATCAGACGGGCTGAAACAGAGGGGCTGAAACAGAGGGCGAGAAACAGAGGGGCTGAAACAGAGGGCGAGAAACAGAGTGTGTGAAACAGACGGGCTGAAACAGAGGGTGAGAAACAGAGGGGCTGAAACAGAGGGCAAGAAACAGAGTGTGTGAAACAGACGGGCTGAAACAGAGGGGCTGAAACAGAGGGCGAGAAACAGAGGGGCTGAAACAGAGGGCGAGAAACAGAGGGGCTGAAACAGAGGGTCTGAAAGAGAGGGGTTGTAACAGAGTGGCTGAAACAGAGGGGCTGAAACAGAGGGTCTGGAACAGCGGGGGAGAAACAGAGGGGCTGAAACAGAGGGGCTGAAACAGACGGGCTGAAACAGAGGGCGTGAAACAGAGGGGCTGAAACAGAGGGCGAGAAACAGAGGGGCTGAAACAGAGGGGCGGGAAACAGAGGGGCTGAATCAGAGGGGCTGAATCAGAGGGGCTGAATCAGAGGGGCTGAAACAGAGGGCGAGAAACAGAGGGCCTGAAACAGAGGGCGAGAAACAGAGGGGTTGAAACAGAGGGGCTGAAACAGAGGGGCTGAATCAGAGGGGCTGAAACAGAGGGCGAGAAACAGAGGGCCTGAAACAGAGGGCGAGAAACAGAGGGGCTGAAACAGAGGGCGAGAAACAGAGGGGCTGAAACAGAGGGGCTGAAACAGAGGGGCTGAAACAGAGGGCGAGAAACAGAGGGGCTGAAACAGAGGGCGAGAAACAGAGGGGCTGAATCAGAGGGGCTGAAACAGAGGGTGAGAAACAGTGGGGCTGAAACAGAGGGCGAGAAACAGAGTGGCTGAAACAGACGGGCTGAAACAGAGGGGCTGAAACAGAGGGCGAGAAACAGAGGGGCTGAAACAGAGGGCGAGAAACAGAGGGGCTGAATCAGGGGGGCTGAAACAGAGGGGCTGAAACAGAGTGGCTGAAACAGAGGGGCTGAAACAGAGGGGCTGGAACAGAGGCGGAGAAACAGAGGGGCTGAAACAGAGGGGCTGAAACAGAGGGGCTGAAACAGAGGGCGAGAAACAGAGGGGCTGAAACAGAGGGCGAGAAACAGAGGCGCTGAAACAGAGGGACTGAAACAGAGGGGCTGAAACAGTGGGGCTGAAACAGAGGGCGAGAAACAGAGGGGCTGAAACTGAGGGCGAGAAAGGGAGGGGCTGAAACAGAGGGGCGGGAAACAGGGGGGCTGAATCAGAGGGGCTGAATCAGAGGGGCTGAAACAGAGGGTGAGAAACAGAGGGTGAGAAACAGAGGGGCTGAAACAGAGGGCGAGAAACAGAGGGGCTGAATCAGAGGGGCTGAATCAGAGGGGCTGAATCAGAGGGGCTGAAACTTAGGGGGCTGAATCAGAGGGGCTGAAACAGAGGGCGAGAAACAGAGGGGCTGAAACAGAGGGCGAGAAACAGAGGGGCTGAAACAGAGGGGCTGAAACAGAGGGGCTAAAACACAGGGCGTGAAACAGAGGAGCTGAAACTGAGGGCGAGAAACAGAGGGGCTGAATCAGAGGGGCCGAAACAGAGGGCGAGAAACAGAGGGGCTGAAACAGAGGGCGAGAAACAGAGGGGCTGAAACAGAGGGGCTGAAACAGAGGGGCTGAAACAGAGGGCGAGAAACAGAGAGGCAGAAACGGAGGGCGAGAAACAGAGGGGCTGAAACAGAGGGCGAGAAACAGAGGGGCTGAAAGAGAGGGCGAGAAACAGAGGGGCTGAAACAGAGGGGCTGAAACAGAGGGGCTGAAACAGAGGGCGAGAAACAGAGGGGCTGAAACAAAGGGCGAGAATCAGAGGTTCTGAAACAGAGTGCGAGAAACAGAGGGCGAAAAACAGAGGGTCTGAAACAGAGGGCGAGAAACAGTGGGGCTGAATCAGAGGGCGAGAAGCAGAGGGGCTGAAACAGAGGGGCTGAAACAGAGGGGCTGAAACAGAGGACGAGAAACAGAGGGGCTGAATCAGAGGGGCTGAATCAGATGGGCTGGAACAGAGGGGCTGAATAAGAGGGCGAGAAACAAACGGGCTGAAACAGCGGGCGAGAAACAGAGGGCGAGAAACAGAGGGGCTGAAACAGAGGGGCTGAAACAGACGGGTTGAAACAGAGAGCCTGAAACAGAGGGCGAGAAACAGAGGGGCTGAAACAGAGGGGCTGAAACAGAGGGACTAAAACAGAGGGCGAGAAACAGAGAGGCTGAAACAGAGGGCGAGAAGCAGAGGTGCTGAAACAGAGGGCGAGAAACAGAGGGGCTGAAACAGAGGGGCTGAAACAGAGGGGCTGAAACAGGGGGGTGAAACAGAGGGGCTGAAACAGAGGACAAGAAACAGAGGGGCTGAATCAGAGGGGCTGAATCAGAGGGGCTGAAACAGATGGGCTGAAACAGAGGGCGAGAAACAAACGGGCTGAAACAGCAGGCGAGAAACAGAGGGTGAGAAACAGAGGTGCTGAAACAGAGGGGCTGAAACAGACGGGCTGAAACAGAGAGCCTGAAACAGAGGACGAGAAACAGAGGGGCTGAAACAGAGGGGCTGAAACAGAGGGGCTAAAACACAGGGCGTGAAACAGAGGGGCTGAAACAGAGGGCGAGAAACAGAGGGGCTGAAACAGAGGGCGAGAAACAGAGGGGCTGAAACAGAGGGGCTGAAACAGAGGGGCTGAAACAGAGGGGCTGAAACAGAGGGCGAGAAACAGAGGGGCTGAAACAGAGGGCGAGAAACAGAGGGGCTGAAACAGAGGGCGAGAAACAGAGGGGCTGAAACAGAGGGGCTGAAACAGAGGGGCTAAAACACAGGGCGTGAAACAGAGGGGCTGAAACAGAGGGCGAGAAAGAGAGGGACTGAATCAGAGGGGCTGAAACAGAGGGCGAGAAACAGAGGGGCTGAAACAGAGGGCGAGAAACAGAGGGGCTGAAACAGAGGGGCTGAAACAGAGGGGCTGAAACAGAGGGGCTGAAACAGAGGGCGAGAAACAGAGGGGCTGAAACAGAGAGCCTGAAACAGAGGGTGAGAAACAGAGGGGCTGAAACAGAGGGCGAAAAACAGAGGGGCTGAAACAGAGGGCGAGTAACAGAGGGTGAGAAACAGAGGGGCTGAAACAGAGGGGCTGAAACAGACGGGCTGAAACAGAGGGGCTGAAACAGAGGGCAAGAAACAGAAGGGCTGAAACAGAGGGTGAGAAACAGAGGGTCTGAAACAGAGGGGGAGAAACAGAGAGGCTGAATCAGACGGGCTGAAACAGAGGGGCTGAAACAGAGGGCGAGAAACAGAGGGGCTGAAACAGAGGGCGAGAAACAGAGGGGCTGAAACAGAGGGCGAGAAACAGAGGGGCTGAATCAGAGGGGCTGAAACAGAGGGTGAGAAACAGAGGGGCTGAAACAGAGGGCGAGAAACAGAGTGTGTGAAACAGACGGGCTGAAACAGAGGGGCTGAAACAGAGGGCGAGAAACAGAGGGGCTGAAACAGAGGGCGAGAAACAGAGGCGCTGAAACAGAGGGACTGAAACAGAGGGGCTGAAACAGTGGGGCTGAAACAGAGGGCGAGAAACAGAGGGGCTGAAACTGAGGGCGAGAAACAGAGGGGCTGAAACAGACGGGCGGGAAACAGGGGGGCTGAATCAGAGGGGCTGAATCAGAGGGGCTGAAACAGAGGGTGAGAAACAGAGGGTGAGAAACAGAGGGGCTGAAACAGAGGGCGAGAAACAGAGGGGCTGAATCAGAGGGGCTGAATCAGAGGGGCTGAATCAGAGGGGCTGAAACTTAGGGGGCTGAATCAGAGGGGCTGAAACAGAGGGCGAGAAACAGAGGGGCTGAAACAGAGGGCGAGAATCAGAGGGGCTGAAACAGAGGGTGAGAAACAGAGGGTGAGAAATAGAGGGTGAGAAGCAGAGGGGCTGAAACAGAGGGGCTGAAACAGAGGGGCTGAAACAGAGGGGCTGAATCAGAGGGGCTGAAACAGAGGGGTTGAATCAGAGGGGCTGAAACAGAGGGCGAGAAACAGAGGGCCTGAAACAGAGGGCGAGAAACAGAGGGGCTGAAACAGAGGGCGAGAAGCAAAGGGGCTGAAACAGCGGGCGAGAAACAGCGGGCGAGAAACAGAGGGGCTGAAACAGAGAGCCTGAAACAGAGTGTGAGAAACAGAGGGGCTGAAACAGAGGGCGAAAAACAGAGGGGCTGAAACAGAGGGCGAGTAACAGAGGGTGAGAAACAGAGGGGCTGAAACAGAGGGGCTGAAACAGAGGGGCTGAAACAGAGGGGCTGAAACAGAGGGCGAGAAACAGAGGGGCTGAAACAGAGCGTGAGAAACAAAGGGGCTGAAACAGAGGGCGAGAAACAGAGAGGCTGAATCAGAGGGGCTGAAACAGAGGGGCTGAAACAGAGGGCGAGAAACAGAGTGTCTGAAACAGAGGGCGTGAAACAGAGGGTGAGAAATAGATGGCGAGAAACAGAGGGGCTGAAACAGAGGGGCTGAAACTAAGGGGCTGAAACAGAGGGGCTGATTCAGAGGGGTTGAAACAGAGGGGCTGAAACAGAGGGGCTGAAACAGAGGGTGAGAAACAAAGGGGCTGAAACAGAGGGCGAGAAACAGAGAGGCTGAATCAGAGGGGCTGAAACAGAGGGGCTGAAACAGAGGGCGAAAAACAGAGTGTCTGAAACAGAGGGCGTGAAACAGAGGGTGAGAATTAGATGGCGAGAAACAGAGGGGCTGAAACAGAGGGGCTGAAACAAAGGGGCTGAAACAGAGGGGCTGAATCAGAGGGGCTGAAACAGAGGGGCTGAATCAGAGGGGCTGAAACAGAGGGCGAGAAACAGAGGGCCTGAAACAGAGGGCGAGAAATAGAGGGGCTGAAACAGCGGGCGAGAAACAGAGGGCGAGAAACAGAGGAGCTGAAACAGAGAGCCTGAAACAGAGGATGAGAAACAGAGGGCCTGAAACAGAGGGGCTGAAACAGAGGGTGAGAAACAAAGGGGCTGAAACAGAGGGCGAGAAACAGAGAGGCTGAATCAGAGGGGCTGAAACAGAGGGGCTGAAACAGAGGGCGAAAAACAGAGTGTCTGAAACAGAGGGCGTGAAACAGAGGGTGAGAAATAGATGGCGAGAAACAGAGGGGCTGAAACAGAGGGGCTGAAACAAAGGGGCTGAAACAGAGGGGCTGAATCAGAGGGGCTGAAACAGAGGGGCTGAATCAGAGGGGCTGAAACAGAGGGCGAGAAACAGAGGGCCTGAAACAGAGGGCGAGAAATAGAGGGGCTGAAACAGCGGGCGAGAAACAGAGGGCGAGAAACAGAGGAGCTGAAACAGAGAGCCTGAAACAGAGGATGAGAAACAGAGGGGCTGAAACAGAGGGCGAGAAACAGAGGGGCTGAAACAGAGGGCGAGTAACAGAGGATGAGAAACAGAGGGGCTGAAACAGAGGGGCTGAAACAGACGCGTTGAAACAGAGGGGCTGAAACAGGGGCGAGAAACAGAGGGGCTGAAACAGAGGGTGAGCAACAGAGGGGCTCAAACAGAGGGGCTGAAACAGAGGGTGAGAAACAGAGGGGCTGAAACAGAGGGCGAGAAACAGAGTGCGTGAAACAGACGGGCTGAAACAGAGGGGCTGAAACAGAGGGCGAGAAACAGAGGGGCTGAAACAGAGTGCGAGAAACAGAGGGGCTGAATCAGAGGGGCTGAAACAGAGGGGCTGAAACAGAGGGCGAGAAACAGAGAGGCTGAATCAGAGGGGCTGAAACAGAGGGGCTGAAACAGAGGGCGAGAAACAGAGGGGCTGAAACAGAGGGCGAGAAACAGAGGGGCTGAAACAGAGTGCGAGAAACAGAGGGGCTGAATCAGAGGGGCTGAAACAGAGGGTGAGAAACAGAGGGGCTGAAACAGAGGGCGAGAAACAGAGTGCGTGAAACAGACGGGCTGAAACAGAGGGGCTGAAACAGAGGGCGAGAAACAGAGGGGCTGAAACAAAGGGCGAGAAACAGAGGGGCTGAAACAGAGGGGCTGAAACAGAGGAGCTGAAACAGAGGGGCCGAATCAGAGGGCGAGAAACAGAGGGGCTGAAACAGAGGGGGAGAAACAGGGGCTGAATCAGAGGGGCTGAAACAGAGGGTGAGAAACAGAGGGGCTGAAACAGAGGGGCTGAAACAGAGGGTGAGAAACAGAGGGGCTGCAACAGAGGGGCTGAAACAGAGGGGCTCAAACAGAGGGCGAGAAACAGAGGGGCTGAATCAGAGGGGCTGAATCAGAGGGGCTGAAACAGAGGGCGAGAAACAGAGGGGCTGAAACAGAGGGCGAGAAACAGCGGGGCTGAATCAGAGGGGCTGAAACAGAGGGTGAGAAACAGAGGGGCTGAAACAGAGGGCGAGAAACAGAGGGGCTGAAACAGAGGGCGAGAAACAGAGGGCGAGAAACAGAGGGGCAGAAACAGACGGCGAGAATCAGAGGGGCTGAAACAGAGGGCGAGAAACAGAGGGGCTGAAACAGAGGGGCTGAAACAGAGGGGCTGAATCAGTGGGTCTGATTCAGAGGGGCTGAAACAGAGGGTGAGAAACAGAGGGGCTGAAACAGAGGGGTTGAAACAGAGGGCGAGAAACAGAGGAGCTGAAACAGAGGGCGAGAAACAGAGGGGCTGAAACAGAGGGCGAGAAACAGCGGGGCTGAAACAGAGGGGCGGGAAACAGAGGGGCTGAATCAGAGGGGCTGAATCAGAGGGGCTGAAACAGAGGGTGAGAAACAGAGGGGCTGAAACAGAGGGGCTGAAACAGAGGGGCTGAAACCGAGGGCGAGAAAAAGAGTGGCTGAATCAGAGGGGCTGAATCAGAGGGGCTGAATCAGAGGGGCTGAATCAGAGGGGCTGAAACAGAGGGGCTGAATCAGAGGGGCTGAAACAGAGGGCGAGAATCAGATGGGCTGAAACAGAGGGCGAGAAACAGAGGGCGAGAAACAGAGGGGCTGAAACAGAGGGGCTGAATCAGAGGGGCTGATTCAGAGTGGCTGAAACAGAGGGGCTGAATCAGCGGGGCTGAAACAGAGGGCGAGAAACAGAGGGGCTGAAACAGAGGGCGAGAAACAGAGGGGCAGAAACAGAGGGCGATAAACAGAGGGGCTGAAACAGAGGGGTTGAAACAGAGGGCGAGAAACAGAGGAGCTGAAACAGAGGGCGAGAAACAAAGGGACTGAACAGAGGGCGAGAAACAGAGGGGCTGAAACAGAGGGGCTGAAACAGAGGGGCTGAAACAGAGGGGCTGAAACAGAGGGTGAGAAACAGAGGGGCTGAAACAGAGGGGCTGAAACAGAGGGGCTGAAACAGAGGGCGAGAAACAGAGGGGCTGAAACAGAGGGGCTGAAACAGAGGGGCTGAAACAGAGGGTGAGAAACTGAGGGTGAGAAATAGAGGGCGAGAAACAGAGGGGCTGAAACAGAGGGGCTGAATCAGAGGGGCTGAAACAGAGGGGCTGAATCAGAGGGGCTGAAACAGAGGGCGAGAAACAGAGGGCCTGAAACAGAGGGCGAGAAACAGAGGGGCTGAAACAGAGGGCGAGAAACAAAGGGGCTGAAACAGCGGGCGAGAAACAGAGGGCGAGAAACAGAGGGTTCTGAAACAGAGAGCCTGAAACAGAGGGTGAGAAACAGAGGGGCTGAAACAGAGGGCGAAAAACAGAGGGGATGAAACAGAGAGCGAGTAACAGAGGGTGAGAAACAGAGGGGCTGAAACAGAGGGGCTGAAACAGACGGGCTGAAACAGAGGGGCTGAAACAGAGGGCGAGAAACAGAGGGTCTGAAACAGAGGGGGAGAAACAGAGAGGCTGAATCAGACGGGCTGAAACAGAGGGGCTGAAACAGAGGGCGAGAAACAGAGGGGCTGAAACAGAGGGCGAGAAACAGAGGGGCTGAAACAGAGGGCGAGAAACTGAGGGGCTGAATCAGAGGGGCTGAAACAGAGGGTGAGAAACAGAGGGGCAAAAACAGAGGGGCTGAAACAGAGGGGCTGAAACAGAGGGTCTGAAAGAGAGGGGTTGTAACAGAGTGGCTGAAACAGAGGGGCTGAAACAGAGGGGCTGGAACAGAGGGGGAGAAACAGAGGGGCTGAAACAGAGGGGCTGAATCAGAGGGGCTGAAACAGAGGGCGAGAAACCGAGGGGCTGAAACAGAGGGCGAGAAACAGAGGGGCTGAAACAGAGGGGCGGGAAACAGAGGGGCTGAATCAGAGGGGCTGAATCAGAGGGGCTGAATCAGAGGGGCTGAAACAGAGGGCGAGAAACAGAGGGGCTGAAACAGAGGGGCTGAAACAGAGGGTGAGAAACTGAGGGTGAGAAATAGAGGGCGAGAAACAGAGGGGCTGAAACAGAGGGGCTGAATCAGATGGGCTGAAACAGAGGGGCTGAATCAGAGGGGCTGAAACAGAGGGCGAGAAACAGAGGGCCTGAAACAGAGGGGCTGAAACAGAGGGTGAGAAACAAAGGGGCTGAAACAGAGGGCGAGAAACAGAGAGGCTGCATCAGAGGGGCTGAAACAGAGGGGCTGAAACAGAGGGGCTGAAACAGAGGGGCTGAATCAGAGGGGCTGAAACAGAGGGCGAGAAACAGAGGGCCTGAAACAGAGGGCGAGAAACAGAGGGGCTGAAACAGAGGGCGAGAAACAGAGGGGCTGAAACAGAGGGGCTGAAACAGAGGGCGAGAAACAGAGGGCGAGAAACAGAGGGGCTGAAACAGAGGGCGAGAAACAGAGGGGCTGAATCAGAGGGGCTGAAACAGAGGGTGAGAAACAGAGGGGCTGAAACAGAGGGCGAGAAACAGAGTGGCTGAAACAGACGGGCTGAAACAGAGGGGCTGAAACAGAGGGCGAGAAACAGAGGGGCTGAAACAGAGGGCGAGAAACAGAGGGGCTGAATCAGAGGGGCTGAAACAGAGGGGCTGAAACAGAGTGGCTGAAACAGAGGGGCTGAAACAGAGGGGCTGGAACAGAGGCGGAGAAACAGAGGGGCTGAAACAGAGGGGCTCAAAAAGAGAGGCTGAAACAGAGGACGAGAAACAGAGGGGCTGAAACAGAGGGCGAGAAACAGAGGGGCTGAAACAGAGCGTGAGAAACAAAGGGGCTGAAACAGAGGGCGAGAAACAGAGAGGCTGAATCAGAGGGGCTGAAACAGAGGGGCTGAAACAGAGGGCGAGAAACAGAGTGTCTGAAACAGAGGGCGTGAAACAGAGGGTGAGAAATAGATGGCGAGAAACAGAGGGGCTGAAACAGAGGGGCTGAAACTAAGGGGCTGAAACAGAGGGGCTGAATCAGAGGGGCTGAAACAGAGGGGCTGAATCAGAGGGGCTGAAACAGAGGGTGAGAAACAAAGGGGCTGAAACAGAGGGCGAGAAACAGAGAGGCTGAATCAGAGGGGCTGAAACAGAGGGGCTGAAACAGAGGGCGAAAAACAGAGTGTCTGAAACAGAGGGCGTGAAACAGAGGGTGAGAAATAGATGGCGAGAAACAGAGGGGCTGAAACAGAGGGTCTGAAACAAAGGGGCTGAAACAGAGGGGCTGAATCAGAGGGGCTGAAACAGAGGGGCTGAATCAGAGGGGCTGAAACAGAGGGCGAGAAACAGAGGGCCTGAAACAGAGGGCGAGAAATAGAGGGGCTGAAACAGCGGGCGAGAAACAGAGGGCGAGAAACAGAGGAGCTGAAACAGAGAGCCTGAAACAGAGGATGAGAAACAGAGGGCCTGAAACAGAGGGGCTGAAACAGAGGGTGAGAAACAAAGGGGCTGAAACAGAGGGCGAGAAACAGAGAGGCTGAATCAGAGGGGCTGAAACAGAGGGGCTGAAACAGAGGGCGAAAAACAGAGTGTCTGAAACAGAGGGCGTGAAACAGAGGGTGAGAAATAGATGGCGAGAAACAGAGGGGCTGAAACAGAGGGGCTGAAACAAAGGGGCTGAAACAGAGGGGCTGAATCAGAGGGGCTGAAACAGAGGGGCTGAATCAGAGGGGCTGAAACAGAGGGCGAGAAACAGAGGGCCTGAAACAGAGGGCGAGAAATAGAGGGGCTGAAACAGCGGGCGAGAAACAGAGGAGCTGAAACAGAGAGCCTGAAACAGAGGATGATAAATAGAGGGGCTGAAACAGAGGGCGAGAAACAGAGGGGCTGAAACAGAGGGCGAGTAACAGAGGATGAGAAACAGAGGGGCTGAAACAGAGGGGCTGAAACAGACAGGTTGAAACAGAGGGGCTGAAACAGGGGGCGAGAAACAGAGGGGCTGAAACAGAGGGTGAGCAACAGAGGGGCTGAAACAGAGGGCGAGAAACAGAGAGGCTGAATCAGAGGGGCTGAAACAGAGGGGCTGAAACAGAGGGCGAGAAACAGAGGGGCTGAAACAGAGGGCGAGAAACAGAGGGGCTGAAACAGAGTGCGAGAAACAGAGGGGCTGAATCAGAGGGGCTGAAACAGAGGGTGAGAAACAGAGGGGCTGAAACAGAGGGCGAGAAACAGAGTGCGTGAAACAGACGGGCTGAAACAGAGGGGCTGAAACAGAGGGCGAGAAACAGAGGGGCTGAAACAAAGGGCGAGAAACAGAGGGGCTGAAACAGAGGGGCTGAAAGAGAGGGGCTGAAACAGAGGGGCCGAATCAGAGGGCGAGAAACAGAGGGGCTGAAACAGAGGGGGAGAAACAGAGGGGCTGAATCAGAGGGGCTGAAACAGAGGGTGAGAAACAGAGGGGCTGAAACAGAGGGGCTGAAACAGAGGGTGAGAAACAGAGGGGCTGCAACAGAGGGGCTGAAACAGAGGGGCTCAAACAGAGGGCGAGAAACAGAGGGGCTGAATCAGAGGGGCTGAATCAGAGGGGCTGAAACAGAGGGCGAGAAACAGAGGGGCTGAAACAGAGGGCGAGAAACAGAGGGGCTGAATCAGAGGGGCTGAAACAGAGGGTGAGAAACAGAGGGGCTTAAACAGAGGGCGAGAAACAGAGGGGCTGAAACAGAGGGCGAGAAACAGAGGTCGAGAAACAGAGGGGCAGAAACAGACGGCGAGAATCAGAGGGGCTGAAACAGAGGGCGAGAAACAGAGGGGCTGAAACAGAGGGGCTGAAACAGAGGGGCTGAATCAGAGGGTCTGATTCAGAGGGGCTGAAACAGAGGGGCTGAATCAGCGGGGGTGAAACAGAGGGCGAGAAACAGCGGGGCTGAAACAGAGGGCGAGAAACAGCGGGGCTGAAACAGAGGGGCGGGAAACAGAGGGGCTGAATCAGAGGGGCTGTATCAGAGGGGCTGAAACAGAGGGTGAGAAACAGAGGGGCTGAAACAGAGGGGCTGAAACCGAGGGCGAGAAAAAGAGGGGCTGAATCAGAGGGGCTGAATCAGAGGGGCTGAATCAGAGGGGCTGAATCAGAGGGGCTGAAACAGAGGGGCTGAATCAGTGGGGCTGAAACAGAGGGCGAGAATCAGAGGGGCTGAAACAGAGGGCGAGAATCAGATGGGCTGAAACAGAGGGCGAGAAACAGAGGGCGAGAAACAGAGGGGCTGAAACAGAGGGGCTGAATCAGAGGGGCTGATTCAGAGTGGCTGAAACAGAGGGGCTGAATCAGCGGGGCTGAAACAGAGGGCGAGAAACAGAGGGGCTGAAACAGAGGGCGAGAAACAGAGGGGCAGAAACAGAGGGCGATAAACAGAGGGGCTGAAACAGAGGGGTTGAAACAGAGGGCGAGAAACAGAGGAGCTGAAACAGAGGGCGAGAAACAAAGGGACTGAACAGAGGGCGAGAAACAGAGGGGCTGAAACAGAGGGGCTGAAACAGAGGGGCTGAAACAGAGGGGCTGAAACAGAGGGTGAGAAACAGAGGGGCTGAAACAGAGGGGCTGAAACAGAGGGGCTGAAACAGAGGGCGAGAAACAGAGGGGCTGAAACAGAGGGGCTGAAACAGAGGGGCTGAAACAGAGGGTGAGAAACTGAGGGTGAGAAATAGAGGGCGAGAAACAGAGGGGCTGAAACAGAGGGGCTGAATCAGAGGGGCTGAAACAGAGGGGCTGAATCAGAGGGGCTGAAACAGAGGGCGAGAAACAGAGGGCCTGAAATAGAGGGCGAGAAACAGAGGGGCTGAAACAGAGGGCGAGAAACAAAGGGGCTGAAACAGCGGGCGAGAAACAGAGGGCGAGAAACAGAGGGTTCTGAAACAGAGAGCCTGAAACAGAGGGTGAGAAACAGAGGGGCTGAAACAGAGGGCGAAAAACAGAGGGGATGAAACAGAGGGCGAGTAACAGAGGGTGAGAAACAGAGGGGCTGAAACAGAGGGGCTGAAACAGACGGGCTGAAACAGAGGGGCTGAAACAGAGGGCGAGAAACAGAGGGTCTGAAACAGAGGGGGAGAAACAGAGAGGCTGAATCAGACGGGCTGAAACAGAGGGGCTGAAACAGAGGGCGAGAAACAGAGGGGCTGAATCAGAGGGGCTGAAACAGAGGGTGAGAAACAGAGGGGCAAAAACAGAGGGGCTGAAACAGAGGGGCTGAAACAGAGGGTCTGAAAGAGAGGGGTTGTAACAGAGTGGCTGAAACAGAGGGGCTGAAACAGAGGGGCTGGAACAGAGGGGGAGAAACAGAGGGGCTGAAACAGAGGGGCTGAATCAGAGGGGCTGAAACAGAGGGCGAGAAACAGAGGGGCTGAAACAGAGGGCGAGAAACAGAGGGGCTGAAACAGAGGGGCGGGAAACAGAGGGGCTGAATCAGAGGGGCTGAATCAGAGGGGCTGAATCAGAGGGGCTGAAACAGAGGGCGAGAAACAGAGGGCCTGAAACAGAGGGGCTGAAACAGAGGGTGAGAAACTGAGGGTGAGAAATAGAGGGCGAGAAACAGAGGGGCTGAAACAGAGGGGCTGAATCAGAGGGGCTGAAACAGAGGGGCTGAATCAGAGGGGCTGAAACAGAGGGTGAGAAACAGAGGGGCTGAAACAGAGGGGCTGAAACAGAGGGGCTGAAACCGAGGGCGAGAAAAAGAGGGGCTGAATCAGAGGGGCTGAATCAGAGGGGCTGAATCAGAGGGGCTGAAACAGAGGGGCTGAATCAGAGGGGCTGAAACAGAGGGCGAGAATCAGAGGGGCTGAAACAGAGGGCGAGAATCAGATGGGCTGAAACAGAGGGCGAGAAACAGAGGGCGAGAAACAGAGGGGCTGAAACAGAGGGGCTGAATCAGAGGGGCTGATTCAGAGTGGCTGAAACAGAGGGGCTGAATCAGCGGGGCTGAAACAGAGGGCGAGAAACAGAGGGGCTGAAACAGAGGGCGAGAAACAGAGGGGCAGAAACAGAGGGCGATAAACAGAGGGGCTGAAACAGAGGGGTTGAAACAGAGGGCGAGAAACAGAGGAGCTGAAACAGAGGGCGAGAAACAAAGGGACTGAACAGAGGGCGAGAAACAGAGGGGCTGAAACAGAGGGGCTGAAACAGAGGGGCTGAAACAGAGGGGCTGAAACAGAGGGTGAGAAACAGAGGGGCTGAAACAGAGGGGCTGAAACAGAGGGGCTGAAACAGAGGGCGAGAAACAGAGGGGCTGAAACAGAGGGGCTGAAACAGAGGGGCTGAAACAGAGGGTGAGAAACTGAGGGTGAGAAATAGAGGGCGAGAAACAGAGGGGCTGAAACAGAGGGGCTGAATCAGAGGGGCTGAAACAGAGGGGCTGAATCAGAGGGGCTGAAACAGAGGGCGAGAAACAGAGGGCCTGTAACAGAGGGTGAGAAACAGAGGGGCTGAAACAGAGGGGCTGAAACAGACGGGCTGAAACAGAGGGGCTGAAACAGAGGGCGAGAAACAGAGGGTCTGAAACAGAGGGGGAGAAACAGAGAGGCTGAATCAGACGGGCTGAAACAGAGGGGCTGAAACAGAGGGCGAGAAACAGAGGGGCTGAATCAGAGGGGCTGAAACAGAGGGTGAGAAACAGAGGGGCAAAAACAGAGGGGCTGAAACAGAGGGGCTGAAACAGAGGGTCTGAAAGAGAGGGGTTGTAACAGAGTGGCTGAAACAGAGGGGCTGAAACAGAGGGGCTGGAACAGAGGGCGAGAAACAGAGGGGCTGAAACAGAGGGCGAGAAACAGAGGGGCTGAAACAGAGGGGCGGGAAACAGAGGGGCTGAATCAGAGGGGCTGAATCAGAGGGGCTGAATCAGAGGGGCTGAAACAGAGGGCGAGAAACAGAGGGCCTGAAACAGAGGGGCTGAAACAGAGGGTGAGAAACTGAGGGTGAGAAATAGAGGGCGAGAAACAGAGGGGCTGAAACAGAGGGCTGAATCAGAGGGGCTGAAACAGAGGGGCTGAATCAGAGGGGCTGAAACAGAGGGCGAGAAACAGAGGGCCTGAAACAGAGGGGCTGAAACAGAGTGTGAGAAACAAAGGGGCTGAAACAGAGGGCGAGAAACAGAGAGGCTGCATCAGAGGGGCTGAAACAGAGGGGCTGAAACAGAGGGGCTGAAACAGAGGGGCTGAATCAGAGGGGCTGAAACAGAGGGCGAGAAACAGAGGGGCTGAAACAGAGGGCGAGAAACAGAGGGGCTGAAACAGAGGGCGAGAAACAGAGGGGCTGAAACAGAGGGGCTGAAACAGAGGGCGAGAAACAGAGGGCGAGAAACAGAGGGGCTGAAACAGAGGGCGAGAAACAGAGGGGCTGAATCAGAGGGGCTGAAACAGAGGGTGAGAAACAGAGGGGCTGAAACAGAGGGCGAGAAACAGAGAGGCTGAAACAGACGGGCTGAAACAGAGGGGCTGAAACAGAGGGCGAGAAACAGAGGGGCTGAAACAGAGGGCGAGAAACAGAGGGGCTGAATCAGAGGGGCTGAAACAGAGGGGCTGAAACAGAGTGGCTGAAACAGAGGGGCTGAAACAGAGGGGCTGGAACAGAGGCGGAGAAACAGAGGGGCTGAAACAGAGGGGCTCAAAAAGAGAGGCTGAAACAGAGGGCGAGAAACAGAGGGGCTGAAACAGAGGGCGAGAAACAGAGGCGCTCAAACAGAGGGACTGAAACAGAGGGGCTGAAACAGTGGGGCTGAAACAGAGGGCGAGAAACAGAGGGGCTGAAACTGAGGGCGAGAAACAGAGGGGCTGAAACAGAGGGGCGGGAAACAGGGGGGCTGAATCAGAGGGGCTGAATCAGAGGGGCTGAAACAGAGTGTGAGAAACAGAGGGTGAGAAACAGAGGGGCTGAAACAGAGGGCGAGAAACAGAGGGGCTGAATCAGAGGGGCTGAATCAGAGGGGCTGAAACTTAGGGGGCTGAATCAGAGGGGCTGAAACAGAGGGCGAGAAACAGAGGGGCTGAAACAGAGGGCGAGAATCAGAGGGGCTGAAACAGAGGGCGAGAAACAGAGGGTGAGAAATAGAGGGTGAGAAACAGAGGGGCTGAAACAGAGGGGCTGAAACAGAGGGGCTGAATCAGAGGGGCTGAAACAGAGGGGCTGAATCAGAGGGGCTGAAACAGAGGGCGAGAAAGAGAGGGCCTGAAACAGAGGGCGAGAAACAGAGGGGCTGAAACAGAGGGCGAGAAGCAAAGGGGCTGAAACAGCGGGCGTGAATCAGAGGGCGAGAAAAAAGGGGCTGAAACAGAGAGCCTGAAACAGAAGGTGAGAAACAGAGGGGCTGAAACAGAGGGCGAAAAACAGAGGGGCTGAAACAGAGGGCGAGTAACAGAGGGTGAGAAACAGAGGGGCTGAAACAGAGGGGTTGAAACAGATGGGCTGAAACAGAGGGGCTGAAACAGAGGGCGAGAAACAGAGGGGCTGAAACAGAGGGTGAGAAACAAAGGGGCTGAAACAGAGGGCGAGAAACAGAGAGGCTGAATCAGAGGGGCTGAAACAGAGGGGCTGAAACAGAGGGCGAGAAACAGAGTGTCTGAAACAGAGGGCGAGAAACAGAGGGGCTGAAACAGAGGGCGAGAAACAGAGGGGCTGAATCAGAGGGGCTGAAACAGAGGGTGAGAAACAGAGGGGCTGAAACAGAGGGTGAGAAACAGAGTGTGTGAAACAGACGGGCTGAAACAGAGGGGCTGAAACAGAGGGCGAGAAACAGAGGGGCTGAAACAGAGGGCGAGAAACAGAGGGGCTGAAACAGAGGGGCTGAAAGAGAGGGGCTGAAACAGAGTGGCTGAAACAGAGGGGCTGAAACAGAGGGTCTGGAACAGAGGGGGAGAAACAGAGGGCTGAAACAGAGGGGCTGAATCAGAGGGGCTGAAACAGAGGGCGAGAAACAGAGGGGCTGAAACAGAGGGCGAGAAACAGAGGCGCTGAAACAGAGGGGCTGAAACAGAGGGGCTGAAACAGAGGGGCTGAAACAGAGGGCGAGAAACAGAGGGGCTGAAACAGAGGGCGAGAATCAGAGGGGCTGAAACAGAGGGGCGGGAAACAGAGGGGCTGAATCAGAGGGGCTGAATCAGAGGGGCTGAATCAGACGGGCTGAAACAGAGGGTGAGAAACAGAGGGGCTGAAACAGAGGGGCTGAAAGAGAGGGGCTGAAACAGAGGGGCCGAATCAGAGGGCGAGAAACAGAGGGGCTGAAACAGAGGGGGAGAAACAGGGGCTGAATCAGAGGGGCTGAAACAGAGGGTGAGAAACAGAGGGGCTGAAACAGAGGGGCTGAAACAGAGGGTGAGAAACAGAGGGGCTGCAACAGAGGGGCTGAAACAGAGGGGCTCAAACAGAGGGCGAGAAACAGAGGGGCTGAATCAGAGGGGCTGAATCAGAGGGGCTGAAACAGAGGGCGAGAAACAGAGGGGCTGAAACAGAGGGCGAGAAACAGAGGGCGAGAAACAGAGGGGCAGAAACAGACGGCGAGAATCAGAGGGGCTGAAACAGAGGGCGAGAAACAGAGGGGCTGAAACAGAGGGGCTGAAACAGATGGGCTGAATCAGTGGGTCTGATTCAGAGGGGCTGAAACAGAGGGGCTGAATCAGCGGGGGTGAAACAGAGGGCGAGAAACAGCGGGGCTGAAACAGAGGGCGAGAAACAGCGGGGCTGAAACAGAGGGGCTGGAAACAGAGGGGCTGAATCAGAGGGGCTGAATCAGAGGGGCTGAAACAGAGGGTGAGAAACAGAGGGGCTGAAACAGAGGGGCTGAAACAGAGGGGCTGAAACCGAGGGCGAGAAAAAGAGTGGCTGAATCAGAGGGGCTGAATCAGAGGGGCTGAATCAGAGGGGCTGAATCAGAGGGGCTGAAACAGAGGGGCTGAATCAGAGGGGCTGAAACAGAGGGCGCGAATCAGATGGGCTGAAACTGAGGGCGAGAAACAGAGGGCGAGAAACAGAGGGGCTGAAACAGAGGGGCTGAATCAGAGGGGCTGATTCAGAGTGGCTGAAACAGAGGGGCTGAATCAGCATGGCTGAAACAGAGGGCGAGAAACAGAGGGGCTGAAACAGAGGGCGAGAAACAGAGGGGCAGAAACAGAGGGCGATAAACAGAGGGGCTGAAACAGAGGGGTTGAAACAGAGGGCGAGAAACAGAGGAGCTGAAACAGAGGGCGAGAAACAAAGGGACCTAACAGAGGGCGAGAAACAGAGGGGCTGAAACAGAGGGGCTGAAACAGAGGGGCTGAAACAGAGGGGCTGAAACAGAGGGTGAGAAACAGAGGGGCTGAAACAGAGGGGCTGAAACAGAGGGGCTGAAACAGAGGGCGAGAAACAGAGGGGCTGAAACAGAGGGGCTGAAACAGAGGGTGAGAAACTGAGGGTGAGAAATAGAGGGCGAGAAACAGAGGGGCTGAAACAGAGGGGCTGAATCAGAGGGGCTGAAACAGAGGGGCTGAATCAGAGGGGCTGAAACAGAGGGCGAGAAACAGAGGGCCTGAAACAGAGGGCGAGAAACAGAGGGGCTGAAACACAGGGCGAGAAACAAAGGGGCTGAAACAGCGGGCGAGAAACAGAGGGCGAGAAACAGAGGGTTCTGAAACAGAGAGCCTGAAACAGAGGGTGAGAAACAGAGGGGCTGAAACAGAGGGCGAAAAACAGAGGGGATGAAACAGAGAGCGAGTAACAGAGGGTGAGAAACAGAGGGGCTGAAACAGAGGGGCTGAAACAGACGGGCTGAAACAGAGGGGCTGAAACAGAGGGCGAGAAACAGAGGGTCTGAAACAGAGGGGGAGAAACAGAGAGGCTGAATCAGACGGGCTGAAACAGAGGGGCTGAAACAGAGGGCGAGAAACAGAGGGGCTGAAACAGAGGGCGAGAAACAGAGGGGCTGAAACAGAGGGCGAGAAACTGAGGGGCTGAATCAGAGGGGCTGAAACAGAGGGTGAGAAACAGAGGGGCAAAAACAGAGGGGCTGAAACAGAGGGGCTGAAACAGAGGGTCTGAAAGAGAGGGGTTGTAACAGAGTGGCTGAAACAGAGGGGCTGAAACAGAGGGGCTGGAACAGAGGGGGAGAAACAGAGGGGCTGAAACAGAGGGGCTGAATCAGAGGGGCTGAAACAGAGGGCGAGAAACCGAGGGGCTGAAACAGAGGGCGAGAAACAGAGGGGCTGAAACAGAGGGGCGGGAAACAGAGGGGCTGAATCAGAGGGGCTGAATCAGAGGGGCTGAATCAGAGGGGCTGAAACAGAGGGCGAGAAACAGAGGGGCTGAAACTAAGGGGCTGAAACAGAGGGTGAGAAACTGAGGGTGAGAAATAGAGGGCGAGAAACAGAGGGGCTGAAACAGAGGGGCTGAATCAGATGGGCTGAAACAGAGGGGCTGAATCAGAGGGGCTGAAACAGAGGGCGAGAAACAGAGGGCCTGAAACAGAGGGGCTGAAACAGAGGGTGAGAAACAAAGGGGCTGAAACAGAGGGCGAGAAACAGAGAGGCTGCATCAGAGGGGCTGAAACAGAGGGGCTGAAACAGAGGGGCTGAAACAGAGGGGCTGAATCAGAGGGGCTGAAACAGAGGGCGAGAAACAGAGGGCCTGAAACAGAGGGCGAGAAACAGAGGGGCTGAAACAGAGGCCGAGAAACAGAGGGGCTGAAACAGAGGGGCTGAAACAGAGGGCGAGAAACAGAGGGCGAGAAACAGAGGGGCTGAAACAGAGGGCGAGAAACAGAGGGGCTGAATCAGAGGGGCTGAAACAGAGGGTGAGAAACAGAGGGGCTGAAACAGAGGGCGAGAAACAGAGAGGCTGAAACAGACGGGCTGAAACAGAGGGGCTGAAACAGAGGGCGAGAAACAGAGGGGCTGAAACAGAGGGCGAGAAACAGAGGGGCTGAATCAGAGGGGCTGAAACAGAGGGGCTGAAACAGAGTGGCTGAAACAGAGGGGCTGAAACAGAGGGGCTGGAACAGAGGCGGAGAAACAGAGGGGCTGAAACAGAGGGGCTCAAAAAGAGAGGCTGAAACAGAGGGCGAGAAACAGAGGGGCTGAAACAGAGGGCGAGAAACAGAGGGGCTGAAACAGAGCGTGAGAAACAAAGGGGCTGAAACAGAGGGCGAGAAACAGAGAGGCTGAATCAGAGGGGCTGAAACAGAGGGGCTGAAACAGAGGGCGAGAAACAGAGTGTCTGAAACAGAGGGCGTGAAACAGAGGGTGAGAAATAGATGGCGAGAAACAGAGGGGCTGAAACAGAGGGGCTGAAACTAAGGGGCTGAAACAGAGGGGCTGAATCAGAGGGGCTGAAACAGAGGGGCTGAATCAGAGGGGCTGAAACAGAGGGTGAGAAACAAAGGGGCTGAAACAGAGGGCGAGAAACAGAGAGGCTGAATCAGAGGGGCTGAAACAGAGGGGCTGAAACAGAGGGCGAAAAACAGAGTGTCTGAAACAGAGGGCGTGAAACAGAGCGTGAGAAATAGATGGCGAGAAACAGAGGGGCTGAAACAGAGGGTCTGAAACAAAGGGGCTGAAACAGAGGGGCTGAATCAGAGGGGCTGAAACAGAGGGGCTGAATCAGAGGGGCTGAAACAGAGGGCGAGAAACAGAGGGCCTGAAACAGATGGCGAGAAATAGAGGGGCTGAAACAGCGGGCGAGAAACAGAGGGCGAGAAACAGAGGAGCTGAAACAGAGAGCCTGAAACAGAGGATGAGAAACAGAGGGCCTGAAACAGAGGGGCTGAAACAGAGGGTGAGAAACAAAGGGGCTGAAACAGAGGGCGAGAAACAGAGAGGCTGAATCAGAGGGGCTGAAACAGAGGGGCTGAAACAGAGGGCGAAAAACAGAGTGTCTGAAACAGAGGGCGTGAAACAGAGGGTGAGAAATAGATGGCGAGAAACAGAGGGGCTGAAACAGAGGGGCTGAAACAAAGGGGCTGAAACAGAGGGGCTGAATCAGAGGGGCTGAAACAGAGGGGCTGAATCAGAGGGGCTGAAACAGAGGGCGAGAAACAGAGGGCCTGAAACAGAGGGCGAGAAATAGAGGGGCTGAAACAGCGGGCGAGAAACAGAGGAGCTGAAACAGAGAGCCTGAAACAGAGGATGAGAAACAGAGGGGCTGAAACAGAGGTCGAGAAACAGAGGGGCTGAAACAGAGGGCGAGTAACAGAGGATGAGAAACAGAGGGGCTGAAACAGAGGGGCTGAAACAGACAGGTTGAAACAGAGGGGCTGAAACAGGGGGCGAGAAACAGAGGGGCTGAAACAGAGGGTGAGCAACAGAGGGGCTGAAACAGAGGGCGAGAAACAGAGAGGCTGAATCAGAGGGGCTGAAACAGAGGGGCTGAAACAGAGGGCGAGAAACAGAGGGGCTGAAACAGAGGGCGAGAAACAGAGGGGCTGAAACAGAGTGCGAGAAACAGAGGGGCTGAATCAGAGGGGCTGAAACAGAGGGTGAGAAACAGAGGGGCTGAAACAGAGGGCGAGAAACAGAGTGCGTGAAACAGACGGGCTGAAACAGAGGGGCTGAAACAGAGGGCGAGAAACAGAGGGGCTGAAACAAAGGGCGAGAAACAGAGGGGCTGAAACAGAGGGGCTGAAAGAGAGGGGCTGAAACAGAGGGGCCGAATCAGAGGGCGAGAAACAGAGGGGCTGAAACAGAGGGGGAGAAACAGAGGGGCTGAATCAGAGGGGCTGAAACAGAGGGTGAGTAACAGAGGGGCTGAAACAGAGGGGCTGAAACAGAGGGTGAGAAACAGAGGGGCTGCAACAGAGGGGCTGAAACAGAGGGGCTGAAACAGAGGGCGAGAAACAGAGGGGCTGAATCAGAGGGGCTGAAACAGAGGGTGAGAAACAGAGGGGCTGAAACAGAGGGCGAGAAACAGAGGGGCTGAAACAGAGGGCGAGAAACAGAGGTCGAGAAACAGAGGGGCAGAAACAGACGGCGAGAATCAGAGGGGCTGAAACAGAGGGCGAGAAACAGAGGGGCTGAAACAGAGGTGCTGAAACAGAGGGGCTGAATCAGAGGGTCTGATTCAGAGGGGCTGAAACAGAGGGGCTGAATCAGCGGGGGTGAAACAGAGGGCGAGAAACAGCGGGGCTGAAACAGAGGGCGAGAAACAGCGGGGCTGAAACAGAGGGGCGGGAAACAGAGGGGCTGAATCAGAGGGGCTGTATCAGAGGGGCTGAAACAGAGGGTGAGAAACAGAGGGGCTGAAACAGAGGGGCTGAAACAGAGGGGCTGAAACCGAGGGCGAGAAAAAGAGGGGCTGAATCAGAGGGGCTGAATCAGAGGGGCTGAATCAGAGGGGCTGAATCAGAGGGGCTGAAACAGAGGGGCTGAATCAGAGGGGCTGAAACAGAGGGCGAGAATCAGAGGGGCTGAAACAGAGGGCGAGAATCAGATGGGCTGAAACAGAGGGCGAGAAACAGAGGGCGAGAAACAGAGGGGCTGAAACAGAGGGGCTGAATCAGAGGGGCTGATTCAGAGTGGCTGAAACAGAGGGGCTGAATCAGCGGGGCTGAAACAGAGGGCGAGAAACAGAGGGGCTGAAACAGAGGGCGAGAAACAGAGGGGCAGAAACAGAGGGCGATAAACAGAGGGGCTGAAACAGAGGGGTTGAAACAGAGGGCGAGAAACAGAGGAGCTGAAACAGAGGGCGAGAAACAAAGGGACTGAACAGAGGTTGAGAAACAGAGGGGCTGAAACAGAGGGGCTGAAACAGAGGGGCTGAAACAGAGGGGCTGAAACAGAGGGTGAGAAACAGAGGGGCTGAAACAGAGGGGCTGAAACAGAGGGGCTGAAACAGAGGGCGAGAAACAGAGGGGCTGAAACAGAGGGGCTGAAACAGAGGGGCTGAAACAGAGGGTGAGAAACTGAGGGTGAGAAATAGAGGGCGAGAAACAGAGGGGCTGAAACAGAGGGGCTGAATCAGAGGGGCTGAAACAGAGGGGCTGAATCAGAGGGGCTGAAACAGTGGGCGAGAAACAGAGGGCCTGAAATAGAGGGCGAGAAACAGAGGGGCTGAAACAGAGGGCGAGAAACAAAGGGGCTGAAACAGCGGGCGAGAAACAGAGGGCGAGAAACAGAGGGTTCTGAAACAGAGAGCCTGAAACAGAGGGTGAGAAACAGAGGGGCTGAAACAGAGGGCGAAAAACAGAGGGGATGAAACAGAGGGCGAGTAACAGAGGGTGAGAAACAGAGGGGCTGAAACAGAGGGGCTGAAACAGACGGGCTGAAACAGAGGGGCTGAAACAGAGGGCGAGAAACAGAGGGTCTGAAACAGAGGGGGAGAAACAGAGAGGCTGAATCAGACGGGCTGAAACAGAGGGGCTGAAACAGAGGGCGAGAAACAGAGGGGCTGAATCAGAGGGGCTGAAACAGAGGGTGAGAAACAGAGGGGCAAAAACAGAGGGGCTGAAACAGAGGGGCTGAAACAGACGGTCTGAAAGAGAGGGGTTGTAACAGAGTGGCTGAAACAGAGGGGCTGAAACAGAGGGGCTGGAACAGAGGGGGAGAAACAGAGGGGCTGAAACAGAGGGGCTGAATCAGAGGGGCTGAAACAGAGGGCGAGAAACAGAGGGGCTGAAACAGAGGGCGAGAAACAGAGGGGCTGAAACAGAGGGGCGGGAAACAGAGGGGCTGAATCAGAGGGGCTGAATCAGAGGGGCTGAATCAGAGGGGCTGAAACAGAGGGCGAGAAACAGAGGGCCTGAAACAGAGGGGCTGAAACAGAGGGTGAGAAACTGAGGGTGAGAAATAGAGGGCGAGAAACAGAGGGGCTGAAACAGAGGGGCTGAATCAGAGGGGCTGAAACAGAGGGGCTGAATCAGAGGGGCTGAAACAGAGGGTGAGAAACAGAGGGGCTGAAACAGAGGGGCTGAAACAGAGGGGCTGAAACCGAGGGCGAGAAAAAGAGGGGCTGAATCAGAGGGGCTGAATCAGAGGGGCTGAATCAGAGGGGCTGAAACAGAGGGGCTGAATCAGAAGGGCTGAAACAGAGGGCGAGAATCAGAGGGGCTGAAACAGAGGGCGAGAATCAGATGGGCTGAAACAGAGGGCGAGAAACAGAGGGCGAGAAACAGAGGGGCTGAAACAGAGGGGCTGAATCAGAGGGGCTGATTCAGAGTGGCTGAAACAGAGGGGCTGAATCAGCGGGGCTGAAACAGAGGGCGAGAAACAGAGGGGCTGAAACAGAGGGCGAGAAACAGAGGGGCAGAAACAGAGGGCGATAAACAGAGGGGCTGAAACAGAGGGGTTGAAACAGAGGGCGAGAAACAGAGGAGCTGAAACAAAGGGCGAGAAACAAAGGGACTGAACAGAGGGCGAGAAACAGAGGGGCTGAAACAGAGGGCGAGAAACAGAGGGGCTGAATCAGAGGGGCTGAAACAGAGGGTGAGAAACAGAGGGGCTGAAACAGAGGGCGAGAAACAGAGAGGCTGAAACAGACGGGCTGAAACAGAGGGGCTGAAACAGAGGGCGAGAAACAGAGGAGCTGAAACAGAGGGCGAGAAACAGAGGGGCTGAATCAGAGGGGCTGAAACAGAGGGGCTGAAACAGAGTGGCTGAAACAGAGGGGCTGAAACAGAGGGGCTGGAACAGAGGCGGAGAAACAGAGGGGCTGAAACAGAGGGGCTCAAAAAGAGAGGCTGAAACAGAGGGCGAGAAACAGAGGGGCTGAAACAGAGGGCGAGAAACAGAGGGGCTGAAACAGAGCGTGAGAAACAAAGGGGCTGAAACAGAGGGCGAGAAACAGAGAGGCTGAATCAGAGGGGCTGAAACAGAGGGGCTGAAACAGAGGGCGAGAAACAGAGTGTCTGAAACAGAGGGCGTGAAACAGAGGGTGAGAAATAGATGGCGAGAAACAGAGGGGCTGAAACAGAGGGGCTGAAACTAAGGGGCTGAAACAGAGGGGCTGAATCAGAGGGGCTGAAACAGAGGGGCTGAATCAGAGGGGCTGAAACAGAGGGTGAGAAACAAAGGGGCTGAAACAGAGGGCGAGAAACAGAGAGGCTGAATCAGAGGGGCTGAAACAGAGGGGCTGAAACAGAGGGCGAAAAACAGAGTGTCTGAAACAGAGGGCGTGAAACAGAGCGTGAGAAATAGATGGCGAGAAACAGAGGGGCTGAAACAGAGGGTCTGAAACAAAGGGGCTGAAACAGAGGGGCTGAATCAGAGGGGCTGAAACAGAGGGGCTGAATCAGAGGGGCTGAAACAGAGGGCGAGAAACAGAGGGCCTGAAACAGATGGCGAGAAATAGAGGGGCTGAAACAGCGGGCGAGAAACAGAGGGCGAGAAACAGAGGAGCTGAAACAGAGAGCCTGAAACAGAGGATGAGAAACAGAGGGCCTGAAACAGAGGGGCTGAAACAGAGGGTGAGAAACAAAGGGGCTGAAACAGAGGGCGAGAAACAGAGAGGCTGAATCAGAGGGGCTGAAACAGAGGGGCTGAAACAGAGGGCGAAAAACAGAGTGTCTGAAACAGAGGGCGTGAAACAGAGGGTGAGAAATAGATGGCGAGAAACAGAGGGGCTGAAACAGAGGGGCTGAAACAAAGGGGCTGAAACAGAGGGGCTGAATCAGAGGGGCTGAAACAGAGGGGCTGAATCAGAGGGGCTGAAACAGAGGGCGAGAAACAGAGGGCCTGAAACAGAGGGCGAGAAATAGAGGGGCTGAAACAGCGGGCGAGAAACAGAGGAGCTGAAACAGAGAGCCTGAAACAGAGGATGAGAAACAGAGGGGCTGAAACAGAGGTCGAGAAACAGAGGGGCTGAAACAGAGGGCGAGTAACAGAGGATGAGAAACAGAGGGGCTGAAACAGAGGGGCTGAAACAGACAGGTTGAAACAGAGGGGCTGAAACAGGGGGCGAGAAACAGAGGGGCTGAAACAGAGGGTGAGCAACAGAGGGGCTGAAACAGAGGGCGAGAAACAGAGAGGCTGAATCAGAGGGGCTGAAACAGAGGGGCTGAAACAGAGGGCGAGAAACAGAGGGGCTGAAACAGAGGGCGAGAAACAGAGGGGCTGAAACAGAGTGCGAGAAACAGAGGGGCTGAATCAGAGGGGCTGAAACAGAGGGTGAGAAACAGAGGGGCTGAAACAGAGGGCGAGAAACAGAGTGCGTGAAACAGACGGGCTGAAACAGAGGGGCTGAAACAGAGGGCGAGAAACAGAGGGGCTGAAACAAAGGGCGAGAAACAGAGGGGCTGAAACAGAGGGGCTGAAAGAGAGGGGCTGAAACAGAGGGGCCGAATCAGAGGGCGAGAAACAGAGGGGCTGAAACAGAGGGGGAGAAACAGAGGGGCTGAATCAGAGGGGCTGAAACAGAGGGTGAGTAACAGAGGGGCTGAAACAGAGGGGCTGAAACAGAGGGTGAGAAACAGAGGGGCTGCAACAGAGGGGCTGAAACAGAGGGGCTGAAACAGAGGGCGAGAAACAGAGGGGCTGAATCAGAGGGGCTGAAACAGAGGGTGAGAAACAGAGGGGCTGAAACAGAGGGCGAGAAACAGAGGGGCTGAAACAGAGGGCGAGAAACAGAGGTCGAGAAACAGAGGGGCAGAAACAGACGGCGAGAATCAGAGGGGCTGAAACAGAGGGCGAGAAACAGAGGGGCTGAAACAGAGGTGCTGAAACAGAGGGGCTGAATCAGAGGGTCTGATTCAGAGGGGCTGAAACAGAGGGGCTGAATCAGCGGGGGTGAAACAGAGGGCGAGAAACAGCGGGGCTGAAACAGAGGGCGAGAAACAGCGGGGCTGAAACAGAGGGGCGGGAAACAGAGGGGCTGAATCAGAGGGGCTGTATCAGAGGGGCTGAAACAGAGGGTGAGAAACAGAGGGGCTGAAACAGAGGGGCTGAAACAGAGGGGCTGAAACCGAGGGCGAGAAAAAGAGGGGCTGAATCAGAGGGGCTGAATCAGAGGGGCTGAATCAGAGGGGCTGAATCAGAGGGGCTGAAACAGAGGGGCTGAATCAGAGGGGCTGAAACAGAGGGCGAGAATCAGAGGGGCTGAAACAGAGGGCGAGAATCAGATGGGCTGAAACAGAGGGCGAGAAACAGAGGGCGAGAAACAGAGGGGCTGAAACAGAGGGGCTGAATCAGAGGGGCTGATTCAGAGTGGCTGAAACAGAGGGGCTGAATCAGCGGGGCTGAAACAGAGGGCGAGAAACAGAGGGGCTGAAACAGAGGGCGAGAAACAGAGGGGCAGAAACAGAGGGCGATAAACAGAGGGGCTGAAACAGAGGGGTTGAAACAGAGGGCGAGAAACAGAGGAGCTGAAACAGAGGGCGAGAAACAAAGGGACTGAACAGAGGTTGAGAAACAGAGGGGCTGAAACAGAGGGGCTGAAACAGAGGGGCTGAAACAGAGGGGCTGAAACAGAGGGTGAGAAACAGAGGGGCTGAAACAGAGGGGCTGAAACAGAGGGGCTGAAACAGAGGGCGAGAAACAGAGGGGCTGAAACAGAGGGGCTGAAACAGAGGGGCTGAAACAGAGGGTGAGAAACTGAGGGTGAGAAATAGAGGGCGAGAAACAGAGGGGCTGAAACAGAGGGGCTGAATCAGAGGGGCTGAAACAGAGGGGCTGAATCAGAGGGGCTGAAACAGTGGGCGAGAAACAGAGGGCCTGAAATAGAGGGCGAGAAACAGAGGGGCTGAAACAGAGGGCGAGAAACAAAGGGGCTGAAACAGCGGGCGAGAAACAGAGGGCGAGAAACAGAGGGTTCTGAAACAGAGAGCCTGAAACAGAGGGTGAGAAACAGAGGGGCTGAAACAGAGGGCGAAAAACAGAGGGGATGAAACAGAGGGCGAGTAACAGAGGGTGAGAAACAGAGGGGCTGAAACAGAGGGGCTGAAACAGACGGGCTGAAACAGAGGGGCTGAAACAGAGGGCGAGAAACAGAGGGTCTGAAACAGAGGGGGAGAAACAGAGAGGCTGAATCAGACGGGCTGAAACAGAGGGGCTGAAACAGAGGGCGAGAAACAGAGGGGCTGAATCAGAGGGGCTGAAACAGAGGGTGAGAAACAGAGGGGCAAAAACAGAGGGGCTGAAACAGAGGGGCTGAAACAGACGGTCTGAAAGAGAGGGGTTGTAACAGAGTGGCTGAAACAGAGGGGCTGAAACAGAGGGGCTGGAACAGAGGGGGAGAAACAGAGGGGCTGAAACAGAGGGGCTGAATCAGAGGGGCTGAAACAGAGGGCGAGAAACAGAGGGGCTGAAACAGAGGGCGAGAAACAGAGGGGCTGAAACAGAGGGGCGGGAAACAGAGGGGCTGAATCAGAGGGGCTGAATCAGAGGGGCTGAATCAGAGGGGCTGAAACAGAGGGCGAGAAACAGAGGGCCTGAAACAGAGGGGCTGAAACAGAGGGTGAGAAACTGAGGGTGAGAAATAGAGGGCGAGAAACAGAGGGGCTGAAACAGAGGGGCTGAATCAGAGGGGCTGAAACAGAGGGGCTGAATCAGAGGGGCTGAAACAGAGGGTGAGAAACAGAGGGGCTGAAACAGAGGGGCTGAAACAGAGGGGCTGAAACCGAGGGCGAGAAAAAGAGGGGCTGAATCAGAGGGGCTGAATCAGAGGGGCTGAATCAGAGGGGCTGAAACAGAGGGGCTGAATCAGAAGGGCTGAAACAGAGGGCGAGAATCAGAGGGGCTGAAACAGAGGGCGAGAATCAGATGGGCTGAAACAGAGGGCGAGAAACAGAGGGCGAGAAACAGAGGGGCTGAAACAGAGGGGCTGAATCAGAGGGGCTGATTCAGAGTGGCTGAAACAGAGGGGCTGAATCAGCGGGGCTGAAACAGAGGGCGAGAAACAGAGGGGCTGAAACAGAGGGCGAGAAACAGAGGGGCAGAAACAGAGGGCGATAAACAGAGGGGCTGAAACAGAGGGGTTGAAACAGAGGGCGAGAAACAGAGGAGCTGAAACAAAGGGCGAGAAACAAAGGGACTGAACAGAGGGCGAGAAACAGAGGGGCTGAAACAGAGGGGCTGAAACAGAGGGGCTGAAACAGAGGGGCTGAAACAGAGGGTGAGAAACAGAGGGGCTGAAACAGAGGGGCTGAAACAGAGGGGCTGAAACAGAGGGCGAGAAACAGAGGGGCTGAAACAGAGGGGCTGAAACAGAGGGGCTGAAACAGAGGGTGAGAAACTGAGGGTGAGAAATAGAGGGCGAGAAACAGAGGGGCTGAAACAGAGGGGCTGAATCAGAGGGGCTGAAACAGAGGGGCTGAATCAGAGGGGCTGAAACAGAGGGCGAGAAACAGAGGGCCTGAAACAGAGGGCGAGAAACAGAGGGGCTGAAACAGAGGGCGAGAAACAAAGGGGCTGAAACAGCGGGCGAGAAACAGAGGGCGAGAAACAGAGGGTTCTGAAACAGAGAGCCTGAAACAGAGGGTGAGAAACAGAGGGGCTGAAACAGAGGGCGAAAAACAGAGGGGATGAAACAGAGGGCGAGTAACAGAGGGTGAGAAACAGAGGGGCTGAAACAGAGGGGCTGAAACAGACGGGCTGAAACAGAGGGGCTGAAACAGAGGGCGAGAAACAGAGGGTCTGAAACAGAGGGGGAGAAACAGAGAGGCTGAATCAGACGGGCTGAAACAGAGGGGCTGAAACAGAGGGCGAGAAACAGAGGGGCTGAATCAGAGGGGCTGAAACAGAGGGTGAGAAACAGAGGGGCAAAAACAGAGGGGCTGAAACAGAGGGGCTGAAACAGAGGGTCTGAAAGAGAGGGGTTGTAACAGAGTGGCTGAAACAGAGGGGCTGAAACAGAGGGGCTGCAACAGAGGGCGAGAAACAGAGGGGCTGAAACAGAGGGCGAGAAACAGAGGGGCTGAAACAGAGGGGCGGGAAACAGAGGGGCTGAATCAGAGGGGCTGAATCAGAGGGGCTGAATCAGAGGGGCTGAAACAGAGGGCGAGAAACAGAGGGCCTGAAACAGAGGGGCTGAAACAGAGGGTGAGAAACTGAGGGTGAGAAATAGAGGGCGAGAAACAGAGGGGCTGAAACAGAGGGGCTGAATCAGAGGGGCTGAAAAAGAGGGGCTGAATCAGAGGGGCTGAAACAGAGGGCGAGAAACAGAGGTACTGAAACAGAGTGGCTGAAACAGAGTGTGAGAAACAAAGGGGCTGAAACAGAGGGCGAGAAACAGAGAGGCTGCATCAGAGGGGCTGAAACAGAGGGGCTGAAACAGAGGGGCTGAAACAGAGGGGCTGAATCAGAGGGGCTGAAACAGAGGGCGAGAAACAGAGGGGCTGAAACAGAGGGCGAGAAACAGAGGGGCTGAAACAGAGGGCGAGAAACAGAGGGGCTGAAACAGAGGGGCTGAAACAGAGGGCGAGAAACAGAGGGCGAGAAACAGAGGGGCTGAAACAGAGGGCGAGAAACAGAGGGGCTGAATCAGAGGGGCTGAAACAGAGGGTGAGAAACAGAGGGGCTGAAACAGAGGGCGAGAAACAGAGTGGCTGAAACAGACGGGCTGAAACAGAGGGGCTGAAACAGAGGGCGAGAAACAGAGGGGCTGAAACAGAGGGCGAGAAACAGAGGGGCTGAATCAGAGGGGCTGAAACAGAGGGGCTGAAACAGAGTGGCTGAAACAGAGGGGCTGAAACAGAGGGGCTGGAACAGAGGCGGAGAAACAGAGGGGCTGAAACAGAGGGGCTCAAAAAGAGAGGCTGAAACAGAGGGCGAGAAACAGAGGGGCTGAAACAGAGGGCGAGAAACAGAGGCGCTCAAACAGAGGGACTGAAACAGAGGGGCTGAAACAGTGGGGCTGAAACAGAGGGCGAGAAACAGAGGGGCTGAAACTGAGGGCGAGAAACAGAGGGGCTGAAACAGAGGGGCGGGAAACAGGGGGGCTGAATCAGAGGGGCTGAATCAGAGGGGCTGAAACAGAGGGTGAGAAACAGAGGGTGAGAAACAGAGGGGCTGAAACAGAGGGCGAGAAACAGAGGGGCTGAATCAGAGGGGCTGAATCAGAGGGGCTGAAACTTAGGGGGCTGAATCAGAGGGGCTGAAACAGAGGGCGAGAAACAGAGGGGCTGAAACAGAGGGCGAGAATCAGAGGGGCTGAAACAGAGGGCGAGAAACAGAGGGTGAGAAATAGAGGGTGAGAAACAGAGGGGCTGAAACAGAGGGGCTGAAACAGAGGGGCTGAATCAGAGGGGCTGAAACAGAGGGGCTGAATCAGAGGGGCTGAAACAGAGGGCGAGAAAGAGAGGGCCTGAAACAGAGGGCGAGAAACAGAGGGGCTGAAACAGAGGGCGAGAAGCAAAGGGGCTGAAACAGCGGGCGAGAATCAGAGGGCGAGAAAAAAGGGGCTGAAACAGAGAGCCTGAAACAGAAGGTGAGAAACAGAGGGGCTGAAACAGAGGGCGAAAAACAGAGGGGCTGAAACAGAGGGCGAGTAACAGAGGGTGAGAAACAGAGGGGCTGAAACAGAGGGGTTGAAACAGAGGGGCTGAAACAGAGGGGCTGAAACAGAGGGCGAGAAACAGAGGGGCTGAAACAGAGGGTGAGAAACAAAGGGGCTGAAACAGAGGGCGAGAAACAGAGAGGCTGAATCAGAGGGGCTGAAACAGAGGAGCTGAAACAGAGGGCGAGAAACAGAGTGGCTGAAACAGAGGGCGAGAAACAGAGGGGCTGAAACAGAGGGCGAGAAACAGAGGGGCTGAATCAGAGGGGCTGAAACAGAGGGTGAGAAACAGAGGGGCTGAAACAGAGGGTGAGAAACAGAGTGTGTGAAACAGACGGGCTGAAACAGAGGGGCTGAAACAGAGGGCGAGAAACAGAGGGGCTGAAACAGAGGGCGAGAAACAGAGGGGCTGAAACAGAGGGGCTGAAAGAGAGGGGCTGAAACAGAGTGGCTGAAACAGAGGGGCTGAAACAGAGGGTCTGGAACAGAGGGGGAGAAACAGAGGGCTGAAACAGAGGGGCTGAATCAGAGGGGCTGAAACAGAGGGCGAGAAACAGAGGGGCTGAAACAGAGGGCGAGAAACAGAGGCGCTGAAACAGAGGGGCTGAAACAGAGGGGCTGAAACAGAGGGGCTGAAACAGAGGGCGAGAAACAGAGGGGCTGAAACAGAGGGCGAGAATCAGAGGGGCTGAAACAGAGGGGCGGGAAACAGAGGATCTGAATCAGAGGGGCTGAATCAGAGGGGCTGAATCAGACGGGCTGAAACAGAGGGTGAGAAACAGAGGGGCTGAAACAGAGTGGCTGAAACAGAGGGGCTGAAACAGAGGGCGAGAAACGGAGGGGCTGAATCAGAGGGGCTGAATCAGAGGGGATGAATCAGAGGGGCTGAAACAGAGCGGCTGAATCAGAGGGGCTAAAACAGAGGGCGAGAAACAGAGGGGCTGAAACAGAGGGCGAGAATCAGAGGGGCTGAAACAGTGGGCGAGAAACAGAGGGGCTGAAACAGAGGGGCTGAAACAGAGGGGCTGAATCAGAGGGGCTGAAACAGAGGGCGAGAAACAGCGGGGCTGAATCAGAGGGGCTGAAACAGAGGGTGAGAAACAGAGGGGCAAAAACAGAGGGGCTGAAACAGAGGGGCTGAAACAGAGGGTCTGAAAGAGAGGGGTTGTAACAGAGTGGCTGAAACAGAGGGGCTGAAACAGAGGGGCTGGAACAGAGGGCGAGAAACAGAGGGGCTGAAACAGAGGGCGAGAAACAGAGGGGCTGAAACAGAGGGGCGGGAAACAGAGGGGCTGAATCAGAGGGGCTGAATCAGAGGGGCTGAATCAGAGGGGCTGAAACAGAGGGCGAGAAACAGAGGGCCTGAAACAGAGGGGCTGAAACAGAGGGTGAGAAACTGAGGGTGAGAAATAGAGGGCGAGAAACAGAGGGGCTGAAACTAAGGGGCTGAATCAGAGGGGCTGAAACAGAGGGGCTGAATCAGAGGGGCTGAAACAGAGGGCGAGAAACAGAGGGCCTGAAACAGAGGGGCTGAAACAGAGTGTGAGAAACAAAGGGGCTGAAACAGAGGGCGAGAAACAGAGAGGCTGCATCAGAGGGGCTGAAACAGAGGGGCTGAAACAGAGGGGCTGAAACAGAGGGGCTGAATCAGAGGGGCTGAAACAGAGGGCGAGAAACAGAGGGGCTGAAACAGAGGGCGAGAAACAGAGGGGCTGAAACAGAGGGCGAGAAACAGAGGGGCTGAAACAGAGGGGCTGAAACAGAGGGCGAGAAACAGAGGGCGAGAAACAGAGGGGCTGAAACAGAGGGCGAGAAACAGAGGGGCTGAATCAGAGGGTCTGAAACAGAGGGTGAGAAACAGAGGGGCTGAAACAGAGGGCGAGAAACAGAGTGGCTGAAACAGACGGGCTGAAACAGAGGGGCTGAAACAGAGGGCGAGAAACAGAGGGGCTGAAACAGAGGGCGAGAAACAGAGGGGCTGAATCAGAGGGGCTGAAACAGAGGGGCTGAAACAGAGTGGCTGAAACAGAGGGGCTGAAACAGAGGGGCTGGAACAGAGGCGGAGAAACAGAGGGGCTGAAACAGAGGGGCTCAAAAAGAGAGGCTGAAACAGAGGGCGAGAAACAGAGGGGCTGAAACAGAGGGCGAGAAACAGAGGCGCTCAAACAGAGGGACTGAAACAGAGGGGCTGAAACAGTGGGGCTGAAACAGAGGGCGAGAAACAGAGGGGCTGAAACTGAGGGCGAGAAACAGAGGGGCTGAAACAGAGGGGCGGGAAACAGGGGTCTGAATCAGAGGGGCTGAATCAGAGGGGCTGAAACAGAGGGTGAGAAACAGAGGGTGAGAAACAGAGGGGCTGAAACAGAGGGCGAGAAACAGAGGGGCTGAATCAGAGGGGCTGAATCAGAGGGGCTGAAACTTAGGGGGCTGAATCAGAGGGGCTGAAACAGAGGGCGAGAATCAGAGGGGCTGAAACAGAGGGCGAGAAACAGAGGGTGAGAAATAGAGGGTGAGAAACAGAGGGGCTGAAACAGAGGGGCTGAAACAGAGGGGCTGAATCAGAGGGGCTGAAACAGAGGGGCTGAATCAGAGGGGCTGAAACAGAGGGCGAGAAAGAGAGGGCCTGAAACAGAGGGCGAGAAACAGAGGGGCTGAAACAGAGGGCGAGAAGCAAAGGGGCTGAAACAGCGGGCGAGAATCAGAGGGCGAGAAAAAAGGGGCTGAAACAGAGAGCCTGAAACAGAAGGTGAGAAACAGAGGGGCTGAAACAGAGGGCGAAAAACAGAGGGGCTGAAACAGAGGGCGAGTAACACAGGGTGAGAAACAGAGGGGCTGAAACAGAGGGGTTGAAACAGAGGGGCTGAAACAGAGGGGCTGAAACAGAGGGCGAGAAACAGAGGGGCTGAAACAGAGGGTGAGAAACAAAGGGGCTGAAACAGAGGGCGAGAAACAGAGAGGCTGAATCAGAGGGGCTGAAACAGAGGGGCTGAAACAGAGGGCGAGAAACAGAGTGGCTGAAACAGAGGGCGAGAAACAGAGGGGCTGAAACAGAGGGCGAGAAACAGAGGGGCTGAATCAGAGGGGCTGAAACAGAGGGTGAGAAACAGAGGGGCTGAAACAGAGGGTGAGAAACAGAGTGTGTGAAACAGACGGGCTGAAACAGAGGGGCTGAAACAGAGGGCGAGAAACAGAGGGGCTGAAACAGAGGGCGAGAAACAGAGGGGCTGAAACAGAGTCCTGAAAGAGAGGGGCTGAAACAGAGTGGCTGAAACAGAGGGGCTGAAACAGAGGGTCTGGAACAGAGGGGGAGAAACAGAGGGCTGAAACAGAGGGGCTGAATCAGAGGGGCTGAAACAGAGGGCGAGAAACAGAGGGGCTGAAACAGAGGGCGAGAAACAGAGGCGCTGAAACAGAGGGGCTGAAACAGAGGGGCTGAAACAGAGGGGATGAAACAGAGGGCGAGAAACAGAGGGGCTGAAACAGAGGGCGAGAATCAGAGGGGCTGAAACAGAGGGGCGGGAAACAGAGGGGCTGAATCAGAGGGGCTGAATCAGAGGGGCTGAATCAGACGGGCTGAAACAGAGGGTGAGAAACAGAGGGGCTGAAACAGAGTGGCTGAAACAGAGGGGCTGAAACAGAGGGCGAGAAACGGAGGGGCTGAATCAGAGGGGCTGAATCAGAGGGGATGAATCAGAGGGGCTGAAACAGAGGGGCTGAATCAGAGGGGCTAAAACAGAGGGCGAGAAACAGAGGGGCTGAAACAGAGGGCGAGAATCAGAGGGGCTGAAACAGTGGGCGAGAAACAGAGGGGCTGAAACAGAGGGGCTGAAACAGAGGGGCTGAATCAGAAGGGCTGAAACAGAGGGCGAGAAACAGCGGGGCTGAAACAGAGGGCGAGAAACAGAGGGGCTGAAACAGAGGGCGAGAACAGAGGGGCTGAAACAGAGGGCGAGAAACAGAGGGGCTGAAACAGAGGGCGAGAAACAGAGGGGCTGAATCAGAGGGGCTGAAACAGAGGGTGAGAAACAGAGGGGCTGAAACAGAGGGCGAGAAACAGAGTGGCTGAAACAGACGGGCTGAAACAGAGGGGCTGAAACAGAGGGCGAGAAACAGAGGGGCTGAAACAGAGGGCGAGAAACAGAGGGGCTGAATCAGAGGGGCTGAAACAGAGGGGCTGAAACAGAGTGGCTGAAACAGAGTGGCTGAAACAGAGGGGCTGGAACAGAGGCGGAGAAACAGAGGGGCTGAAACAGAGGGGCTGAAACAGAGGGGCTGAAACAGAGGGCGAGAAACAGAGGGGCTGAAACAGAGGGCGTGAAACAGAGGCGCTGAAACAGAGGGACTGAAACAGAGGGGCTGAAACAGTGGGGCAGAAACAGAGGGCGAGAAACAGAGGGGCTGAAACTGAGGGCGCGAAACAGAGGGGCTGAAACAGAGGGGCGGGAAACAGGGGGGCTGAATCAGAGGGGTTGAATCAGAGGGGCTGAAACAGAGGGTGAGAAACAGAGGGTGAGAAACAGAGGGGCTGAAACAGAGGGCGAGAATCAGAGGGGCTGAAACAGAGGGCGAGAAACAGAGGGGCTGAAACAGAGGGCGAGAATCAGAGGGGCTGAAACAGAGGGCGAGAAACAGAGGGTGAGAAATAGAGGGTGAGAAACAGAGGGGCTGAAACAGAGGGGCTGAAACAGAGGGGCTGAATCAGAGGCGCTGAAACAGAGGGGCTGAATCAGAGGGGCTGAAACAGAGGGCGAGAAACAGAGGGCCTGAAACAGAGGGCGAGAAACAGAGGGGCTGAAACAGAGGGCGAGAAGCAAAAGGGCTGAAACAGCGGGCGAGAAACAGAGGGAAGAAACAGAGGGGCTGAAACAGAGAGCCTGAAACAGAGGGTGAGAAACAGAGGGGCTGAAACCGAGGGCGAAAAACAGAGGGGCTGAAAAAGAGGGCGAGTAACAGAGGGTGAGAAACAGAGGGGCTGAAACAGAGGGGCTGAAACAGAGGGGCTGAAACAGAGGGGCTGAAACAGAGGGCGAGAAACAGAGGGGCTGAAACAGAGGGTGAGAAACAAAGGGGCTGAAACAGAGGGCGAGAAACAGAGAGGCTGAATCAGAGGGGCTGAAACAGAGGGGTTGAAACAGAGGGCGAGAAACAGAGGGGCTGAAACAGAGGGCGAGAAACAGAGGGGCTGAAACAGAGGGCGAGAAACAGAGGGGCTGAATCAGAGGGCGAGAAACAGAGTGGGTGAAACAGACGGGCTGAAACAGAGGGGCTGAAACAGAGGGCGAAAAAACAGAGGGGCTGAAACAGAGGGCGAGAAACAGAGGGGCTGAAACAGAGGGGCTGAAAGAGAGGGGCTGAAACAGAGTGGCGGAAACAGAGGGCGAGAAACAGAGGGGCTGAAACAGAGGGCGAGAAACTGAGGCGCTGAAACAGAGGGGCCGAAACAGAGGGGCTGAAACAGAGGGGCTGAAACAGAGGGCGAGAAACAGAGGGGCTGAAACAGAGGGCGAGAAACAGAGGGGCTGAAACAGAGGGGCGGGAAACAGAGGGGCTGAATCAGAGGGGCTGAATCAGAGGGGCTGAATCAGACGGGCTGAAACAGAGGGTGAGAAACAGAGGGGCTGAAACAGAGGGGCTGAAACAGAGGGCGAGAAACGGAGGGGCTGAATCAGAGGGGCTGAATCAGAGGGGATGAATCAGAGGGGCTGAAACAGAGGGGCTGAATCAGAGGGGCTAAAACAGAGGGCGAGAAACAGAGGGGCTGAATCAGAGGGCGAGAATCAGAGGGGCTGAAACAGAGGGCGAGAAACAGAGGGGCTGAAACAGAGGGGCTGAAACAGAGGGGCTGAATCAGCGGGTCTGAAACAGAGGGCGAGAAACAGCGGGGCTGAAACAGAGGGCGAGAAACAGAGGGGCTGAAACAGAGGGGCGGGAAACAGAGGGGCTGAATCAGAGGGGCTGAATCAGAGGGGCTGAATCAGAGGGGCTGAAACAGAGGGTGAGAAACAGAGGGGCTGAAACAGAGGGCTGAAACAGAGGGGCAGAAACAGAGGGCGAGAAACAGAGGGGCTGAATCAGAGGGGCTGAATGAGAGGGGCTGAATCAGAGGGGCTGAAACAGAGGGGCTGAATCAGAGCAGCTGAAACAGACGGCGAGAAATACAGGGGCTGAAACAGAGGGCGAGAATCAGAGGGGCTGAAACAGAGGGCGAGAAACAGAGGGGCTGAAACAGAGGGGCTGAATCAGAGGGGCTGAAACAGAGGGCGAGAATCACAGGGGGTGAAACAGTGGGCGAGAATCAGATGGGCTGAAAGAGAGGGCGAGAAACAGAGGGGCTGAAACAGAGGGGCTGAAACAGAGGGGCTGAATCAGAGGGGCTGATTCAGAGGGGCTGAAACAGAGGGGCTGAATCAGCCGGGCTGAAACAGAGGGCGAGAAACAGAGGGGCAGAAACAGAGGGCGAGAAACAGAGGGGCTGAAACAGAGGGGCTGAAACAGAGGGCGAGAAACAGAGGGGCTGAAACAGAGGGCGAGAAACAGAGGGTCTGAAACAGAGGGGCTGAAACAGAGGGGCTGAAACAGAGGGTGAGAAACAGAGGGGCTGAAACAGAGTGGCTGAAACAGAGGGGCTGAAACAGAGGGTGAGAAACAGAGGGGCTGAAACAGAGGGGCTGAAACAGAGGGCGAGAAACAGAGGGGATGAAACAGAGGGCGAGAAACAGAGGGGCTGAAACAGAGGGCGAAAAACAGAGGGGCTGAAACAGAGGGCGAAAAACAGAGGTGCTGAAACAGAGGGCGAAAAACAGAGGGGCTGAAACAGAGGGCGAGAAACAGAGGGTGAAAAACAGGGGGACTGAAACAGAGGGGCTGAAACAGACGAGCTGAAACAGAGGGGCTGAAACAGAGAGGCTGAATCAGAGGGGCTGAAACAGAGGGGCTGAAACAGAGGGCGAGAAACAGAGGGGCTGAAACAGAGGGCGAGAAACAGAGGGGCTGAAACAGAGGGCGAGAAACAGAGGAGCTGAATCAGAGGGGCTGAAACAGAGGGTGAGAAATGAGGGGCTGAAACAGAGGGCGAGAAACAGAGTGGGTGAAACAGACGGGCTGAAACAGAGGGGCTGAAACAGAGGGCGAGAAACAGAGGGGCTGAAACAGAGGGGCTGAAAGAGAGTGGCTGAAACAGAGTGGCTGAAACAGAGGGGCTGAAACAGAGGGGCTGGAACAGAGGGGGAGAAACAGACGGGCTGAAACAGAGGGGCTGAAAGAGAGTGGCTGAAACAGAGTGGCTGAAACAGAGGGGCTGAAACATAGGGGCTGGAACAGAGGGGGAGAAACAGAGGGGCTGAAACAGAGGGCGAGAAACAGAGGGGCTGAAACAGAGGGGCTGAAACAGAGGGGCTGAATCAGAGGGGCTGAATCAGAGGGGCTGAATCAGAGGGGCTGAAACAGAGGGTGTGAAACAGAGGGGCTGAAACAGAGGGCGAGAAACAGAGGGGCTGAAACAGAGTGGCTGAAACAGAGGGGCTGAAACAGAGGGTGAGAAACAGAGGGGCTGAAACAGAGGGGCTGAAACAGAGGGGCTGAAACAGAGGGCGAGAAACAGAGGGGATGAAACAGAGGGCGAGAAACAGAGGGGCTGAAACAGAGGGCGAAAAACAGAGGGGCTGAAACAGAGGGGCTGAAACAGAGGGCGAAAAACAGAGGTGCTGAAACAGAGGGGGAAAAACAGAGGGGCTGAAACAGAGGGCTAGAAACAGAGGGTGAGAAACAGGGGGACTGAAACAGAGGGGCTGAAACAGACGGGCTGAAACAGAGGGGCTGAAACAGAGAGGCTGAATCAGAGGGGCTGAAACAGAGGGGCTGAAACAGAGGGCGAGAAACAGAGGGGCTGAAACAGAGGGCGAGAAACAGAGGGGCTGAAACAGAGGGCGAGAAACAGAGGGGCTGAATCAGAGGGGCTGAAACAGAGGGTGAGAAATGAGGGGCTGAAACAGAGGGCGAGAAACAGAGTGGGTGAAACAGACGGGCTGAAACAGAGGGGCTGAAACAGAGGGCGAGAAACAGAAGGGCTGAAACAGAGGGAGAGAAACAGAGGGGCTGAAACAGAGGGGCTGAAAGAGAGTGGCTGAAACAGAGTGGCTGAAACAGAGGGGCTGAAACAGAGGGGCTGGAACAGAGTGGGAGAAACAGAGGCGCTGAAACAGAGGGCGAGAAACAGAGGGGCTGAAACAGAGGGGCTGAAACAGAGGGGCTGAATCAGAGGGGCTGAATCAGAGGGGCTGAATCAGAGGGGCTGAAACAGAGGGTGCGAAACAGAGGGGCTGAAACAGAGGGCGAGAAACAGAGGGGCTGAAACAGAGGGGCGGGAAACAGAGGGGCTGAATCAGAGGGGCTGAATCAGAGGGGCTGAATCAGAGGGGCTGAAACAGAGGGTGAGAAACAGAGGGGCTGAAACAGAGGGGCTGAAACAGAGGGGCTGAAACAGAGGGCGAGAAACAGAGGGGCTGAATCAGAGGGGCTGAATCAGAGGGGCTGAAACAGAGGGGCTGAATCAGAGGGGCTAAAACAGAGGGTGAGAAACAGAGGGGCTGAAACAGAGGGCGAGAATCAGAGGGGCTGAAACAGAGGGCGAGAAACAGAGGGGCTGAAACAGAGGGGCTGAAACAGAGGGCGAGAAACAGGGGGCTGAAACAGAGGGCGAGAAACAGAGGGGCAGAAACAGAGGGCGAGAAACAGAGGGGCTGAAACAGAGGGGCAGAAACAGAGGCCGAGAAACAGAGGGGCTGAAACAGAGGGCGAGAAACAGAGGGGCTGAAACAGAGGGCGAGAAACAGAGGGGCTGAAACAGAGGGGCTGAAACAGAGGGGCTGAAACAGAGGGCGAGAAACAGAGGGGCTGAAACAGAGTCCTGAAAGAGAGGGGCTGAAACAGAGTGGCTGAAACAGAGGGGCTGAAACAGAGGGTCTGGAACAGAGGGGGAGAAACAGAGGGCTGAAACAGAGGGGCTGAATCAGAGGGGCTGAAACAGAGGGCGAGAAACAGAGGGGCTGAAACAGAGGGCGAGAAACAGAGGCGCTGAAACAGAGGGGCTGAAACAGAGGGGCTGAAACAGAGGGGATGAAACAGAGGGCGAGAAACAGAGGGGCTGAAACAGAGGGCGAGAATCAGAGGGGCTGAAACAGAGGGGCGGGAAACAGAGGGGCTGAATCAGAGGGGCTGAATCAGAGGGGCTGAATCAGACGGGCTGAAACAGAGGGTGAGAAACAGAGGGGCTGAAACAGAGTGGCTGAAACAGAGGGGCTGAAACAGAGGGCGAGAAACGGAGGGGCTGAATCAGAGGGGCTGAATCAGAGGGGATGAATCAGAGGGGCTGAAACAGAGGGGCTGAATCAGAGGGGCTAAAACAGAGGGCGAGAAACAGAGGGGCTGAAACAGAGGGCGAGAATCAGAGGGGCTGAAACAGTGGGCGAGAAACAGAGGGGCTGAAACAGAGGGGCTGAAACAGAGGGGCTGAATCAGAAGGGCTGAAACAGAGGGCGAGAAACAGTGGGGCTGAAACAGAGGGCGAGAAACAGAGGGGCTGAAACAGAGGGCGAGAACAGAGGGGCTGAAACAGAGGGCGAGAAACAGAGGGGCTGAAACAGAGGGCGAGAAACAGAGGGGCTGAATCAGAGGGGCTGAAACAGAGGGTGAGAAACAGAGGGGCTGAAACAGAGGGCGAGAAACAGAGTGGCTGAAACAGACGGGCTGAAACAGAGGGGCTGAAACAGAGGGCGAGAAACAGAGGGGCTGAAACAGAGGGCGAGAAACAGAGGGGCTGAATCAGAGGGGCTGAAACAGAGGGGCTGAAACAGAGTGGCTGAAACAGAGTGGCTGAAACAGAGGGGCTGGAACAGAGGCGGAGAAACAGAGGGGCTGAAACAGAGGGGCTGAAACAGAGGGGCTGAAACAGAGGGCGAGAAACAGAGGGGCTGAAACAGAGGGCGTGAAACAGAGGCGCTGAAACAGAGGGACTGAAACAGAGGGGCTGAAACAGTGGGGCAGAAACAGAGGGCGAGAAACAGAGGGGCTGAAACTGAGGGCGCGAAACAGAGGGGCTGAAACAGAGGGGCGGGAAACAGGGGGGCTGAATCAGAGGGGTTGAATCAGAGGGGCTGAAACAGAGGGTGAGAAACAGAGGGTGAGAAACAGAGGGGCTGAAACAGAGGGCGAGAATCAGAGGGGCTGAAACAGAGGGCGAGAAACAGAGGGGCTGAAACAGAGGGCGAGAATCAGAGGGGCTGAAACAGAGGGCGAGAAACAGAGGGTGAGAAATAGAGGGTGAGAAACAGAGGGGCTGAAACAGAGGGGCTGAAACAGAGGGGCTGAATCAGAGGCGCTGAAACAGAGGGGCTGAATCAGAGGGGCTGAAACAGAGGGCGAGAAACAGAGGGCCTGAAACAGAGGGCGAGAAACAGAGGGGCTGAAACAGAGGGCGAGAAGCAAAAGGGCTGAAACAGCGGGCGAGAAACAGAGGGAAGAAACAGAGGGGCTGAAACAGAGAGCCTGAAACAGAGGGTGAGAAACAGAGGGGCTGAAACCGAGGGCGAAAAACAGAGGGGCTGAAAAAGAGGGCGAGTAACAGAGGGTGAGAAACAGAGGGGCTGAAACAGAGGGGCTGAAACAGAGGGGCTGAAACAGAGGGGCTGAAACAGAGGGCGAGAAACAGAGGGGCTGAAACAGAGGGTGAGAAACAAAGGGGCTGAAACAGAGGGCGAGAAACAGAGAGGCTGAATCAGAGGGGCTGAAACAGAGGGGTTGAAACAGAGGGCGAGAAACAGAGGGGCTGAAACAGAGGGCGAGAAACAGAGGGGCTGAAACAGAGGGCGAGAAACAGAGGGGCTGAATCAGAGGGCGAGAAACAGAGTGGGTGAAACAGACGGGCTGAAACAGAGGGGCTGAAACAGAGGGCGAAAAAACAGAGGGGCTGAAACAGAGGGCGAGAAACAGAGGGGCTGAAACAGAGGGGCTGAAAGAGAGGGGCTGAAACAGAGTGGCGGAAACAGAGGGCGAGAAACAGAGGGGCTGAAACAGAGGGCGAGAAACAGAGGCGCTGAAACAGAGGGGCCGAAACAGAGGGGCTGAAACAGAGGGGCTGAAACAGATGGCGAGAAACAGAGGGGCTGAAACAGAGGGCGAGAAACAGAGGGGCTGAAACAGAGGGGCGGGAAACAGAGGGGCTGAATCAGAGGGGCTGAATCAGAGGGGCTGAATCAGACGGGCTGAAACAGAGGGTGAGAAACAGAGGGGCTGAAACAGAGGGGCTGAAACAGAGGGCGAGAAACGGAGGGGCTGAATCAGAGGGGCTGAATCAGAGGGGATGAATCAGAGGGGCTGAAACAGAGGGGCTGAATCAGAGGGGCTAAAACAGAGGGCGAGAAACAGAGGGGCTGAATCAGAGGGCGAGAATCAGAGGGGCTGAAACAGAGGGCGAGAAACAGAGGGGCTGAAACAGAGGGGCTGAAACAGAGGGGCTGAATCAGCGGGTCTGAAACAGAGGGCGAGAAACAGCGGGGCTGAAACAGAGGGCGAGAAACAGAGGGGCTGAAACAGAGGGGCGGGAAACAGAGGGGCTGAATCAGAGGGGCTGAATCAGAGGGGCTGAATCAGAGGGGCTGAAACAGAGGGTGAGAAACAGAGGGGCTGAAACAGAGGGCTGAAACAGAGGGGCAGAAACAGAGGGCGAGAAACAGAGGGGCTGAATCAGAGGGGCTGAATGAGAGGGGCTGAATCAGAGGGGCTGAAACAGAGGGGCTGAATCAGAGCAGCTGAAACAGACGGCGAGAAATACAGGGGCTGAAACAGAGGGCGAGAATCAGAGGGGCTGAAACAGAGGGCGAGAAACAGAGGGGCTGAAACAGAGGGGCTGAATCAGAGGGGCTGAAACAGAGGGCGAGAATCACAGGGGGTGAAACAGTGGGCGAGAATCAGATGGGCTGAAAGAGAGGGCGAGAAACAGAGGGGCTGAAACAGAGGGGCTGAAACAGAGGGGCTGAATCAGAGGGGCTGATTCAGAGGGGCTGAAACAGAGGGGCTGAATCAGCCGGGCTGAAACAGAGGGCGAGAAACAGAGGGGCAGAAACAGAGGGCGAGAAACAGAGGGGCTGAAACAGAGGGGCTGAAACAGAGGGCGAGAAACAGAGGGGCTGAAACAGAGGCCGAGAAACATAGGGGCTGAACAGAGGGCGAGAAACAGAGGGGCTGAAACAGAGGGCGAGAAACAGAGGGTCTGAAACAGAGGGGCTGAAACAGAGGGGCTGAAACAGAGGGTGAGAAACAGAGGGGCTGAAACAGAGTGGCTGAAACAGAGGGGCTGAAACAGAGGGTGAGAAACAGAGGGGCTGAAACAGAGGGGCTGAAACAGAGGGGCTGAAACAGAGGGCGAGAAACAGAGGGGATGAAACAGAGGGCGAGAAACAGAGGGGCTGAAACAGAGGGCGAAAAACAGAGGGGCTGAAACAGAGGGCGAAAAACAGAGGTGCTGAAACAGAGGGCGAAAAACAGAGGGGCTGAAACAGAGGGCGAGAAACAGAGGGTGAAAAACAGGGGGACTGAAACAGATAGGCTGAAACAGACGAGCTGAAACAGAGGGGCTGAAACAGAGAGGCTGAATCAGAGGGGCTGAAACAGAGGGGCTGAAACAGAGGGCGAGAAACAGAGGGGCTGAAACAGAGGGCGAGAAACAGAGGGGCTGAAACAGAGGGCGAGAAACAGAGGAGCTGAATCAGAGGGGCTGAAACAGAGGGTGAGAAATGAGGGGCTGAAACAGAGGGCGAGAAACAGAGTGGGTGAAACAGACGGGCTGAAACAGAGGGGCTGAAACAGAGGGCGAGAAACAGAGGGGCTGAAACAGAGGGGCTGAAAGAGAGTGGCTGAAACAGAGTGGCTGAAACAGAGGGGCTGAAACAGAGGGGCTGGAACAGAGGGGGAGAAACAGACGGGCTGAAACAGAGGGGCTGAAAGAGAGTGGCTGAAACAGAGTGGCTGAAACAGAGGGGCTGAAACATAGGGGCTGGAACAGAGGGGGAGAAACAGAGGGGCTGAAACAGAGGGCGAGAAACAGAGGGGCTGAAACAGAGGGGCTGAAACAGAGGGGCTGAATCAGAGGGGCTGAATCAGAGGGGCTGAATCAGAGGGGCTGAAACAGAGGGTGTGAAACAGAGGGGCTGAAACAGAGGGCGAGAAACAGAGGGGCTGAAACAGAGTGGCTGAAACAGAGGGGCTGAAACAGAGGGTGAGAAACAGAGGGGCTGAAACAGAGGGGCTGAAACAGAGGGGCTGAAACAGAGGGCGAGAAACAGAGGGGATGAAACAGAGGGCGAGAAACAGAGGGGCTGAAACAGAGGGCGAAAAACAGAGGGGCTGAAACAGAGGGGCTGAAACAGAGGGCGAAAAACAGAGGTGCTGAAACAGAGGGCGAAAAACAGAGGGGCTGAAACAGAGGGCTAGAAACAGAGGGTGAGAAACAGGGGGACTGAAACAGAGGGGCTGAAACAGACGGGCTGAAACAGAGGGGCTGAAACAGAGAGGCTGAATCAGAGGGGCTGAAACAGAGGGGCTGAAACAGAGGGCGAGAAACAGAGGGGCTGAAACAGAGGGCGAGAAACAGAGGGGCTGAAACAGAGGGCGAGAAACAGAGGGGCTGAATCAGAGGGGCTGAAACAGAGGGTGAGAAATGAGGGGCTGAAACAGAGGGCGAGAAACAGAGTGGGTGAAACAGACGGGCTGAAACAGAGGGGCTGAAACAGAGGGCGAGAAACAGAAGGGCTGAAACAGAGGGAGAGAAACAGAGGGGCTGAAACAGAGGGGCTGAAAGAGAGTGGCTGAAACAGAGTGGCTGAAACAGAGGGGCTGAAACAGAGGGGCTGGAACAGAGTGGGAGAAACAGAGGCGCTGAAACAGAGGGCGAGAAACAGAGGGGCTGAAACAGAGGGGCTGAAACAGAGGGGCTGAATCAGAGGGGCTGAATCAGAGGGGCTGAATCAGAGGGGCTGAAACAGAGGGTGCGAAACAGAGGGGCTGAAACAGAGGGCGAGAAACAGAGGGGCTGAAACAGAGGGGCGGGAAACAGAGGGGCTGAATCAGAGGGGCTGAATCAGAGGGGCTGAATCAGAGGGGCTGAAACAGAGGGTGAGAAACAGAGGGGCTGAAACAGAGGGGCTGAAACAGAGGGGCTGAAACAGAGGGCGAGAAACAGAGGGGCTGAATCAGAGGGGCTGAATCAGAGGGGCTGAAACAGAGGGGCTGAATCAGAGGGGCTAAAACAGAGGGTGAGAAACAGAGGGGCTGAAACAGAGGGCGAGAATCAGAGGGGCTGAAACAGAGGGCGAGAAACAGAGGGGCTGAAACAGAGGGGCTGAAACAGAGGGCGAGAAACAGGGGGCTGAAACAGAGGGCGAGAAACAGAGGGGCAGAAACAGAGGGCGAGAAACAGAGGGGCTGAAACAGAGGGGCAGAAACAGAGGCCGAGAAACAGAGGGGCTGAAACAGAGGGCGAGAAACAGAGGGGCTGAAACAGAGGGCGAGAAACAGAGGGGCTGAAACAGAGGGGCTGAAACAGAGGGCGAGAAACAGAGGGGCTGAATCAGAGGGGCTGAAACAGTGGGGCTGAAACAGAGGGCGAGAAACAAAGGGGCTGAAACAGCGGGCGAGAAACAGAGGGCGAGAAACAGAGGGGCTGAAACAGAGGGGCTGAAACAGAGGGGCTGAATCAGAGGGGCTGAAACAGAGGGCGAGAGACAGAGGGCCTGAAACAGAGGGCGAGAAACAGAGGGGCTGAAACAGAGGGCGAGAAACAGAGGCGCTGAAACATAGGGGCTGAAACAGAGGGGCTGAATCAGAGGGCAAGAAACAGAGGGGCTGAAACAGAGGGGCTGAATCAGAGGGGCTGAAACAGAGGGCGAGAATCACAGGGGCTGAAACAGAGGGCGAGAATCAGATGGGCTGAAACAGAGGGCGAGAAACAGAGGGGCTGAAACAGAGGGGCTGAAACAGAGGGGCTGAATCAGAGGGGCTGATTCAGAGGGGCTGAAACAGAGGGGCTGAATCAGCGGGGCTGAAACAGAGGGCGAGAAACAGAGGGGCTGAAACAGAGGTCGAGAAACAGAGGGGCAGAAACAGAGGGCGAGAAACAGAGGGCCTGAAACAGAGGAGCTGAAACAGAGGGCGAGAAACAGAGGGGCTGAAACAGAGGCCAAGAAACATAGGGGCTGAACAGAGGGCGAGAAACAGAGGGGCTGAAACAGAGGGCGAGAAACTGAGGGGCAGAAACAGAGGGGCTGAAACAGAGGGGCTGAAACAGAGGGTGAGAAACAGAGGGGCTGAAACAGAGTGGCTGAAACAGAGGGGCTGAAACAGAGGGTGAGAAACAGAGGGGCTGAAACAGAGGGCGAGAAACAGAGGGGCTGAAACAGAGGGGCTGAAACAGAGGGGCTGAAACAGAGGGCGAGAAACAGAGGGGATGAAACAGAGGGCGAGAAACAGAGGGGCTGAAACAGAGGGCGAAAAACAGAGGGGCTGAAACTGAGGGCGAAAAACAGAGGTGCTGAAACAGAGGGCGAAAAACAGAGGGGCTGAAACAGAGGGCGAGAAACAGAGGGTGAGAAACAAGGGGACTGAAACAGAGGGGCTGAAACAGACGGGCTGAAACAGAGGGGCTGAAACAGAGGGTGAGAAACAGAGGAGCTGAAACAGAGGGCGAGAAACAGAGAGGCTGAATCAGAGGGGCTGAAACAGAGGGGCTGAAACAGAGGGCGAGAAATAGAGGGGCTGAAAGAGAGGGCGAGAAACAGAGGGGCTGAAACAGAGGGCGAGAAACAGAGGGGCTGAATCAGAGGGGCTGAAACAGAGGGTGAGAAATGAGGGGCTGAAACAGAGGGCGAGAAACAGAGTGGGTGAAACAGACGGGCAGAAACAGAGGGGCTGAAACAGAGGGCGAGAAACAGGAGGGCTGAAACAGAGGGAGAGAAACAGAGGGGCTGAAACAGAGGGGCTGAAAGAGAGTGGCTGAAACAGAGTGGCTGAAACAGAGGGGCTGAAACAGAGGGGCTGGAACAGAGGGGGAGAAACAGAGGGGCTGAAACAGAGGGCGAGAAACAGAGGGGCTGAAACAGAGGGGCTGAATCAGAGGGGCTGAATCAGAGGGGCTGAATCAGAGGGGCTGAAACAGAGGGCGAGAAACAGAGGGGCTGAAACAGAGGGCGAGAAACAGAGGGGCTGAAACAGAGGGGCGGGAAACAGAGGGGCTGAATCAGAGGGGCTGAATCAGAGGGGCTGAATCAGAGGGGCTGAAACAGAGGGTGAGAAACAGAGGGGCTGAAACAGAGGGGCTGAAACAGAGGGGCTGAAACAGAGGGCGAGAAACAGAGGGGCTGAATCAGAGGGGCTGAATCAGAGGGGCTGAAACAGAGGGGCTGAATCAGAGGGGCTAAAACAGAGGGCGAGAAACAGAGGGGCTGAAACAGAGGGCGAGAATCAGAGGGGCTGAAACAGAGGGCGAGAAACAGAGGGGCTGAAACAGAGGGGCTGAAACAGAGGGGCTGAAACAGAGGGGCTGAATCAGAGGGGCTGATTCAGAGGGGCAAAAACAGAGGGGCTGAATCAGCGGGGCTGAAACAGAGGGCGAGAAACAGCGGGGCTGAAACAGAGGGCGGGAAACAGAGGGGCAGAAACAGAGGGCGAGAAACAGAGGGGCGGAAACAGAGGGGCTGAAACAGAGGCCGAGAAACAGAGGGGCTGAAACAGAGGGCGAGAAACAGAGGGGCTGAAACAGAGGGCGAGAAACAGAGGGGCTGAAACAGAGGGGCTGAAACAGAGGGCGAGAAACAGAGGGGCTGAATCAGAGGGGCTGAAACAGTGGGGCTGAAACAGAGGGCGAGAAACAAAGGGGCTGAAACAGCGGGCGAGAAACAGAGGGCGAGAAACAGCGGGGCTGAAACAGAGGGGCTGAAACAGAGGGGCTGAAACAGAGGGGCTGAATCAGAGGGGCTGAAACAGAGGGCGAGACACAGAGGGCCTGAAACAGAGGGCGAGAAACAGAGGGGATGAAACAGAGGGCGAGAAACAGAGGCGCTGAAACAGAGGGGCTGAAACAGAGGGGCTGAAACAGAGGGCGAGAAACAGAGGGGCTGAAACAGAGGGCGAGAAACAGAGGGGCTGAATCAGAGGGGCTGAAACAGACGGTGAGAAACAGAGGGACTGAAACAGAGGGCGAGAAACAGGGTGGCTGAAACAGACGGGCTGAAACAGAGGGGCTGAAACAGAGGGCGAGAAACAGAGGGGCTGAAACAGAGGGCGAGAAACAGAGAGGCTGAAACAGATGGGCTGAAACAGAGGTGCTGAAACAGAGTGGCTGAAACAGAGGGGCTGAAACAGAGGGGCTGGAACAGAGGCGGAGAAACAGAGGGGCTGAAACAGAGGGGCTGAATCAGAGGGGCTGAAACAGAGTGCGAGAAACAGAGGGGCTGAAACAGAGGGCGAGAAACAGAGGCGCTGAAACAGACGGTCTGAAACAGAGGGGCTGAAACAGTGGGGCTGAAACAGAGGTCGAGAAACAGAGGGGCTGAAACAGAGGGCGAGAAACAGAGGGGCTGAAACAGAGGGGCGGGAAACAGAGGGGCTGAATCAGAGGGGCTGAATCAGAGGGGCTGAAACAGAGGGTGAGAAACAGAGGGGCTGAAACAGAGGGGCTGAAACAGAGGGCGAGAAACAGAGGGGCTGAATCAGAGGGGCTGAATCAGAGGGGCTGAATCAGAGGGGCTGAAACAGAGGGGCTGAATCAGAGGGGCTGAAACAGAGGGCGAGAAACTGCGGGGCTGAAACAGAGGGCGAGAATCAGAGGGTCTGAAACAGTGGGCGAGAAACAGAGGGGCTGAAACAGAGGGGCTGAAACAGACGGGCTGAAACAGAGAGCCTGAAACAGAGGGCAAGAAACAGAGGGGCTGAAACAGAGGGCGAAAAACAGAGGGGCTGAAACAGAGGGGGAGAAACAGAGGGTGAGACATAGAGGGCGAGAAACAGAGGGGCTGAAACAGAGGGGCTGAAACAAAGGGGCTGAAACAGAGAGGCTGAATCAGAGGGGCTGAAACAGAGGGGCTGAATCAGAGGGGCTGAAACAGAGGGCGAGAAACAGAGGGCCTGAAACAGAGGGCGAGAAACAGAGGGGCTGAAACAGAGGGCGGGAAACAAAGGGGCTGAAACAGCGGGCGAGAAACAGAGGGCGAGAAACAGAGGGGCTGAAACAGAGAGCCTGAAACAGAGGGTGAGAAACAGAGGGGCTGAAACAGAGGGCGAGAAACAGAGGGGCTGAATCAGAGGGGCTGAAACAGACGGTGAGAAACAGAGGGACTGAAACAGAGGGCGAGAAACAGGGTGGCTGAAACAGACGGGCTGAAACAGAGGGGCTGAAACAGAGGGCGAGAAACAGAGGGGCTGAAACAGAGGGCGAGAAACAGAGAGGCTGAAACAGATGGGCTGAAACAGAGGTGCTGAAACAGAGTGGCTGAAACAGAGGGGCTGAAACAGAGGGGCTGGAACAGAGGCGGAGAAACAGAGGGGCTGAAACAGAGGGGCTGAATCAGAGGGGCTGAAACAGAGTGCGAGAAACAGAGGGGCTGAAACAGAGGGCGAGAAACAGAGGCGCTGAAACAGACGGTCTGAAACAGAGGGGCTGAAACAGTGGGGCTGAAACAGAGGTCGAGAAACAGAGGGGCTGAAACAGAGGGCGAGAAACAGAGGGGCTGAAACAGAGGGGCGGGAAACAGAGGGGCTGAATCAGAGGGGCTGAATCAGAGGGGCTGAAACAGAGGGTGAGAAACAGAGGGGCTGAAACAGAGGGGCTGAAACAGAGGGCGAGAAACAGAGGGGCTGAATCAGAGGGGCTGAATCAGAGGGGCTGAATCAGAGGGGCTGAAACAGAGGGGCTGAATCAGAGGGGCTGAAACAGAGGGCGAGAAACTGCGGGGCTGAAACAGAGGGCGAGAATCAGAGGGTCTGAAACAGTGGGCGAGAAACAGAGGGGCTGAAACAGAGGGGCTGAAACAGACGGGCTGAAACAGAGAGCCTGAAACAGAGGGCAAGAAACAGAGGGGCTGAAACAGAGGGCGAAAAACAGAGGGGCTGAAACAGAGGGGGAGAAACAGAGGGTGAGACATAGAGGGCGAGAAACAGAGGGGCTGAAACAGAGGGGCTGAAACAAAGGGGCTGAAACAGAGAGGCTGAATCAGAGGGGCTGAAACAGAGGGGCTGAATCAGAGGGGCTGAAACAGAGGGCGAGAAACAGAGGGCCTGAAACAGAGGGCGAGAAACAGAGGGGCTGAAACAGAGGGCGGGAAACAAAGGGGCTGAAACAGCGGGCGAGAAACAGAGGGCGAGAAACAGAGGGGCTGAAACAGAGAGCCTGAAACAGAGGGTGAGAAACAGAGGGGCTGAAACAGAGGGCGAAAAACAGAGGGGCTGAAACAGAGGGCGAGTAACAGAGGGTGAGAAACAGAGGGGCTGAAACAGAGGGGCTGGAACAGCCGGGCTGAAACAGAGGGGCTGAAACAGAGGGCGAGAAACAGACGGGCTGAAACAGAGGGTGAGAAACAGAGGGGCTGAAACAGAGGGCGAGAAACAGAGAGGCTGAATCAGAGGGGCTGAAACAGAGGGGCTGAAACAGAGGGCGAGAAACAGAGGGGCTGAAACAGAGGGCGATAAACAGAGGGGTTGAATCAGAAGGGCTGAATCAGAGGGGCTGAAACAGAGGGCGAGAAACAGAGGGCGAGAAACAGAGTGGGTGAAACAGACGGGCTGAAACAGAGGGGCTGAAACAGAGGGCGAGAAACAGAGGGGCTGAAACAGAGGGCGAGAAACAGAGGGGGTGAAACAGAGGGGCTGATAGAGAGGGGCTGAAACAGAGTGGCTGAAACAGAGGGACTGGAACAGAGGGGGAGAAACAGAGGGGCTGAAACAGAGGGGCTGAATCAGAGGGGCTGAAACAGAGGGCGAGAAACAGAGGGGCTGAAACAGAGGGCGAGAAACAGAGGCGCTGAAACAGAGGCCGAGAAACATAGGGGCTGAACAGAGGGCGAGAAACAGAGGGGCTGAAACTGAGGGCGAGAAACAGAGGGGCTGAAACAGAGGGGCTGAAACAGAGGGGCTGAAACAGAGGGTGAGAAACAGAGGGGCTGAAACAGAGTGGCTGAAACAGAGGTGCTGAAACAGAGGGTGAGAAACAGAGGGGCTGAAACAGAGGGCGAGAAACAGAGGGGCTGAAACAGAGGGGCTGAAACAGAGGGGCTGAAACAGAGGGCGAGAAACAGAGGGGCTGAAACAGAGGGCGAAAAACAGAGGGGCTGAAACAGAGGGCGAAAAACAGAGGTGCTGAAACAGAGGGCGAAAAACAGAGGGGCTGAAACAGAGGGCGAGAAACAGAGGGTGAGAAACAGGGGGACTGAAACAGAGGGGCTGAAACAGACGGGCTGAAACAGAGGGGCTGAAACAGAGGGTGAGAAACAGAGGGGCTGAAACAGAGGGCGAGAAACAGAGAGACTGAATCAGAGGGGCTGAAACAGAGGGGCTGAAACAGAGGGCGAGAAACAGAGGGGCTGAAACAGAGGGGCTGAAACAGAGGGTGAGAAATGAGGGGCTGAAACAGAGGGCGAAAAACAGAGTGGGTGAAACAGACGGGCTGAAACAGAGGGGCTGAAACAGAGGGCGAGAAACAGGAGGGCTGAAGCAGAGGGAGAGAAACAGAGGGGCTGAAACAGAGGGGCTGAAAGAGAGTGGCTGAAACAGAGTGGCTGAAACAGAGGGGCTGAAACAGAGGGGCTGGAACAGAGGGGGAGAAACAGAGGGGCTGAAACAGAGGGCGAGAAACAGAGGGGCTGAAACAGAGGGGCTGAAACAGAGGGGCTGAATCAGAGGGGCTGAATCAGAGGGGCTGAATCAGAGGGGCTGAAACAGAGAGCGAGAAACAGAGGGGCTGAAACAGAGGGCGAGAAACAGAGGTGCTGAAACAGAGGGGCGGGAAACAGAGGGGCTGAATCAGAGGGGCTGAATCAGAGGGGCTGAATCAGAGGGGCTGAAACAGAGGGTGAGAAACAGAGGGGCTGAAACAGAGGGGCTGAAACAGAGGGGCTGAAACAGAGGGCGAGAAACAGAGGGGCTGAATCAGAGGGGCTGAATCAGAGGGGCTGAAACAGAGGGGCTGAATCAGAGGGGCTAAAACAGAGGGCGAGAAACAGAGGGGCTGAAACAGAGGGCGAGAATCAGAGGGGCTGAAACAGAGGGCGAGAAACAGAGGGGCTGAAACAGAGGGGCTGAAACAGAGGGGCTGAAACAGAGGGGCTGAATCAGAGGGGCTGATTCAGAGGGGCTGAAACAGAGGGGCTGAATCAGCGGGGCTGAAACAGAGGGCGAGAAACAGCGGGGCTGAAACAGAGGGCGGGAAACAGAGGGGCAGAAACAGAGGGCGAGAAACAGAGGGTCGGAAACAGAGGGGCTGAAACAGAGGCCGAGAAACAGAGGGGCTGAAACAGAGGGCGAGAAACAGAGGGGCTGAAACAGAGGGCGAGAAACAGAGGGGCTGAAACAGAGGGGCTGAAACAGAGGGCGAGAAACAGAGGGGCTGAATCAGAGGGGCTGAAACAGTGGGGCTGAAACAGAGGGCGAGAAACAAAGGGGCTGAAACAGCGGGCGAGAAACAGAGGGCGAGAAACAGCGGGGCTGAAACAGAGGGGCTGAAACAGAGGGTCTGAAACAGAGGGGCTGAATCAGAGGGGCTGAAACAGAGGGCGAGAAACAGAGGGCCTGAAACACAGGGCGAGAAACAGAGGGGCTGAAACAGAGGGCGAGAAACAGAGGCGCTGAAACATAGGGGCTGAAACAGAGGGGCTGAAACAGAGGGCGAGAAACAGAGGGGCTGAAACAGAGGGCGAGAAACAGAGGGGCTGAATCAGAGAGGCTGAAACAGAGGGTGAGAAACAGAGGGGCTGAAACAGAGGGCGAGAAACAGAGTGGCTGAAACAGAGGGGCTGAATCAGAGGGGCTGAAACAGAGGGCGAGAAACAGAGGGGCTGAAACAGAGGGCGAGAAACAGAGAGGCTGAAACAGATGGGCTGAAACAGAGGGGCTGAAACAGAGTGGCTGAAACAGAGGGGCTGAAACAGAGGGTCTGGAACAGAGGGGGAGAAACAGAGGGGCTGAAACAGAGGGGCTGAATCAGAGGGGCTGAAACAGAGTGCGAGAAACAGAGGGGCTGAAACAGAGGGCGAGAAACAGAGGCGCTGAAACAGACGGTCTGAAACAGAGGGGCTGAAACAGTGGGGCTGAAACAGAGGGCGAGAAACAGAGGGGCTGAAACAGAGGGCGAGAAACAGAGGGGCTGAAACTGAGGGGCGGGAAACAGAGGGGCTGAATCAGAGGGGCTGAATCAGAGGGGCTGAATCAGAGGGGCTGAAACAGAGGGTGAGAAACAGAGGGGCTGAAACAGAGGGGCTGAAACAGAGGGGCTGAAACAGAGGGCGAGAAACAGAGGGGCTGAATCAGAGGGGCTGAATCAGAGGGGCTGAATCAGAGGGGCTGAATCAGAGGGGCTGAATCAGAGGGGCTGAAACAGAGGGCGAGAAACAGAGGGGCTGAAACAGAGGGCGAGAATCAGAGGGGATGAAACAGTGGGCGAGAAACAGAGGGGCTGAAACAGACGGGCTGAAACAGAGAGCCTGAAACAGGGGGAAGAAACAGAGGGGCTGAAACAGAGGGCGAAAAACAGAGGGGCTGAAACGTAGGGGGAGAAACAGAGGGTGAGACATAGAGGGCGAGAAACAGAGGGGCTGAAACAGAGGGGCTGAAACAAAGGGGCTGAAACAGAGGGGCTGAATCAGAGGGGCTGAAACAGAGGGGCTGAATCAGAGGGGCTGAAACAGAGGGCGAGAAACAGAGGGCCTGAAACAGAGGTTGAGAAACAGAGGGGCTGAAACAGAGGGCGAGAAACAAAGGGGCTGAAACAGCGGGCGAGAAACAGAGGGCGAGAAACAGAGGGGCTGAAACAGAGAGCCTGAAACAGAGGGTGAGAAACAGAGGAGCTGAAACAGAGGGCGAAAAACAGAGGGGCTGAAACCGAGGGCGAGTAACAGAGGGTGAGAAACAGAGGGGCTGAAACAGAGGGGCTGAAACAGACGGGCTGAAACAGAGGGGCTGAAACAGAGGGCGAGAAACAGACGGGCTGAAACAGAGGGTGAGAAACAGAGGGGCTGAAACAGAGGGCGAGAAACAGAGAGGCTGAATCAGAGGGGCTGAAACAGAGGGGCTGAAACAGAGGGCGAGAAACAGAGGGGCTGAAACAGAGGGCGATAAACAGAGGGGTTGAATCAGAAGGGCTGAATCAGAGGGTGAGAAACAGAGGGGCTGTAACAGAGGGCGAGAAACAGAGTGGCTGAAACAGACGGGCAGAAACAGAGGGGCTGAAACAGAGGGCGAGAAACAGAGGGGCTGAAACAGAGGGCGAGAAACAGAGGGGGTGAAACAGAGGGGCTGAAAGAGAGGGGCTGAAACAGAGTGGCTGAAACAGAGGGACTGGAACAGTGGGGGGGAAACAGAGGGGCTGAAACAGAGGGGCTGATTCAGAGGGGCTGAAACAGAGGGCGAGAAACAGAGGGGCTGAAACAGAGGGCGAGAAACAGAGGCGCTGAAACAGAGGGGCTGAAACAGAGGGGCTGAAACAGAGGGCGAGAAACAGAGGGCGAGAAACAGAGGGGCTGAAACAGAGGGCGAGAAACAGAGGGGCTGAAACAGAGGGGCGGGAAACAGAGGGGCTGAATCAGAGGGGCTGAAACAGAGGGGCTGAAACAGAGGGCGAGAAACAGAGGGGCTGAATCAGAGGGGCTGAATCAGAGGGGCTGAATCAGAGGGGCTGAAACAGAGGGGCTGAATCAGAGGGGCTAAAACAGAGGGCGAGAAACAGAGGGGCTGAAACAGAGGGCGAGAATCAGAGGGGCTGAAACAGAGGGCGAGAAACAGAGGGGCTGAAACAGAGGGGCTGAAACAGAGGGGCTGAAACAGAGGGGCTGAATCAGAGGGGCTGATTCAGAGGGGCTGAAACAGAGGGGCTTACTCAGCGGGGCTGAAACAGAGGGCGAGAAACAGCGGGGCTGAACCAGAGGGCGAGAAACAGAGGGGCTGAAACAGAGGGCGAGAAACAGAGGAGCTGAAACAGAGGGGCTGAATCAGAGGGCGAGAAACAGAGGGGCTGAAACAGAGGGCGAGAAACAGAGGGGCTGAAACAGAGGGGCTGAATCAGAGGGGCTGATTCAGAGGGGCTGAAACAGAGGGGCTGAATCAGCGGGGCTGAAACAGAGGGCGAGAAACAGCGGGGCTGAACCAGAGGGCGAGAAACAGAGGGGCAGAAACAGAGGGCGAGAAACAGAGGGGCTGAAACAGAGGGGCTGAATCAGAGGGCGAGAAACAGAGGGGCTGAAACAGAGGGCGAGAAACAGAGGGGCTGAAACAGAGGGCGAGAAACAGAGGGGCTGAAACAGAGGGGCTGAAACAGTGGGGCTGAAACAGAGGGCGAGAAACAGAGGGGCTGAATCAGAGGGGCTGAATCAGAGGGGCTGAAACAGTGGGGCTGAAACAGAGGGCGAGAAACAAAGGGGCTGAAACAGCGGGCGAGAAACAGAGGGCGAGAAACAGAGGGGCTGAAACAGAGGGGCTGAAACAGAGGGTGAGAAACAAAGGAGCTGAAACAGAGGGCGAGAAACAGAGAGGCTGAATCAGAGGGGCTGAAACAGAGGGGCTGAAACAGAGGGCGAGAAACAGAGGGGCTGAAACAGAGGGCGAGAAACAGAGGGGCTGAAACAGAGGGCGAGAAACAGAGGGGCTGAATCAGAGGGGCTGAAACAGAGGGTGAGAAACAGAGGGGCTGAAACAGAGGGCGAGAAACAGAGTGGGTGAAACAGACGGGCTGAAACAGAGGGGCTGAAACAGAGGGCGAAAAAACAGAGGGGCTGAAACAGAGGGCGAGAAACAGATGGGCTGAAACAGAGGGGCTGAAAGAGAGGGGCTGAAACAGAGTGGCTGGAACAGAGGGGCTGAAACAGAGGGTCTGGAACAGAGGGGGAGAAACAGAGGGGCTGAAACAGAGGGGCTGAATCAGAGGGGCTGAAACAGAGGGCGAGAAACAGAGGGGCTGAAACAGAGGGCGAGAAACTGAGGCGCTGAAACAGAGGGGCTGAAACAGAGGGGCTGAAACAGAGGGGCTGAAACAGAGGGCGAGAAACAGAGGGGCTGAAACAGAGGGCGAGAAACAGAGGGGCTGAAAAAGAGGGGCGGGAAACAGAGGGGCTGAATCAGAGGGGCTGAATCATAGGGGCTGAATCAGACGGGCTGAAACAGAGGGTGAGAAACAGAGGGGCTGAAACAGAGGGGCTGAAACAGAGGGCGAGAAACGGAGGGGCTGAATCAGAGGGGCTGAATCAGAGGGGATGAATCAGAGGGGCTGAAACAGAGGGGCTGAATCAGAGGGGCTAAAACAGAGGGCGAGAAAAAGAGGGGCTGAAACAGAGGGCGAGAATCAGAGTGGCTGAAACAGATGGCGAGAAACAGAGGGGCTGAAACAGAGGGGCTGAAACAGAGGGGCTGAATCAGCGGGGCTGAAACAGAGGGCGAGAAACAGCGGGCCTGAAACAGAGGGCGAGAAACAGAGGGGCTGAAACAGAGGGGCTGAATCAGAGGGGCTGAATCAGAGGGGCTGAAACAGAGGGTGAGATACAGAGGGGCTGAAACAGAGGGCTGAAACAGAGGGGCAGAAACAGAGGGCGAGAAACAGAGGGGCTGAATCAGAGGGGCTGAATCAGAGGGGCTGAATCAGAGGGGCTGAAACAGAGGGGCTGAATCAGAGGGGCTGAAACAGAGGGCGAGAAACAGAGGGGCTGAAACAGAGGGCGAGAATCAGAGGGGCTGAAACAGAGGGCGAGAATCAGAGGGGCTGAAACGGAGGGGCTGAATCAGAGGGACTGAAACAGAGGGCGAGAATCACAGGGGCTGAAACAGAGGGCGAGAATCAGAGGGGCTGAAACAGAGGGCGAGAAACAGAGGGGCTGAAACAGAGGGGCTGAAACAGAGGGGCTGAATCAGACGGGCTGATTCAGAGGGGCTGAAACAGAGGGGCTGAATCAGCGGGGCTGAAACAGAGGGCGAGAAACAGAGGGGCTGAAACAGAGGGCGAGAAACAGAGGGGCAGAAACAGAGGGCGAGAAACAGAGGGGCTGAAACAGAGGGGCTGAAACAGAGGGCGAAAAACAGAGGGGCTGAAACAGAGGCCGAGAAACATAGGGGCTGAACAGAGGGCGAGAAACAGAAGGGCTGAAACAGAGGGCGAGAAACAGAGGGGCTGAAACAGAGGGGCTGAAACAGAGGGGCTGAAACAGAGGGCGAGAAACAGAGGGGCTGAAACAGAGTGGCTGAAACAGAGGGGCTGAAACAGAGGGCGAGAAACAGAGGGGCTGAAACAGAGGGGCTGAAACAGAGGGGCTGAAACAGAGGGCGAGAAACAGAGGGGATGAAACAGAGGGCGAGAAACAGAGGGGCTGAAACAGAGGGCGAAAAACAGAGGGGCTGAAACAGAGGGCGAAAAACAGAGGTGCTGAAACAGAGGGCGAAAAACAGAGGGGCTGAAACAGAGGGCGAGAAACAGAGGGTGAGAAACAGGGGGACTGAAACAGAGGGGCTGAAACAGACGGGCTGAAACAGAGGGGCTGAAACAGAGGGTGAGAAACAGAGGGGCTGAAACAGAGGGCGAGAAACAGAGAGGCTGAATCAGAGGGGCTGAAACAGAGGGGCTGAAACAGAGGGCGAGAAACAGAGGGGCTGAAACAGAGGGCGAGAAACAGAGGGGCTGAAACAGAGGGCGAGAAACAGAGGGGCTGAATCAGAGGGGCTGAAACAGAGGGTGAGAAACAGAGGGGCTGAAACAGAGGGCGAGAAACAGAGTGGCTGAAACCGACGGGCTGAAACAGAGGGCGAGAAACAGAAGGGCTGAAACAGAGGGAGAGAAACAGAGGGGCTGAAACAGAGGGGCTGAAAGAGAGTGGCTGAAACAGAGTGGCTGAAACAGAGGGGCTGAAACAGAGGGGCTGGAACAGAGGGGGAGAAACAGAGGGGCTGAAACAGAGGGCGAGAAACAGAGGGGCTGAAACAGAGGGGCTGAAACAGAGGGGCTGAATCAGAGGGGCTGAATCAGAGGGGCTGAATCAGAGGGGCTGAAACAGAGGGCGAGAAACAGAGGGGCTGAATCAGAGGGCGAGAAACAGAGGGGCTGAAACAGAGGGGCGGGAAACAGAGGGGCTGAATCAGAGGGGCTGAATCAGAGGGGCTGAATCAGAGGGGCTGAAACAGAGGGTGAGAAACAGAGGGGCTGAAACAGAGGGGCTGAAACAGAGGGGCTGAAACAGAGGGCGAGAAACAGAGGGGCTGAATCAGAGGGGCTGAATCAGAGGGGCTGAAACAGAGGGGCTGAATCAGAGGGGCTAAAACAGAGGGCGAGAAACAGAGGGGCTGAAACAGAGGGCGAGAATCAGAGGGGCTGAAACAGAGGGCGAGAAACAGTGGGGCTGAAACAGAGGGGCTGAAACAGAGGGGCTGAAACAGAGGGGCTGAATCAGAGGGGCTGATTCAGAGCGGCTGAAACAGAGGGGCTGAATCAGCGGGGCTGAAACAGAGGGTGAGAAACAGCGGGGCTGAAACAGAGGGCGAGAAACAGAGGGGCAGAAACAGAGGGCGAGAAACAGAGGGGCTGAAACAGAGCGGCTGAAACAGAGGCCGAGAAACAGAGGGGCTGAAACAGAGGGCGAGAAACAGATGGGCTGAAACAGAGGGCGAGAAACAGAGGGGCTGAAACAGAGGGGCTGAAACAGAGGGCGAGAAACAGAGGGGCTGAATCAGAGGGGCTGAAACAGTGGGGCTGAAACAGAGGGCGAGAAACAAAGGGGCTGAAACAGCGGGCGAGAAACAGAGGGCGAGAAACAGAGGGGCTGAAACAGAGGGGCTGAAACAGAGGGGCTGAATCAGAGGGGCTGAAACAGAGGGCGAGAAACAGAGGGCCTGAAACAGAGGGCGAGAAACAGAGGGGCTGAAACAGAGGGCGAGAAACAGAGGCGCTGAAACAGAGGGGCTGAAACAGAGGGGCTGAATCAGAGGGGCTAAAACAGAGGGCGAGAAACAGAGGGGCTGAAACAGAGGGCGAGAATCAGAGTGGCTGAAACAGAGGGGCTGAAACAGAGGGGCTGAAACAGAGGGCGAGAAACGGAGGGGCTGAATCAGAGGGGCTGAATCAGAGGGGATGAATCAGAGGGGCTGAAACAGAGGGGCTGAATCAGAGGGGCTAAAACAGAGGGCGAGAAACAGAGGGGCTGAAACAGAGGGCGAGAATCAGAGTGGCTGAAACAGAGGGCGAGAAACAGCGGGGCTGAAACAGAGGGCGAGAAACAGAGGGGCTGAAACAGAGGGGCGGGAAACAGAGGGGCTGAATCAGAGGGGCTGAATCAGAGGGGCTGAATCAGAGGGGCTGAAACAGAGGGTGAGAAACAGAGGGGCTGAAACAGAGGGCTGAAACAGAGGGGCAGAAACAGAGGGCGAGAAACAGAGGGGCTGAATCAGAGGGGCTGAATCAGAGGGGCTGAATCAGAGGGGCTGAAACAGAGGGGCTGAATCAGAGCGGCTGAAACAGACGGCGAGATATACAGGGGCTGAAACAGAGGGCGAGAATCAGAGGGGCTGAAACAGAGGGCGAGAAACAGAGGGGCTGAAACGGAGGGTGAGAAACAGAGGGGCTGAATCAGACGGGCTGATTCAGAGGGGCTGAAACAGAGGGGCTGAATCAGCGGGGCTGAAACAGAGGGCGAGAAACAGAGGGGCTGAAACAGAGGGCGAGAAACAGAGGGGCAGAAACAGAGGGCGAGAAACAGAGGGGCTGAAACAGAGGGGCTGAAAAAGAGGGCGAGAAACAGAGGGGCTGAAACAGAGGCCGAGAAACATAGGGGCTGAACAGAGGGCGAGAAACAGAGGGGCTGAAACAGAGGGCGAGAAACAGAGGGGCTGAAACAGAGGGGCTGAAACAGAGGGGCTGAAACAGAGGGTGAGAAACAGAGGGGCTGAAACAGAGTGGCTGAAACAGAGGGGCTGAAACAGAGGGTGAGAAACAGAGGGGCTGAAACAGAGGGCGAGAAACAGAGGGGCTGAAACAGAGGGGCTGAAACAGAGGGGCTGAAACAGAGGGCGAGAAACAGAGGGGATGAAACAGAGGGCGAGAAACAGAGGGGCTGAAACAGAGGGCGAAAAACAGAGGTGCTGAAACAGAGGGCGAAAAACAGAGGGGCTGAAACAGAGGGCGAGAAACAGAGGGTGAGAAACAGGGGGACTGAAACAGAGGGGCTGACACAGACGGGCTGAAACAGAGGGGCTGAAACAGAGGGTGAGAAACAGAGGGGCTGAAACAGAGGGCAAGAAACAGAGAGGCTGAATCAGAGGGGCTGAAACAGAGGGGCTGAAACAGAGGGCGAGAAACAGAGGGGCTGAAACAGAGGGCGAGAAACAGAGGGGCTGAATCAGAGGGGCTGAAACAGAGGGTGAGAAATGAGGGGCTGAAACAGACGGGCTGAAACAGAGGGGCTGAAACAGAGGGCGAGAAACAGAAGGGCTGAAACAGAGGGAGAGAAACAGAGGGGCTGAAACAGAGGGGCTGAAAGAGAGTTGCTGAAACAGAGTGGCTGAAACAGAGGGGCTGAAACAGAGGGGCTGAATCAGAGGGGCTAAAACAGAGGGCGAGAAACAGAGGGGCTGAAACAGAGGGCGAGAATCAGAGGGGCTGAAACAGAGGGCGAGAAACAGAGGGGCTGAAACAGAGGGGCTGAAACAGAGGGGCTGAAACAGAGGGGCTGAATCAGAGGGGCTGATTCAGAGGGGCTGAAACAGAGGGGCTGAATCAGCGGGGCTGAAACAGAGGGCGAGAAACAGCGGGGCTGAACCAGAGGGCGAGAAACAGAGGGGCAGAAACAGAGGGCGAGAAACAGAGGGGCTGAAACAGAGGGGCTGAATCAGAGGGCGAGAAACAGAGGGGCTGAAACAGAGGGCGAGAAACAGAGGGGCTGAAACAGAGGGCGAGAAACAGAGGGGCTGAAACAGAGGGGCTGAAACAGTGGGGCTGAAACAGAGGGCGAGAAACAGAGGGGCTGAATCAGAGGGGCTGAATCAGAGGGGCTGAAACAGTGGGGCTGAAACAGAGGGCGAGAAACAAAGGGGCTGAAACAGCGGGCGAGAAACAGAGGGCGAGAAACAGAGGGGCTGAAACAGAGGGGCTGAAACAGAGGGTGAGAAACAAAGGAGCTGAAACAGAGGGCGAGAAACAGAGAGGCTGAATCAGAGGGGCTGAAACAGAGGGGCTGAAACAGAGGGCGAGAAACAGAGGGGCTGAAACAGAGGGCGAGAAACAGAGGGGCTGAAACAGAGGGCGAGAAACAGAGGGGCTGAATCAGAGGGGCTGAAACAGAGGGTGAGAAACAGAGGGGCCGAAACAGAGGGCGAGAAACAGAGTGGGTGAAACAGACGGGCTGAAACAGAGGGGCTGAAACAGAGGGCGAAAAAACAGAGGGGCTGAAACAGAGGGCGAGAAACAGATGGGCTGAAACAGAGGGGCTGAAAGAGAGGGGCTGAAACAGAGTGGCTGGAACAGAGGGGCTGAAACAGAGGGTCTGGAACAGAGGGGGAGAAACAGAGGGGCTGAAACAGAGGGGCTGAATCAGAGGGGCTGAAACAGAGGGCGAGAAACAGAGGGGCTGAAACAGAGGGCGAGAAACAGAGGCGCTGAAACAGAGGGGCTGAAACAGAGGGGCTGAAACAGAGGGGCTGAAACAGAGGGCGAGAAACAGAGGGGCTGAAACAGAGGGCGAGAAACAGAGGGGCTGAAACAGAGGGGCGGGAAACAGAGGGGCTGAATCAGAGGGGCTGAATCATAGGGGCTGAATCAGACGGGCTGAAACAGAGGGTGAGAAACAGAGGGGCTGAAACAGAGGGGCTGAAACAGAGGGCGAGAAACGGAGGGGCTGAATCAGAGGGGCTGAATCAGAGGGGATGAATCAGAGGGGCTGAAACAGAGGGGCTGAATCAGACGGGCTAAAACAGAGGGCGAGAAAAAGAGGGGCTGAAACAGAGGGCGAGAATCAGAGTGGCTGAAACAGATGGCGAGAAACAGAGGGGCTGAAACAGAGGGGCTGAAACAGAGGGGCTGAATCAGCGGGGCTGAAACAGAGGGCGAGAAACAGCGGGGCTGAAACAAAGGGCGAGAAACAGAGGGGCTGAAACAGAGGGGCGGGAAACAGAGGGTGAGATACAGAGGGGCTGAAACAGAGGGCTGAAACAGAGGGGCAGAAACAGAGGGCGAGAAACAGAGGGGCTGAATCAGAGGGGCTGAATCAGAGGGGCTGAATCAGAGGGGCTGAAACAGAGGGTGAGATACAGAGGGGCTGAAACAGAGGGCTGAAACAGAGGGGCAGAAACAGAGGGCGAGAAACAGAGGGGCTGAATCAGAGGGGCTGAATCAGAGGGGCTGAATCAGAGGGGCTGAAACAGAGGGGCTGAATCAGATAGGCTGAAACAGAGGGCGAGAAACAGAGGGGCTGAAACAGAGGGCGAGAATCAGAGGGGCTGAAACAGAGGGCGAGAATCAGAGGGGCTGAAACGGAGGGGCTGAATCAGAGGGACTGAAACAGAGGGCGAGAATCACAGGGGCTGAAACAGAGGGCGAGAATCAGAGGGGCTGAAACAGAGGGCGAGAAACAGAGGGGCTGAAACAGAGGGGCTGAAACAGAGGGGCTGAATCAGACGGGCTGATTCAGAGGGGCTGAAACAGAGGGGCTGAATCAGAGGGGCTGAAACAGAGGGCGAGAAACAGAGGGGCTGAAACAGAGGGCGAGAAACAGAGGGGCAGAAACAGAGGGCGAGAAACAGAGGGGCTGAAACAGAGGGGCTGAAACAGAGGGCGAAAAACAGAGGGGCTGAAACAGAGGCCGAGAAACATAGGGGCTGAACAGAGGGCGAGAAACAGAAGGGCTGAAACAGAGGGCGAGAAACAGAGGGGCTGAAACAGAGGGGCTGAAACAGAGGGGCTGAAACAGAGGGTGAGAAACAGAGGGGCTGAAACAGAGTGGCTGAAACAGAGGGGCTGAAACAGAGGGCGAGAAACAGAGGGGCTGAAACAGAGGGGCTGAAACAGAGGGGCTGAAACAGAGGGCGAGAAACAGAGGGGATGAAACAGAGGGCGAGAAACAGAGGGGCTGAAACAGAGGGCGAAAAACAGAGGGGCTGAAACAGAGGGCGAAAAACAGAGGTGCTGAAACAGAGGGCGAAAAACAGAGGGGCTGAAACAGAGGGCGAGAAACAGAGGGTGAGAAACAGGGGGACTGAAACAGAGGGGCTGAAACAGACGGGCTGAAACAGAGGGGCTGAAACAGAGGGTGAGAAACAGAGGGGCTGAAACAGAGGGCGAGAAACAGAGAGGCTGAATCAGAGGGGCTGAAACAGAGGGGCTGAAACAGAGGGCGAGAAACAGAGGGGCTGAAACAGAGGGCGAGAAACAGAGGGGCTGAAACAGAGGGCGAGAAACAGAGGGGCTGAATCAGAGGGGCTGAAACAGAGGGTGAGAAACAGAGGGGCTGAAACAGAGGGCGAGAAACAGAGTGGCTGAAACAGACGGGCTGAAACAGAGGGCGAGAAACAGAAGGGCTGAAACAGAGGGAGAGAAACAGAGGGGCTGAAACAGAGGGGCTGAAAGAGAGTGGCTGAAACAGAGTGGCTGAAACAGAGGGGCTGAAACAGAGGGGCTGGAACAGAGGGGGAGAAACAGAGGGGCTGAAACAGAGGGCGAGAAACAGAGGGGCTGAAACAGAGGGGCTGAAACAGAGGGGCTGAATCAGAGGGGCTGAATCAGAGGGGCTGAATCAGAGGGGCTGAAACAGAGGGCGAGAAACAGAGGGGCTGAATCAGAGGGCGAGAAACAGAGGGGCTGAAACAGAGGGGCGGGAAACAGAGGGGCTGAATCAGAGGGGCTGAATCAGAGGGGCTGAATCAGAGGGGCTGAAACAGAGGGTGAGAAACAGAGGGGCTGAAACAGAGGGGCTGAAACAGAGGGGCTGAAACAGAGGGCGAGAAACAGAGGGGCTGAATCAGAGGGGCTGAATCAGAGGGGCTGAAACAGAGGGGCTGAATCAGAGGGGCTAAAACAGAGGGCGAGAAACAGAGGGGCTGAAACAGTGGGCGAGAATCAGAGGGGCTGAAACAGAGGGCGAGAAACAGTGGGGCTGAAACAGAGGGGCTGAAACAGAGGGGCTGAAACAGAGGGGCTGAATCAGAGGGGCTGATTCAGAGCGGCTGAAACAGAGGGGCTGAATCAGCGGGGCTGAAACAGAGGGTGAGAAACAGCGGGGCTGAAACAGAGGGCGAGAAACAGAGGGGCAGAAACAGAGGGCGAGAAACAGAGGGGCTGAAACAGAGCGGCTGAAACAGAGGCCGAGAAACAGAGGGGCTGAAACAGAGGGCGAGAAACAGAGGGGCTGAAACAGAGGGCGAGAAACAGAGGGGCTGAAACAGAGGGGCTGAAACAGAGGGCGAGAAACAGAGGGGCTGAATCAGAGGGGCTGAAACAGTGGGGCTGAAACAGAGGGCGAGAAACAAAGGGGCTGAAACAGCGGGCGAGAAACAGAGGGCGAGAAACAGAGGGGCTGAAACAGAGGGGCTGAAACAGAGGGGCTGAATCAGAGGGGCTGAAACAGAGGGCGAGAAACAGAGGGCCTGAAACAGAGGGCGAGAAACAGAGGGGCTGAAACAGAGGGCGAGAAACAGAGGCGCTGAAACAGAGGGGCTGAAACAGAGGGGCTGAATCAGAGGGGCTAAAACAGAGGGCGAGAAACAGAGGGGCTGAAACAGAGGGCGAGAATCAGAGTGGCTGAAACAGAGGGGCTGAAACAGAGGGGCTGAAACAGAGGGCGAGAAACGGAGGGGCTGAATCAGAGGGACTGAATCAGAGGGGATGAATCAGAGGGGCTGAAACAGAGGGGCTGAATCAGAGGGGCTAAAACAGAGGGCGAGAAACAGAGGGGCTGAAACAGAGGGCGAGAATCAGAGTGGCTGAAACAGAGGGCGAGAAACAGAGGGGCTGAAACAGAGGGGCTGAAACAGAGGGGCTGAATCAGCGGGGCTGAAACAGAGGGCGAGAAACAGCGGGGCTGAAACAGAGGGCGAGAAACAGAGGGGCTGAAACAGAGGGGCGGGAAACAGAGGGGCTGAATCAGAGGGGCTGAATCAGAGGGGCTGAATCAGAGGGGCTGAAACAGAGGGTGAGAAACAGAGGGGCTGAAACAGAGGGCTGAAACAGAGGGGCAGAAACAGAGGGCGAGAAACAGAGGGGCTGAATCAGAGGGGCTGAATCAGAGGGGCTGAATCAGAGGGGCTGAAACAGAGGGGCTGAATCAGAGCGGCTGAAACAGACGGCGAGATATACAGGGGCTGAAACAGAGGGCGAGAATCAGAGGGGCTGAAACAGAGGGCGAGAAACAGAGGGGCTGAAACGGAGGGTGAGAAACAGAGGGGCTGAATCAGACGGGCTGATTCAGAAGGGCTGAAACAGAGGGGCTGAATCAGCGGGGCTGAAACAGAGGGCGAGAAACAGAGGGGCTGAAACAGAGGGCGAGAAACAGAGGGGCAGAAACAGAGGGCGAGAAACAGAGGGGCTGAAACAGAGGGGCTGAAAAAGAGGGCGAGAAACAGAGGGGCTGAAACAGAGGCCGAGAAACATAGGGGCTGAACAGAGGGCGAGAAACAGAGGGGCTGAAACAGAGGGCGAGAAACAGAGGGGCTGAAACAGAGGGGCTGAAACAGAGGGGCTGAAACAGAGGGTGAGAAACAGAGGGGCTGAAACAGAGTGGCTGAAACAGAGGGGCTGAAACAGAGGGTGAGAAACAGAGGGGCTGAAACAGAGGGCGAGAAACAGAGGGGCTGAAACAGAGGGGCTGAAACAGAGGGGCTGAAACAGAGGGCGAGAAACAGAGGGGATGAAACAGAGGGCGAGAAACAGAGGGGCTGAAACAGAGGGCGAAAAACAGAGGTGCTGAAACAGAGGGCGAAAAACAGAGGGGCTGAAACAGAGGGCGAGAAACAGAGGGTGAGAAACAGGGGGACTGAAACAGAGGGGCTGACACAGACGGGCTGAAACAGAGGGGCTGAAACAGAGGGTGAGAAACAGAGGGGCTGAAACAGAGGGCGAGAAACAGAGAGGCTGAATCAGAGGGGCTGAAACAGAGGGGCTGAAACAGAGGGCGAGAAACAGAGGGGCTGAAACAGAGGGCGAGAAACAGAGGGGCTGAATCAGAGGGGCTGAAACAGAGGGTGAGAAATGAGGGGCTGAAACAGAGGGCGAGAAACAGAGTGGGTGAAACAGACGGGCTGAAACAGAGGGGCTGAAACAGAGGGCGAGAAACAGAAGGGCTGAAACAGAGGGAGAGAAACAGAGGGGCTGAAACAGAGGGGCTGAAAGAGAGTTGCTGAAACAGAGTGGCTGAAACAGAGGGGCTGAAACAGAGGGGCTGGAACAGAGGGGGAGAAACAGAGGGGCTGAAACAGAGGGCGAGAAACAGAGGGGCTGAAACAGAGGGGCTGAAACAGAGGGGCTGAATCAGAGGGGCTGAATCAGAGGGGCTGAAACAGAGGGCGAGAAACAGAGGGGCTGAAACAGAGGGCGAGAAACAGAGGGGCTGAAACAGAGGGGCGGGAAACAGAGGGGCTGAATCAGAGGGGCTGAATCAGAGGGGCTGAATCAGAGGGGCTGAAACAGATAGTGAGAAACAGAGGGGCTGAAACAGAGGGGCTGAAACAGAGGGGCTGAAACAGAGGGCGAGAAACAGAGGGGCTGAATCAGAGGGGCTGAAACAGAGGGGCTGAATCAGAGGGGCTAAAACAGAGGGCGAGAAACAGAGGGGCTGAAACAGAGGGCGAGAATCAGAGGGGCTGAAACAGAAGGCGAGAAACAGAGGGGCTGAAACAGAGGGGCTGAAACAGAGGGGCTGAAACAGAGGGGCTGAATCAGAGGGGCTGATTCAGAGGGGCTGAAAAAGATGGGCTGAATCAGCGGGGCTGAAACAGAGGGCGAGAAACAGCGGGGCTGAACCAGAGGGCGAGAAACAGAGGGGCAGAAACAGAGGGCGAGAAACAGAGGGGCTGAAACAGAGGGGCTGAATCAGAGGGCGAGAAACAGAGGGGCTGAAACAGAGGGCGAGAAACAGAGGGGCTGAAACAGAGGGCGAGAAACAGAGGGGCTGAAACAGAGGGGCTGAAACAGTGGGGCTGAAACAGAGGGCGAGAAACAGAGGGGCTGAATCAGAGGGGCTGAATCAGAGGGGCTGAAACAGTGGGGCTGAAACAGAGGGCGAGAAACAAAGGGGCTGAAACAGCGGGCGAGAAACAGAGGGCGAGAAACAGAGGGGCTGAAACAGAGGGGCTGAAACAGAGGGTGAGAAACAAAGGAGCTGAAACAGAGGGCGAGAAACAGAGAGGCTGAATCAGAGGGGCTGAAACAGAGGGGCTGAAACAGAGGGCGAGAAACAGAGGGGCTGAAACAGAGGGCGAGAAACAGAGGGGCTGAAACAGAGGGCGAGAAACAGAGGGGCTGAATCAGAGGGGCTGAAACAGAGGGTGAGAAACAGAGGGGCCGAAACAGAGGGCGAGAAACAGAGTGGGTGAAACAGACGGGCTGAAACAGAGGGGCTGAAACAGAGGGCGAAAAAACAGAGGGGCTGAAACAGAGGGCGAGAAACAGATGGGCTGAAACAGAGGGGCTGAAAGAGAGGGGCTGAAACAGAGTGGCTGGAACAGAGGGGCTGAAACAGAGGGTCTGGAACAGAGGGGGAGAAACAGAGGGGCTGAAACAGAGGGGCTGAATCAGAGGGGCTGAAACAGAGGGCGAGAAACAGAGGGGCTGAAACAGAGGGCGAGAAACAGAGGCGCTGAAACAGAGGGGCTGAAACAGAGGGGCTGAAACAGAGGGGCTGAAACAGAGGGCGAGAAACAGAGGGGCTGAAACAGAGGGCGAGAAACAGAGGGGCTGAAACAGAGGGGCGGGAAACAGAGGGGCTGAATCAGAGGGGCTGAATCATAGGGGCTGAATCAGACGGGCTGAAACAGAGGGTGAGAAACAGAGGGGCTGAAACAGAGGGGCTGAAACAGAGGGCGAGAAACGGAGGGGCTGAATCAGAGGGGCTGAATCAGAGGGGATGAATCAGAGGGGCTGAAACAGAGGGGCTGAATCAGACGGGCTAAAACAGAGGGCGAGAAAAAGAGGGGCTGAAACAGAGGGCGAGAATCAGAGTGGCTGAAACAGATGGCGAGAAACAGAGGGGCTGAAACAGAGGGGCTGAAACAGAGGGGCTGAATCAGCGGGGCTGAAACAGAGGGCGAGAAACAGCGGGGCTGAAACAAAGGGCGAGAAACAGAGGGGCTGAAACAGAGGGGCGGGAAACAGAGGGTGAGATACAGAGGGGCTGAAACAGAGGGCTGAAACAGAGGGGCAGAAACAGAGGGCGAGAAACAGAGGGGCTGAATCAGAGGGGCTGAATCAGAGGGGCTGAATCAGAGGGGCTGAAACAGAGGGTGAGATACAGAGGGGCTGAAACAGAGGGCTGAAACAGAGGGGCAGAAACAGAGGGCGAGAAACAGAGGGGCTGAATCAGAGGGGCTGAATCAGAGGGGCTGAATCAGAGGGGCTGAAACAGAGGGGCTGAATCAGATAGGCTGAAACAGAGGGCGAGAAACAGAGGGGCTGAAACAGAGGGCGAGAATCAGAGGGGCTGAAACAGAGGGCGAGAATCAGAGGGGCTGAAACGGAGGGGCTGAATCAGAGGGACTGAAACAGAGGGCGAGAATCACAGGGGCTGAAACAGAGGGCGAGAATCAGAGGGGCTGAAACAGAGGGCGAGAAACAGAGGGGCTGAAACAGAGGGGCTGAAACAGAGGGGCTGAATCAGACGGGCTGATTCAGAGGGGCTGAAACAGAGGGGCTGAATCAGAGGGGCTGAAACAGAGGGCGAGAAACAGAGGGGCTGAAACAGAGGGCGAGAAACAGAGGGGCAGAAACAGAGGGCGAGAAACAGAGGGGCTGAAACAGAGGGGCTGAAACAGAGGGCGAAAAACAGAGGGGCTGAAACAGAGGCCGAGAAACATAGGGGCTGAACAGAGGGCGAGAAACAGAAGGGCTGAAACAGAGGGCGAGAAACAGAGGGGCTGAAACAGAGGGGCTGAAACAGAGGGGCTGAAACAGAGGGTGAGAAACAGAGGGGCTGAAACAGAGTGGCTGAAACAGAGGGGCTGAAACAGAGGGCGAGAAACAGAGGGGCTGAAACAGAGGGGCTGAAACAGAGGGGCTGAAACAGAGGGCGAGAAACAGAGGGGATGAAACAGAGGGCGAGAAACAGAGGGGCTGAAACAGAGGGCGAAAAACAGAGGGGCTGAAACAGAGGGCGAAAAACAGAGGTGCTGAAACAGAGGGCGAAAAACAGAGGGGCTGAAACAGAGGGCGAGAAACAGAGGGTGAGAAACAGGGGGACTGAAACAGAGGGGCTGAAACAGACGGGCTGAAACAGAGGGGCTGAAACAGAGGGTGAGAAACAGAGGGGCTGAAACAGAGGGCGAGAAACAGAGAGGCTGAATCAGAGGGGCTGAAACAGAGGGGCTGAAACAGAGGGCGAGAAACAGAGGGGCTGAAACAGAGGGCGAGAAACAGAGGGGCTGAAACAGAGGGCGAGAAACAGAGGGGCTGAATCAGAGGGGCTGAAACAGAGGGTGAGAAACAGAGGGGCTGAAACAGAGGGCGAGAAACAGAGTGGCTGAAACAGACGGGCTGAAACAGAGGGCGAGAAACAGAAGGGCTGAAACAGAGGGAGAGAAACAGAGGGGCTGAAACAGAGGGGCTGAAAGAGAGTGGCTGAAACAGAGTGGCTGAAACAGAGGGGCTGAAACAGAGGGGCTGGAACAGAGGGGGAGAAACAGAGGGGCTGAAACAGAGGGCGAGAAACAGAGGGGCTGAAACAGAGGGGCTGAAACAGAGGGGCTGAATCAGAGGGGCTGAATCAGAGGGGCTGAATCAGAGGGGCTGAAACAGAGGGCGAGAAACAGAGGGGCTGAATCAGAGGGCGAGAAACAGAGGGGCTGAAACAGAGGGGCGGGAAACAGAGGGGCTGAATCAGAGGGGCTGAATCAGAGGGGCTGAATCAGAGGGGCTGAAACAGAGGGTGAGAAACAGAGGGGCTGAAACAGAGGGGCTGAAACAGAGGGGCTGAAACAGAGGGCGAGAAACAGAGGGGCTGAATCAGAGGGGCTGAATCAGAGGGGCTGAAACAGAGGGGCTGAATCAGAGGGGCTAAAACAGAGGGCGAGAAACAGAGGGGCTGAAACAGTGGGCGAGAATCAGAGGGGCTGAAACAGAGGGCGAGAAACAGTGGGGCTGAAACAGAGGGGCTGAAACAGAGGGGCTGAAACAGAGGGGCTGAATCAGAGGGGCTGATTCAGAGCGGCTGAAACAGAGGGGCTGAA